>NC_041234.1:13722033-13730209 GCF_002837175.3 Physeter macrocephalus
ATGGACTTGAGGACACGGGGAGTGGGGAGGGTAAGCTGGGACGAAGTGAGAGAGTGGCATGGACATGTATACACTACCAAATGTAAAATAGATAGCTAGTGGGAAGCAGCCGCATAGCACAGGGAGATCAGCTCGGTGCTTGGTGACCACCTAGAGGAGTGGGATAGGGAGGGTGGGAGGGAGACGCAAGAGGGAGGAGATATGGGGATATATGTATATGTATAGCTGATTCACTTTGTTATAAAGCAGAAACTAACACACCATTGTAAAGCAATTATATGCCAATAAAGATGTTAAAAAAAACATGGAAAATGTGATATTACACCTTCGGTTTATAAGAGCTCTTTTTCTTAATTGTTGAGAGAAGATATTAACAAGTTTCTAGGATTCAACCAAACACAATCTTTAACTTCCTTTTATATGTTTTTACATATTTTAGGCATCATGTTGACTATAAAGCGCTTGATAGGAATGATAAAGGATACAAAAATGTTTTATCACCTTTTTTAGTCTGACTTTAAGGTCTAAACATTAATATAGTGGGAATAATAGTGAATAATCATTAAAATACAATCGATTTTGAGGGCATCATGCTTAAGCCTCTTGCTTCTTTTAAAAAAAATAATTAATGCATTTGTTCATTTACTTTTAAATATTGAGGTATTCAATTATGACCCAAAGTATGCTTATACACAGATACTCATTTTTAATCATAATGTAAATTGGCAAATATATTAATAAATAAGCTATAAGTGAATCAAAATACTGATCATTTGTAAACATTCTCCCATCTAAAGATCGCCTCTTCTGGGTATATATGAGCATTTTAACCAAATTCTTCTTCTTAAATGTGAGGACTTTTAAAACTTGATCAAAGGTATAAGAGAGAAAGGTTTTTGATAGAAAATAAAAACCTACAGAACTGTCATATAAGATTATTTCTACTGGAATTTTCTTCCTGGCAACAAATACACAAGAATATTGCACTGCAGTTGGGGTCTGAAATGCCCAGATGAGCAATTCTCCAGTATGTACTAAAATGTTCCTCTGCCATTTCTCATGTTCAGAACTTCACTATTATCTCATACCCATACACTCTGAAATGCAAAGGTTAAAGAAGGATAATAAACCTCCTAATTTTTCCCCTCTCTCCTGTTGTGGGTGCTCAGGGAATGTTCTAGAAAGGTATTTTTATTTAATTCTGCATTAGAAAGTATTGTGCAGAGGTGAGTTACCAAGCAGGTGGGAGGGTAGAGGTGGAAACTTTGTGAGCAAGGAAAGGGAGGCTTACTTTGAAGTTTTCCATTTGTTCTAAAAAGATTGCTAAAATCCTTGACCCTGAGATTAGTGAGCGTTTACCATTAATTTTAAATGTCAGAATTAAACACTTCATCAGAACATTTAGTCTACAGTTTTGTAATTTCATGTTTCTTTTAAAATAGGAATTGATTTGCACCATTAAAAAAAAAATCCAGGCTAGAGGTTTCATTTGTCAAAATAGCTCAGAAATTTTCTATTCTTCCTTTTATTTTTTTAAATTAACCTGTTAGATAATTAGTCCTCCAGCCGAAGACATTAGAATTTCTTATCTCACCCTTATTTACATCATATTTCTTCTTAAAGGGAAAGCAATTTGTAAACTTTTCTTCAAGGTCTTGCTCACCTCTTTATTATGACAGTGTGATTGTCCTGCTAAGAGAGATAATTAACTGCAACTTCATTAGCATCTACACAGACAAGCTTCCTTATTAGAAGTGAAGAAGAAAAGGGCATGATATAATTTAATTAAGATAGCATTAATCCATGACCAAATTTGAAGCACAGATGCTGTAGGTTTTTTGACATCAGATTCAGATTCATCTAAATGTTTTTCTTTTTCATGTATGTGTATGTTTGTGTGGGGTTTTTTGTTTCGTTTCGCTTTATATTTTAGAATCCTCAAGGAGCATCTTGGGGAACAGGAAGTTTCCATCTCATTAATTGTGGACTCTGTAGAAGAAGGTGACTTGGGAAATTACTCCTGTTATGTTGAAAATGGAAATGGACGTCGGCATGCCAGTGTTCTCCTTCACAAACGGGGTGAGTGTAACCTTCTAAGCTTGAGTGGTTGACTTAACCTTTAATGGAAGGGAAATAATTGGGAAGCAAAAAGTTTTTTAATTTTTTTTTTTTACGTAAATTTATCCGAAATAAAATACATTAGCATTAGGGCCATCAAAACATGTAACACAGCAGATAGGTGACTAGCTCATACACTAGAGTCAAACTTAGATTCCTTGCTCTGTTTTTTTGTTGGTTTGTTTGTTTGTTTTGGCCGCGCCTCATGGTATACGGGATCTTAGTTCTCGGACCAGGGATTGAACCCATTCCCCCTGCAGTGGAAGCGGGGAGTCTTAACCACTGGACCACCAGGGAGGTCCCCCTTGCTCTGTTTTAATACCAACTATGTAACCTTAGGAATGATATCTAACTTCCTTAAGATTCAGTTTCCTGATAATATGGAATGGGGAAAATAATAATATCAACTCTTCAGTGTGTTTTAAGGATGATAGAAGACAGTAAATGTGAAGAACTTGGCATGGGGCCTGTACACAGGAAGTATTTAGTTAGATGCTACTTATTATTATTAGAAATAGGCAAACCAATTAAAAATAACCAGGACAGTTTTAAGTCAAAGATTGTGCTCCTTATTGGAAGGTTGTTCCTTGAGTGTAAGAATTATGTCCAATGGATTCCCCATTGTAGCTCTTTTTGGTGTTTTTTTCTGCCTTGGATAAGTTTCATATGTGTAATATCCTCCCATGATTAATAATAATTCACTAGTGAATTATTTGTCAATTATTATTCATGAATAGCAATTCACTAAATCTGATTCCATGGCAACCCCAACACGTTACACACAGGGATAAAATATATATAAATAGATATTGAATTGTTTGAAATTATAGACGATTGTAAAATTTGAGCCATGCCTTTTAGTTGGTGAAACTTTTCATGTACATCGCAGAGAAAAATATATTTTTTCTACATTATGCTAAGTGAAAACTCTGGATGTTCTCTTACTCAGCAAATTCACAATGATTTTCATTTCAAAGCACGTGTTTAATCCTAAACTCTTTGAGGTTGGAAAAGAAAGAGAATGCCGAAGACTGTTCCCCTCACTTTAGTGGACAATAGATTGATTCCCTTTGAATAATGTTACTGAAAGCTATTAAAACAGACACTTCTGTTGTCAAGGTGACTATAATATTGAAATACTTTACTTTTGGGGGGATGTTAACAGAGGGAAAAGGGTAAACAGCAGTTAGTAAGCAATATGATTGTTTCTCTAGCTTAACACATATATTCAGTCAATGAAGGGATTTAGAGTAGAAATATTATACATATAAAAGGACAGAAATAGCTTCTCACGGTTGGAAGCAATTTAAATGTGTAATTGAACTACATAACATCTTCCTCAGTGATCAGTCAGCTTATACTGGATCACATTCCTCCTCAAGGAAGCCAATTCTATCTTTGGAAAAACCTAACTATTAGAAAGCATTCCTATTTCACTGTCTGTGTACCCCTTGACCCCACTTTTAATCTCTCTTCCCCAAAATAGCCCTTTAAAAGTTTGAGGACAGTCACCATAATCCTTCTGGGCTTTCATTTCCCTAGATTCAACTTCTTTAGTTCCTTTTATTCATTCTTCTTTTATGTGGATAAAATACTTGCACCATTCTGGTTACTCTCTTGAGCAACATATATTTCTTTTTAGGACAAAGTAGGAGTGACAGTTGAAGTACGGAAGCTGGGTTGTTTCCAAGGAGGATACAACTATTAAAGCTGTCTTCTAGCAGCCAGGCACACAGCCAGGAAGGGGCACACAGCCCCACGCTATTTTTAGCATGTGTGGCCTAAGGTTAAGTTGCCCATAGCTACAGAAGCTTCCAGTACTACAAAAATAAATGACTGAGGAATCAAGGAAATTGTTTGAAAAAACTTTTCTAATACTGTCTAATTCCCCAAACATGAAGAAAGTAGTGGACAATGTTAGAGCACTCTTGAATACTTAGATCTTCCACAGTGTTTTTCAAATATGTATTTATGCCAACAGCATTTTATTCGTAATAAAATAAAAGCATTAAGAAGCCAAAAAGAGTTCTTCAAGGTCATGTTCTCCAAAAGTCCCTCTTAAAGTTAGTGTTCACCTTCCTTTTAAGGGAGCTGCCGCAAATAGGTCATCAGTTCACAATGGCAGCAGTGTGGAATGATCTATCCCAACCATCTATGGGGGAAAACAACGGACTCTAGTTAACAGAGGGCATAACTGCAAGTTCCCCAGCCCTGAAAGGTTCAGAAGGTCAAGACACAGCACATGTGAGCTGATAGTTTGGGTCTTTGATCATAGGGTCCCTGAAAGAGTTAAATTGCTGTCCTGCTAGCAATTATGTAATGACCAGATGAGTACTGTATTGCTCAGAGCCTAAAGCTCGGAGAAGAACTGGAAACTGTCACTATGAATCATATTTTTCTGCCATTGACTCATAAATCCCTTAACTATCTTACAGGCCTTCAAAGGCTCCGGACGCGCAGGCTCAGCGGCCATGGCTCACGGGCCCAGCTGCTCCGCGGCATGTGGGATCTTCCCGGACCGGGGCACGAACCCGCGTCCCCTGCATCGGCAGGTGGATTCTCAACCACTGCGCCACCAGGGAAGCCCCAAAGACTTTCTTTATAAAATCTCCATAGAGAGATATGTTAAAGCATTTGATGAATGCAGATCTTGTAAGTCAATAATTATCCATTCTTCTGAAAAGTACACTTGCTAGGACATACCTTTGCCAAAGTAACTTAAGCATTTTTCCCTCCACTGTTACCTTTAGTTCAGTATTGTTGACATAATAAAAATGATGTCAGAGCCCTCCAATGGGTGGTATGGATTCTTGGAGATATCACTCTCATGTATCAAATGAATCTTCCTTAATGCCAAGAGGATACTACAATAAATAGTTCAGCTAGGATTGAGCTAGGGTGGATTCTGGGCCAGCCTTTTCTCTTAAAAAAAAAATCTTAATTCCACAAAAACCGGCTAAAAATGTTCTAGGAAATTTGACCTTAGAAAACCCTTGCTTGAGGGGCTTCCCTGGGGGCGCAGTGGTTGAGAATCCACCTGCCGATGCAGGGAACACAGGTTCGAGCCCTGGTCCGGGAAGATCCCACGTGCCGCGCCACAACTACTGAGCTACTGAGCCTGCGCTCTGGAGCCTGCAAGCCACAACTACTGAGCCCCCATGCCACAACTACTGAGCCCTCGTACCACAACTACTGAAGCCCGCATGCCTAGAGCCTGTGCTCTGCAACAAGAGAAGCCACCGCAATGAGAAACCCACGCACTGCAACGAAGAGTAGCCCCCACTCACTGCAGCTAGAGAAAGCCCGTGCACAGCAACAAAGACCCAACGCAGCCAAAAATAAAATAAATAAATTTTTTAAAAAAGAAGAAAAGGAAAACCCTTGCTTGAGAATATTCAGAGTTGTTGATTCCTGCAGCCAGGGAAGGTACTTGGACAGTTAGCATCATGTCACATGCTATACAGAGAACTAGGTTATACAGTGAAACAGAGGCAAAGGGCCATGGGGCCATATTAGTGTATGACTACCCTGCCCCTTATTCCTCACTCTAGTCCCTGGCCTAACAAGCTTGAGGGTTAGATCCTTGTTCCAAAAAGAACCAAAGCAAAGAGTAGACCGACATTCACTACTGTGCTATTTCTTGTCTCCACCATTGCCTATTGGATTGAATTCCATATATGTCTCTGAATCTTTTACCCAGATGTCTTTGCTTAGATTCCTAATTGCTGCTACCCAATTCGACCACACATCAAACACTGACGTTCAGTTTCCCTCCAAATCCCCGACCTTTTATTTTCCTTTCGTTTTTGTGTTTTCCATTTCTCTAACACAAACAGTTCTCCAGATGGATACTCAGCAGCCTTGTGCTCTGGCCTCTGGGCTAGCCCCTCTTGCACCAATCAGGCAGTCCTAAATTTCTTACTCATTCTCTGAGTTTTTCGTCCATACTCTAATTCTGGATGACCTCACAGCATGGACATGTTTACTGTCTGGAGCAAAGTATTTTAATATTTAAGGGTTTGGACTCTGGAGCAAGGCTGTCTGTATGAAATGAAACTTACTCTCTGCTTACTAGCTGTGCTATCTTGGGCAAATCCCTTATTCTCTGTGAGCCTCGAATTCCTCTTGTCTAAAAGGGGAATAATAATAGTACCTTCCATATAGAGTAGCTATGAGGATTTAATAAATGAATATATATCAATATGTATAACAATGTCTGACACATATTTATCACGTAGTAAACGTTAGCAGCTATTACATGATTTTTCTACTCCAACTTCATGATGTTCTGGGTAATTTAGGATCCAGCAATAACGTGTTCCATTAAAAACTCCCTGAAATCTAATTTATCGTTCGTTAAAATGGTCAGCTGTAGCTGTAGCAATTTTGTTCCATTGATTCTATATTTTTCCTTATAACAGATTTACTTTAGTTTGAATGTGCTGTCCTAAAGGAGATCCTCATTTATTTATTCATGCATTTAATGATAATTGTTAAGGACCTACTATGTGCCTGGCACTCATAAAATTAAATGAACAGGAAATAAGAACCAATATAATTTGAAATGCCATCATCTGCTTTTTAAATTACATTGATATTAAGCACTTCTAATGTATTGATAGAATTGTGCTTCTAGGGAATGTTTGGCTTTGAAACTGTCACATTAAGGGAATGTTCATTAATAGTCCTGTTGTAAATGGTTATTTTTAGATATATCGATTACAATATTATGGCACTTCATTCATCATGAAGTAGTTTGGGGACTGGCGAAGTGTCTACCTCAGAGACTAGCACTAGTTAATAATGATAAATATCTAGTTTTTCTCTATTCCCCCTCAAACCCATTTTAATTGTTGCATGTGCAGTCTCTCTCTCTCCCTCCCTCCCTCCCTCTCTCCCTCCAAAGAGTGTAATCAATGGGAATTAGACTTGCTCTATAAACTCCCTAGTCCTCGGAATATCTTTAGTAATGTAAGTAACATGCACGTCATTTAGGACACATTGTTTTAAAGCCAGATGAATTTAGACCCAGTGGACTCCTTATCCCTTCTTATAATGAATCATTTTCGTACTTTGTGCCCCTATCCTTGTTAGTATTTACCTAGTGCATTTATTTGCTGAGAGATACAGTAAGACTATAGAACTGTTTAAAGCTCTGTCAGGGCTCATCCTTTGACATCTTCGACCATTGATTTCAGAATATGGAAAAGCCAAACTTTGCCCAGACATCAAAACCTCCTACATCTCTTTATGGCTGCATCTCCCTAGAAAGACCATGACCCATTAAAAACTGAGTAGGCATCCACAGAAGAGTCACTTTTACTGAGTCATTATGTGGGGGAGGAAAAACCATTTTCCCTCTACCTTTCTAGGTTCTTGGCTGAGACACACCGTGTAATAAAAGATAGATTAACAGGAGAAAAACAAACGTAAATTTAATAACATATATTCCTCCTGTATACATGGGAGATACCCAGGAAAACTGAGTAACTCCCTGAAGTGGCCCAAGCCAGCACCTTAAGTACCATCTCCAGCTAAAGACAAAAGAAGGTGTTGGGGAACAGGGGAAGGCCAATTATGAGAGGTTACCAGGAAAAGCACAGTAAACATGGGCATGATTGTTCTGCAGATTTAATTCTCTGCCTTCTCCATTGATGAGTTTCTGGAGATTTAGAGTCATCCTCTTCCTGGTACAGCAAGGGAACACCCTTACAAATGAGGATTTCTTTTATAAATGTAAATACCTCTTACAAAGAGTAACTTCTACTCGGTTTTTAGAGCTTCTCCTGTGTCTGCTGTCTCTTAAAAATAATCAGCCTGGCAGTGGTTGAGAATCCGCCTGCCGATGCAGGGGACACGGGTTCGTGCCCCGGTCCGGGAAGATCCCACATGCCGCGGAGCGGCTGGGCCCGTGAGCCATGGCCGCTGAGCCTGTGCGTCTGGAGCCTGTGCTCCGCAACGGGAGAGGCCACAACAGTCAGAGGCCCGCGTACCACAAAAAAAAAAAAAAAAAAAAAAAAAAAAAAAAAAAAAAAAAAAAAAAAAATAATCAGCCTTA
>NC_041234.1:13730307-13751648 GCF_002837175.3 Physeter macrocephalus
AGAGGCCCGCGTACCACAAAAAAAAAAAAAAAAAAAAAAAAAAAAAAAAAAAAAAAAAAAAAAAAATAATCAGCCTTAAATAATCTTTATATCAAAGAGGCATATTTTCGGAGGGTATATTCTGTCCCTCTTCTTTGCTTATGCAATGCCAAAATATTAAAGAACTGTAGTTATGTTGCTATAGCATCTCCAAATCAGAGCCATCAGGTTTAACAAATTCTCTCTTTGGATAAGATCTGACATTTCGAAGTCAAAGTTTTATTCTATCCTGTAACATTTTTCTTGCTTCTCTGCTCCTCAATTATATAAGACATTTAATCTGACCTCAGTTCTTTTTTTTTTCTTGGCAACTAACACCAAAACAAATAACCACATTGGAGGCTATTATGAATGCCAAGAGCACAAATTGTCTGGTATTCGTGATTTTGTACCTTTGAGTTTCTTGATATGGACATTGCAACAAGATTATTTGACTGCCACAAAAATTACAGGCATGAGAACTAAACTTTTGAGCTATTTCCTCAGATATAGAATATATGATTTAAGTGAGGTTAACTCCAAGTTATTTTTGCCTCAACAGTGGAATATCTTTTCAAGGTCTGTTGATCCCAGTTTTTCTTGATCAGCTACAGCATGGATATTTGTTATGTAGCATAGTTTTGCCTTTCAGTCCTTTCGGTTATTGTTTTCCTAAGTGTGAACTGGAATATCCAAGCAGCATCTTTGTTAGGAAAGAAAAGGACCACTCTTAGCTGATGATTAGCTTATTTCTCACTTAATAAATAACAAGGGAATGATCCGGGACAACACCCATATTGAGAGCCAAGAATGATAAGCCCTTCAGTTTTTATCATTCCTGTTAATCATGTGGGCCAGAGCTCTTAGTATTTAATTTATATATGGGCATAGTCATTGGAAGTCCTTTATTTTGTTTGTTTTCCTAACTAAATGTTAAATTCTTAATAAAGATCTTTAACTTGTACTTCTCTCTTATATCTTTAACTTGTACATCATCACATAAATGTGATGTATGGGATGGCTAAAGTTCAATAAGGAATCTCCAGATTGAACTTTTAAATGCCCCTCGAGGCGAGGAAGCCAGGCCAAACACTTGCCATCATGCTTGCCTGTAATACCTATAGCTTTGGGTGAATTCCTGTCTTTCTGAGGTCCCCCAAATATCCTGAGGTTCCTGCACCTGCCAGGAAGTGACCTTCCTTACTCCCCCTGGTAAGGCTGCCGGGAACCCTGTAAGCAAGGTGCCAGGCTGTTTTTCCAAAGGGCCTTATTGGCTCCATAAAGTCAACCTTAGTTCCTTAAAGCTGTCTGGTCATATCTGAGTCTATACACGTCTCTCTCAAATAAGACAGTCCAGTGAAAACCTTGGTAATATAACAAGTTTCCAATTGTGTCCTGTTCCAAGGAGAACAGATTCTTATTGAACTTATGTAAATATGACTATAATGCCCTGAAAATAAGAGTATTCACCATGAGTTTCTGAATTCTGGAGGGATCAGGTAGGGAGAAAAATATAAATGTTTCAATTCTGCTTATAAAGATATAATTTACTGAATTGCTGTTAAGTCATAGTGTAAGATTAAAGGTTTTCTTATATCTGAAAAACAAAGATTAAAAAAGTAGTTATAGTTCAGACAAAAAAGTCATAAAATTATAATCATATTCATCAATTTATTCAGTCCCATGTGATTAATTCTTGTTGCTCTTATCTTTTGTTAGCAGTTTTGTGAAGCCATCAGTTTTTTTATTAGAGTTCTATAATTTCTTACCCAACTCAGTGGTATCATCTGAAAGTTATCAGAAAGATACATTGTCAGAAAGTCCTTTCTATGGATCTTCTTGAAGATGAAGTTTTTGTTTTGTTTGCAAAAGCATCAGAGTAAAACAATAATTGTCTATATATGACAAAAGTCTTAAAATGGCATGGTTAAAGGTCTGATTCACTGTAATGCAATTGAAAAGGAAATTTGATTATTTCTGTGACACATAAAGTTTTAAGATAATAACTAGAATTATGGCTAACAACATTGTACCAGGAAATATCTGAATTTTAGGAATTTTATATAATTTCTAGAACATGTTAATAACATTTACCCAAATAATATAACCTAAGAACATTTATCATCACTTATTTGACAATGCTTCCCATATCATTTAGCATACCCAATAAGCCTAATTAGTTTAATATCTCTCTTTTATAAGGAGAGAAAGCAAATATTTTGAGGTATTCCAGGGGCCTTTTGGAAAACCCCCAAATTATTTCCAGGTCAATAAGACTTCATCAGAGTTTGACTTCGGGGAAGTTTGTCAAAAATATCAAAAAATTTTAAAACACTTGTCAAATAGGATCATAGGTCACTATGAAACAATACTTAGTTATCCACTTAATCAAAATGACAAAGACTTCACAGGCAAATACAGAAAGTTAAATAGTTGTAAAAAAACTTAGCTCTTATAATATTTGAAGAGACTCGGGTTTTTTTCCTAAATAGTCAAAGACCTGATAAAGATAAAACATAGAATTTTTGTTTTTCTAGACAGATGCCATTAATGATAAAGAAAATCTTTGTTTACAATTGCTTATTAAGAGCAGACCAATAATCTAAAAAAGACCTTTGTGCTTTTAACAGAAAGCAAAACCAAATTCTAATTTTGTACAAGTGTACCTTTGATACTGAAATTTATTCACATAATTAAATTTATCCCAATCTTAGCCAGCTTGATCACACATAAAATTTCTTTCCCAAGATCCCTTTTTCACAAAACTTCTACAACTTTCTATGTCCGCTTTAGTTTGCCCCTTTTTCTCTTTCCCAGTTTGAAATAATCAGCTCTAGGACAAAAATCACTTTTATTTCTCTCAATAAAAATGCATCTCCAAAAAAAAAAAAAAAAAAAGCATCTCCATTATCTCATGCCTTTTCTTACCCAAAAATACATTTTACTTCCCTTGCATACAGAATTGTTTCCCTTATTATGCCTAGTGTCCTTAATCACATGTAATAATTAGAAACCTTAATTTCTAGCGAAAACAAAGTAATAAATAATTGTGAACTACATTAGCATTTTGTGGTGTGGAGAATTTATAAATACACTTTTTTTAAATATTTCAGCTCTTTTAATTTTTTTATTTTTTATTGAAGTATAGTTGATTTACAATATTGTGCCTATAAATACCTTTTATAATTTCTAGAAATATGTGCCCTTTTAAATAGTGCAGTCTTTCAATGTGGCGCAAGACATGGTTACTAAAAGACTGAAATTCATCTTTAGTTTCTCCACAATAGGAAGTCAAAAGAAGATAAGACTGTGTTCAGTAATTAATGTTTTATTATTTTATCTTATTTGGAAATGATCTAGATATTTAATGAATTTCCATCATTTAATTTGATCTAGCAAAACCCTAAGGGTGTTAAGTTACCAAAAAGATTTGGGGAACTATTTAAGTAAACAATCATCGTTTTAAAAAGTTCACCTGAAAACTCTTAGCTCATTTACATCTATTTAATACATTTGTTTTGTTTTGTTTTTTTTCTGTGGTACGCGGGCCTCTCACCGCTGCGGCCTCTCCAGCCGCGGAGCACAGGCTCCGGACGCGCAGGCCCAGCGGCCATGGCCCACGGGCCCAGCCGCTCCGCGGCACGTGGGATCCTCCCGGACCGGGGCACGAACCCGCGTACCCCGCATCGACAGGCGGACTCCCAACCACTGCGCCACCAGGGAAGCCCAATACATTTGTTTTTAATAATCACACTTAGATTACCCCTGAAGATTTTATGAGACAGTAAAGCAGTTAGCCATCTGAAGTTATTTTTCTTGTTGACAAATTTTGTAAGAGATAACATTAACTTATTTGACTTTTAGTAAACCTAGGTAGAATAAAAGTATTATCCTGAATGCTGATAACTCTAAAGATACACCTGTTTTAATTAAACCAGTAACTTTAAATTTGCTTTTATTGACTAAAGATTAATCATAGATCACATGAACTTAAAAAACATTTGCGTTAGTTCCTAAGACATTTAGAAATAATTTATGTAAGCACTTACTTTAAGCTGAGTAAATAGAGCTCTTTTACAAATTAATTATGGCATGACCATCTAGAGATATAAAAATAACCCTATCTGTAATGTACACACCAGAGAGAATATTCCCACTGGTCCTAAACTACCTCACCACACCCTTGCCCACGATCTTTGCAGGTATCTCTGGTGATAGCTCTATTCTGGGAACAGGTCCTTTATTTAAATTATTTTAGGCAACTAAGACAGACGTAAAAAGAAAAACTTCCTGAGTTTCTATGTCTTAAAAATAACCAGACTAAGTTGATCCTCATACCAAAGAGACACATTTTGGGGTGGCAAAATTTGCTCCCCTACACCACTCTTGGAAAGTCAACCCGAAGTCCCTAGAGCAGTGCTTTACCATCTTCTGTTGTGGATGTTATCGCAATCTTTACAGTACACAGAAATCACCTAGGAAGTTTGTTAAAAAGTGATTGAAAATCACTAGTCTGGGACTTCCCTGGTGGTCCAGCGGTTAAGATTCTGCACTTCCACTACAGGGGGCACGGGTCCGATCCCTGGTTGGGGAACTAAGATCCCACATGTCGCATGGTGCAGCAAAAAAAAAAAAAAAAAAAAAAAAAAAAAATCATTAGTCTGAGGTGAACTCAAGATTTGAATTTCAAACAAGTTTCTTGATGCTGCTGGTCTGTGGACCACAGTTGGCATACCAAGGTCTTTGCGTAGACAATAGGTACTCTAATAAACTTGGTAGAATCTAACAGGTGAAAAGCAACTAGCTCTCTTGAGTTCGCTGTTGCCATCACAGAGGAATGAAAGAGGGGTATAGCCAGTCACTGGGACTAATTCTAACTAATTGCCTCATTCTTTTTACGTGGTCAACACCTTTGAATCTGTTTGAACTTTGGTACGTTGCCCTCACATCTAGTCTTAATGAGGTTACTTGCCTCATGTATTCAATGAAATTGTGCTTTATAGAACACATTTGCTACTCAGAGAGATGTCTGAAAGAGCACTGTCTTCAAGTATCAAATAATTAACCTCTTAAATGAAGAGGACCTTCATTGTTGGACACAGTTCCTCCATATCCCTTTTTAAAAGGGAAATCCACTTAGGGATGTCTCAACAACCTATATATGGATATATACATATATTTCAGCCTATGCAAATAGGCTGTATACAGTGTTCAGCCTGTGCAAATAGCAGTTCCCAAGGAGGAACAAGATATATGATGGGCGGTAAATACTGCTAATTTCCTGTTTTAAACACTTGTATTCAGCTAAATCTCAAGTATGTGTAGTAAGGAAGGGCAGACAGTATGAAGATTGAACCTCCACATATTATTGGTCAATGATATGGTTGCAAAACAGGCAAAGAAAAAAATAACACAGTAACAGAACCTGGATAAACAGTTCCTATGTGTTCAAAAGTTCAAATCATTTTTTACAGGTGTCTTTCTAGCATCTAAAGAGGTTATAAAAACACAAGTAAACCTACAGTGAGAGCAGAGGGAATTCACTAGAACTTAGATCTTTGTCTTGGAAAGCAACACACAGGCACTTTAAAAAATAATACTTCAGTTTAAGATATTTGCAGGAAGCCCACGGATATCATTGAGCACGCACATAGCACAATTCCACGTATGTGATCAGAGATCACAAACAGAATAGCATATCCATGGCCACTACCCACCAACACACCATTCACTTTTACTTCTCAGAACTACCTTAATATTCTCATTGTTTCTGGGTCAGGACAACCTATTGACTGACAATTCTTCATATCCTGCTCAAAGTCTCACTTCACTGCTGGTTAAAGATGATTCATATAATGCTGTTGTATGAGAAAGCAATAAATCATTCCCATTCACTAAATATGAATTAAGTCCCAGCTCTGGGCAAGGCACTCGGTTAGTTGTCGTCAGTAGTTGAGTCACTGCTGCCAGAGGGATGTCTATCACCATCCTGGGGCACGAAAGCAACATTGTTGGGGAGAGGAAGATGGCTGTGCATTTTTATGGCTGTGAATTCCTGCACTCGGTTGAGAAATGGCTCAACTGGGTCAAAAATGCAAGGTATAACTTTTAATAAGCAGTTCCCTGTATATCGAACTTTGACAACCAGGTCAGTAAAGTGAGAAGTTAGACGTGACACATAAAAAAATGCTAACTACTCTCTCAGGTCATATAGTAGGAAAAAACGTGTTGATTTCCAATAAATTTCCATGGTAACTTGTATTAGATTTTAGTGCTGAGAATTACATTTGCCATCTGTAAGAAATATGTTAGCTATTAGTCTCTACTTTTAGGGCACATATACTATTTTTAGCATGTGTTCTATGAAGAATGATATATCTGGAGGTTGATTTCTCTAAATTAAAGATGGACATTTAAATGCTATTAAAATAGATTTTGTTTGTACTTCACAAAAAGAAATCCAGTGGTATATTTAAGAAAGCACAAAAAGGTCATTTTAAAGATCACCCAAGAATCATTACCATGAATTAGAATTTGATATGAATGAGGATTGACTGAAAAATTGTGAACAGGGATGAAGAAATGGACAGTTACTTGAGAGTGTTTGTTTTTGACTCTTCACTTGTGTGTGACCTAAAGCAAGTCTCTTTATGTCATTCTTCATTTTTATCATTTGTTAACTAATTGCCCTTAAGCCCCAGTGCAGTAATCTTGTAAGAACATATTAAACTCTGGGTGACTAATAGTATATATTAGCCCATTCCTCAGATTTTATAGGTTCTCAGAGTTTTGAGTCATTGTACTTCATGTTGCAAATCTCGAAAGTGAAATGAAACAGTTGCTCTTCCCAGGAATTTTCTTATAGTTTTAAGTATTTGTAAAGTTGACTCAGATCTTTAGATAAGTTCCTGTAACTGCAGAATAGAAATTATAATTCCTTAAGATGTGCTATGACAGATCAAAGTACTGACTGGTAATGGTTACCAAATTCATGGAAACTAAAATGGAAGAGGCCATTATCAAAAGCTAAAGAATGATAACTTAAATTGCCTGACTTAAATCAGTTTGGAATTCTAATTCTAGTATGAAATATAAAGAGAATATGACTTGAAAACTCATTTATACTACTTCACCATTTCAAGGTAATGACTCACAACTGCTTGGGTGCATTTCTAATTCTCCCCAAGTGAACAAATACATCTATATTATTTAACTATATCACTATCAAAAGTAGCTAAAAGGAGTACATTAAAGATGTCACAACAAAATTCCGTATTGGCCATCGTCTTGTGCAGATTAATGTCAGTGGCAACTCAGTAGTCCCATAAAAGTTGATAATATTAAAATATATTTTCAACTTGCCACGTGGCATGTGGGATCTTAGATCCCTGACCAGGGATCAAACCCATGCCCCCTACAGTAAAAGCACAGTCTTAACCACTGGTCTGCCAGGAAAGTCTGTCAACTTTTAACTCTTCTCAGGCCAGTTTAGCTTCCTTGTCTGTAAAAAAATGCAATTAGACTAAATGAAATTTGAAATTTGAAATCCATATTTTCTCTAAAATGGGATTTTTTTTTTAATATTTATTTATTTATTTTTGGCTGTGTTGGGTCTTCGTTTCTGTGCAAGGGCTTTCTCTAGTTGCGGCAGCGGGGGCCACTCTTCATCACGGTGCGCGGGCCTCTCACTATCGTGCCCTCTCTTGTTGCGGAGCACAGGCTCGAGACGCGCGGGCTCAGTAGTTGTGGCTCACGGCATGTGGGATCTTCCCAGACCAGGGCTCGAACCCGTGTCCCCTGCATTGGCAGGCAGATTCTCAACCACTGGACCACCAGGGAAGCCCCTGGGATTATGTTTTAACCTGCTTTTTCAGGGAACATTTGTAAACTGTTGCAAAAAAACATGGTTATTATTTATATACAGAAAAACTCCCTATTGGTGTTAAATAATTCCTGCTAGACTTGCCTGGCTGAACTAGGCATCTATAAATGATGATTGGGTAAACAGACAGGTGAATGAAAACTTAATTAGGCTAAAGAGTTTACCATAAAGGCTCTTAGCAAAACACAGGTTATAAATCGCCTTGGATAACTCTATTCCAAACTGTCCAGAGTAAAAAGCAAAAATATAAGCTTTTTTTTTTGTGGTACGCGGGCCTCTCACTGTTGTGGCCTCTCCCGTTGCGGAGCACAGGCTCCGGACGCGCAGGCTCAGCGGCCGTGGCTCACGGGCCCAACCGCTCCGCGGCATGTGCGATCCTCCCAGACCGGGACACGAACCGGCGTCCCCTGCATCGGCAGGCGGATTCTCAACCACTGCGCCACCAGGGAAGCCCCAGCTATTTTGAAGTGTTAGCATTTAAAACTGTAGGTCACTTGCCCCTGTTAAGTTCACTTGAAACCTAATACACTAGAAAGAGATGCATTAAAAAAAATTTTAACTGAAGTAGTAATAGTAGTTATCTCAGGACGGTCTGATTCCATGTGACCTTTAATTTTTTTTTCTTATTGTTATATGATTTTCAAAATTTTTACAGTAAATATATTTTATAGAGTCAGAAAAAAAGGTGAGAAAAAATAAATGTATTTTGATGCCGTCTCTGAAGAATTTTAAAATTCTTACAGGAAACCTACCATTAATCTGTTTGCTATAAAATCAAGTTATTTCCACATTTTAAAAGTATGTTAAAATCTGTTTCCTTGAATGTATTCTTGCTTCCACTTTATATGTCTGTATTAGAAAACATTGCATGTTAGGGGACACCTTGACTTTTGCATTTTCTCAAACCACTGCTAATTTTCACACACCAAAAATCAATACATAGAGTGAGACAATAAGATAATGCCTTACTCTTTGTGAAGCAGGGCAGTGTTACCGCTGTTTTGGTAAAAGGGAATTCATTATTGAGGACAGGCTTTTCATATATCCTGACGACACAGGCCACTAAAACATATGAGCCACCCACTTTATTCTCAACTTTGTCGTGGCTTAAGGAACTTTTTACTGTTCCCTTAGGAGGAATCAAGGAATCTTAGGTTCTGCTATTGGTAGTTCCCAAAGCATGCCTATTCCTTCATAGAGTGTTGATGGGAGAAAAAGAAAAAACTTAAATGTTGATAAATTCTTGACTAGTATCTCTTTACCAAATGAGAAAGGAAGGCAAACTTACCACTATTTTCCTCAATATTTTTATGTTTTCAGAAAACAGAGAGTGATCAAAAAAGATTCAACAGGGATAAGAAATGGATTTTTCTGTTACATCCTTTGAGGGAAATGATCCAGCATGCGGTTTGATTATTGTTTTTGCCTTAATAGTCTCTAGCTCTGTGGAGTCACCAAGATTTTGAATGAAACTTGTCTCATGAGAGAAACAGCTTTTGCTGAACACGTTTTATTCTAATGCTTTCAATAATTATGAAATAAGTTAAAATCTTAAAGGAAGAAAATTATAATAATAACATAAAATTCTAAAGTTTATCAAAGCCTCCCATTCTGTATATTGCAATAACTCCATTTTTACATGTGTAAAATATTTTATAAATCGATTTTTAACAACTGAATATACTGACTATACTACAAATCATCATACGATTTTTTTAGAAGTGTTCAGTGTTTCTGTCGAGAGCATGGTTCCTTCTATTGGTTATCTAAGCAGTCCAGATGTTCTGGGTTCTTTGGCCAGTCCCAAGCATTCCCAGTGGAAGACCACATTCTTTTAACTGTGACTATGTATCCTCTGGTGGAGGATTGCTTTTAGGATAAACACTGCAGCCCTTAACATAAAGGAGTAAAATGGCAATGCCACCTTCACTCTGACAGTTTTCTCTCCAGAGACGTTTTGTAACTTTCCATCTGTGACTGTCTATTTGTATGACACGATGAAAAGGAAATTCCTAGTAGAGGTAAAACAAATACATTTTCTTCTAAGAGGTTTTCTTTTAGGCGTCAGTGAGGTTTGACACCTTGATATATAATGGCCCTGTCTTCTAAGCTGGTCACCCGAGGCCCATTTAGTTGTTTATTATAGCAGTATCTTCCTTTGTCTGGCTTCTCCCCATCATGCTAAGTTGTATGAGATCTAAGATGAAGGAGGCCCCATCTGAATACTTTGTATGTGTCTGTGTGTACAAATACATAATAGTCTGTGTACAGCCCACATTATGGTCTTTGGATAGACCTATTTCAAACATTGCTTTCAGAATCCAAAGGGGAAATGTTTTCAGAGATAAAGCTCTGTCTATGTTAGTAATACCACATGGTACATTTTGAAAATATATGTCAACTTTCCACTAGGGAGAAGCATTGTCCTATTTTTCTGACCTAATTTTAAGAAACCTGACTTAATTGATACCATGAATCCTTCAAACAAATATTTATTTTCAAGGTGCATGCTAGCTGCTTGGAAAAGGAAGAAAAAGATAAATATATTCTAGCTGAGAAATCAGAGCATGAATTTGCCTACCATCACCCATCACACCATACACTTGCTTTCCCCGTGCTCCACACCAAACTACTCGCCAAACTCCTTTGCAGCCACTGTCCTGTACTGTGCCACACAGTGTCTGAGCCCTATCTCTAAGATCCCCCAACAGAAACACAAATACTCACACACACAAACACCCTGAGTGAGTGGCTCACCCGGTCCTTGGGTATTATTCTTATAGTAGGGCATTTCTTACACCCATATAAAAGGCCTAGCAGAGTGACACTTAGGTGCACAATAAATATTAGTTCTTATTATTTTGTTTTTAAATATTTCCTTGCATGCCTGACTCTACAACTACACATCAGCTCCTTTAAGGCAAGGAGCATATTCCATCCATCATTTTATCACTAGAACTCAAAGCACTACACCTGGTACATTTAAGGCACTTATAAAACAAAAAGAAAGTGAATGAGTGAGTGAAAAGACAAAAATGAATAATAATATCAAAGATGTAAAACAATACTTTCCTCATTCTGTAAGTCTATAAAGACTATGTATGTTGTCATTGGATTTATGGATGAAAGAATCCTTTTAAATCTGTACTATGAAGTTGACCATTTTTCTACAGAATGAAGTTTTATTATCAAACTAATAGACTGTGTATTAATAATTATACCCCATCAGCTGCTTGAACCTCGTGACACGTTGTCTGGAAAAATGGCTCACAGAGATAGTCTCGTCATTTTAGAGTGGGAATGCATAAAAATCTAACTTTTCATTAGAAAAGTGCATTTGTTCTTAATAATCCAGTCATCCATTTATTCAAATATTCATTGAGTTCCTACTATGTGTCAGATAGTTTTCAAGGCACTTGAGATAGAATCAGTTAAAAAATATGAACAAAATAGACCAAAAAACTTGCCCTGATGGAATTTAAATTCCAGTGGGAGGAGATAGACAATAGATAATAAATATATTAATACGAAAATTAAATACTATGTTCTATAATGATAAATGCCATAGTGAAAAATAGAGAAAGGAAAATGGATACAGCCACAGGTTTGTGACTTGGAATGAGTGGTCAGTGGACCGAGTTGCAAAAGTGTTCTATGAACAAAGACTTGAAGAAGCGAAGTGGGAGGCCCTAAGGTAAAGCAATTGTTTATCATGTAAAACCATGAACAACACTTAGTGGTATAATGCAGTATGGTAAGTCATCAAAAAAGCTACAGAAAATACAGGTTCTAAGGAGACAAATTGCTTTCAGTTGCAAAAGCTTCGCTGAAAGTACAGATCTTAGCCTTGCCTTGCAGGATTGGTAGGGTTTTGATAAATGGAAAGAAGTTCTAGGTTGGTACAGAATTGGGAAAACATATATCAAATTCAGTTCACGTTGGAGGGATAACTCCTGCTGGAGGTTAATCAGCTGCTTCAATTAAAGGAGTGAAGGACCTTGAATGCCAACACAAGGGGTTTGGACTTTTTCCCATGAGCAATGTAGATCAGCTAACAATTACTGAAGAAAATTCCAAGATGAGGACATGTTTTTGGAGGATTAAACTGAAGGCTTTGCAAAGATTATACTAGAATAGCTGTGAATAACTTTAATCCAAAATAATCAACCCAAATATTGTCTGATTACAGTAACACTTGTACTATTGTGATCTTACCATAATTTCCATATAGCCTCTCCAACTAGATTCACCAGTTATTAACATTTTGCCACATTTGCCTTATCTCTCTTCATCTAGTTAGGTAAATAAAAAGATAGAGCTACACTATGTATACAAACACATATTATTGCTGAACCACATGAGAGTAAATTGCAGACATCATGACTAAATTCTTCAACATGAATCTTCTAAAATCAAGGATATTTTCTGACAAGACCAGAGTATATTTATCAAATTTAGGAAAATCAAAAATGATAGAATGCTATTCACTAATATATAGTCTATATTCACATTTCAAAAGGTGTTCCCATAATATCCTTTTACCACATTTTCCATCCAGAATTATGCAATCCATTTAGTTGTCAAGTCTTCTTAGTCTCTTTTAATCTGGGATTGTTCCTCAACCTTTCTTTGTTTTTCATGGCATTGACATTTTCGAAGAATAGAAACCAGATTTTATTTTTTACTCCTTTTTAGGATATTTACTTATATGTGGCTGGAATACTGCATAAATGATTTTATGCCTTCTTAATGCATTACATCAGGAGGTACACGATGTCAATTTGTCCCATTACTGGTAATGCTAATTTTGGTCACTTCCTTAAGATGGTGTCCATTTCTCCCTTAATCATTAATAAATAATCAGTAGTAGAAACTAACACACCATTATAAAGCACTTATACTCCAATAAAGATGTTAAAATAAATAAATAAATAATCAGTAGGGAGGTACTTTAAAACAGTAGGAATATCCTACCTCATCAATCTTTCACCCATTAACTTTAGCCTCTGTTGATAATTCTTGCCTGAGTCAATTATTACTCAGATGGTGGAAAAATGGTGATTTCTAACTCTGTTATTCCTTCTATATTTGCCAACTGGCATTCTGCCCTAAAGGAGAACTTTTCTTTTTATTAATTTGTTTATAATTAATATAAACTCATGGATTCATGTTTTATTTGATTACTGTCATTACTTATTTTAAATTGTCTTTTAATACATGCCACTTGGAACTTCCCTGGTGGCGCAGCGGTTAAGACTCCGCACTCTCAACGCAGAGGGCCCAGTTTCGATCCCTGGTCAGGGAACTAGATCCCACATGCATGCCACAACTAAGAGTTCGCATGCCACAACTAAGTATCCCATGTGCCATAACTAGGAGCCTGTGTGCCGCAACTAGGGAGCCCCCGTGCCACAACTAAGGAGCCAGCGAACCGCAACCAAGGAGCCCATCTGCCCCAACTAAGACCCAGTGCAGCCAAATAAAAAAAAAATACATACCACTTATGAATATTCCCTACTTCATAGAAAAATATATAAAACAAAACTTAGCACCCTTCCTATCTGGCTGGGGAGAGAAAAAAGACATTCCAAGGGTAAGCTCTAGTTAACTGTATAAAAAATGATGCATTTTTTCCATCTAGTCTTTCATTTAATTTTTTGTTTTAATAGTTTATTAATGTGTAACATTTCAGATCCAAGGTCTTGTGGGAGCTTAGTCTAACTAGGACCTAATCATGGGTCCCAGCGAAGAACATATTTGCATTCTTTTATTTTTTTTTGAATTTTATTTTATTTTTTTATACAGCAGGTTCTTATTAGTTATCTGTTTTATACATAGTAGTGTATGTATGTCAATCCCAATCTCCCAATTCATCACACCACCACCACCACCCTCTGCCGCTTTCGCCCCTTGGTGTCCATACATTTATTCTCTACATCTGTGTCTCAATTTCTGCCCTGCAAACCGGGTCATCTGTACCATTTTTCTAGGTTCCACATATATGCGTTAATATACGATATTTGTTTTTCTCTTTCTGACTTACTTCACTCTGTATGACAGTCTCTAGATTCATCCACTATAGTTGCATTCTTAATTGACAGTAAGTTAAAGTTAATTTGATGCTTTGGCTGAAAACGTCTTTCCAAAACTGCAAAATATATTACTTGGAAGGTAACCTTTTGCCCACATGTTTGGTTGCACAGATCACATTGTTAAATTCAGAGACCACTTTCATTTATTATTATTATTAATATTATTATGTATACCTTTCCTTGTTCCAAAAAGCACTTTTGCAAGAGCAAAACTACTATCTTTACATACCAGTTTATACTTTCTGAAAACATTTCCTTGCTATTATGTGAACAGCAATTCAGCTTCTTAATGTGTTACCAAAAAAACCACATTATAACTGCTTCTAAATTGCATTGATGTATTGTAGAATTGAGTTGAATATCTTTGTAGGCTGAGCATAATTATCCTCCTGCCAGGAACAAATAAGTTATACTGCTCCAGAGAAATAAATATGCATATGAATTTATGTGGATGGATAAATCCTTATAAAGTTTAGCTCTTTATAACACAGTGAGAGAAGAAGAAATGTACTTGGTGACGCTAATGAATAAACTGGGATCATTATATTATCTATCATGCGTTTCCCCCACAAACTTGCATTTTACTGCATATAAATCAGGGCAGAGCATTTCAAAGGACTTTATATAATGAATGAGGTAATTTTAGGATGAACTGTATAAGAATAAGCCACCGAAAGTCTTCAGTTATACTTTAAACAAGATTATATATATAAATATAGACAGAGATACAAAATGAATACTCCAAGTGAAGAGTTCAAAATTACATATAGGGACTTCCCTGGTGGTCCAGCGGTTAAGTCTCCACCCTCCCAATGCAAGGGGACCAGGTTTGATCCCTGGTCAGGGAACTAGATCCCACGTGCCACAACTAAAAGATTCTGCCTGCCGCAACTAAGACCTGGTGCAGCGAAATTAATAAATAAATAAATATTTTTTTAAAAAAATTAAAAAAAAACACAATTACATATAAACTTTGATTTAACTCTGTTAACATCCTTACCTCTTCAAAGATACCTAGCAGAAAAAGTTTGCAAATAACACTAAGTACAAGCCAATTAAAAAAAATAGGATTCCAAACTATACTAGGTAATTGCAGCAAGATTAGTGTAAACCAAATGCATTTATTATTTGCAGTGTAATCCAATATACTAGGGGATGGCATGCGCTTTATTTTAATTAGCTGTTTCTTTTAAAGGGTTGCTTGGTCCAACTGTCTTGATAAGAAAAAATTGTAGTCATTGCTCAAAATGCTTGTAGCAAATCTAGTTTTAAATTGAAGCAATTTATTCCGAAAGCAGTCTACTACTGCAGCAATAATCAATGTGTTTTCCCTTAGCCCATATTGGAGCTTTCCACGGACTATTGTTAATTGCCTGTAACTAAATGACTGCTTGTGCCCTTAAATGTAACTCTTTGGCACTTGTTCATTTGTTGTGTTTAACCAAATGCCTGTTTCCCTTAGGTTTTGCCTAGCGATTTTGCTTTGCAATTTTCAATATTCAGTCTCAGTCCCTTAAAGGGGACAGAGTCTATCACTTTAACAAAATAACACAAAGGCTAAACAGATTTTTAAAGGTTTGCACTTTCTCTTTCCATCCTCTGATGTTGAATTGTGCTGAAATGGAATCTTTTTATTTTTTAAATGCTGCCACTCCAGGCAGCTTGAACTTGAGCTGAAAAGCAGATCCCATTTCAAAAGGAAATGACATTTGCTGGGGCAACGCCATTCACATTGTAATGTAAAGATAAAATACAGCAGTGAGCCCCAATCATTTCTTTTAACAGTAACAGAATTTAACCCCTAGTAATTTTGTCCTGACCTCATGTATAAGCAATAATGGCTGGCACTCATATTAATGAATGTGTCTGGCTTGGAGCAAAAGAATGTGGAGACTGAATCTAATACACCATTTTCTTTGGGAGAATTTACACATGGTATATAAACCAGTGGAAAAAATTTCAATGGAAAAATTTTTAACCTGCACACATTTATAATATGAAGGCAGGTGTATTAGTCTTTGCGCTATAAAAATAACCTAGTAACTGAGGAGCAAGCACTATTGTGTGGACTGTGGGGAAAGACACATTTCTTTAATGACTTACAAGTTTGTTATAAGCGCACCGTGCTTCTCCATGTAATACTACAGAGGTTTCTGGGGGAAATCTGAGATACTGTCAAGATCTCCGGATAAGTTATCTCTTTGTAAATGCTGTTTCTTGGTCTAGTTTTGGGTATCCCTAGTATTAAGAAAATGACTATCATATGGCTCAGAAGAATTTTTCTAGCTTTATTGCTCACACTCTAGGTTTATGTAAGTTTTCGTATGTTTGTGCCTTAAAGGAGGTATTCATGTGACACAAGACCATTTCTGTAATTGCTAAGCCTCATCAACCCTGCTCTCTTTTTCTCATTACATTTTAGACAGTATTATTGGTTAACCTAATAAATAGTGTATTCAACACAGTATATACAGTTTTTTGAGTGGCTTATGACACCTAGCAATGGGAATAATTCACATTTGGGCAACTACTTATCTGAAAACAAAAAAAGACTTACTGTCATAAAATTTTTCTCTTACACATATTCAATTTTTAGAAGTTAAAAAAAATGTGTGTAGAGACCAGTGTTACAAATACCATTTGAAGAAAATGAGAATTCTGCTTACTGGATTAATAGAATTATATTTCAGGCATAGTTTTTGATTGTTCTAAAAGTTATTCAACGAGATATGGGTGTGTAAGGCATGCTAGATGCCCAGGCCCAGTGCCATGGTTCCGGAATCAAAGGATGTGCTTAGGTGCACCATGAAAGAACCATTCTCTGCCTGGGCACTTATCTAGAGCAAAGCAGCTGTCCTGACTCCCAGCTTTCCCTTACAGCTTCTTCCCACATAGCCCTTGGATTAGAACTTATAATGACTCTTTTTAAAAAAAAAAAAAAAATCAAATTTTTAAAGAATTGAAGTACAATTAACATGAGATAAAACACATAGATCCTAAGTGTTTCGCTCAATGAGTTTTGACAAAAGTATATATCAATACTTGTATCTACACCTGAAAAAAGACACAGAGGTTTTTGTTCGTTTGTTTGTTTGTTTTACCCCATTATGTTCCCTCTTGCCCCTTCCCAATAAAATTTCCCATCACCCATCCACAAAGCATCCATTTTGTGATTTCTATCCCTGAGGTTTATTGTGGCCTGCTCTTGGACTTCACTTAAATAGAATTATACGGAAGGTATTACTTTGTGTCTGGCCTTCTTCACCTAACACAATTTTGTGAGATTCATGCATGTTGCAGTAGTTCATTCTTTTTACTGCTGAGTATATTATATCACACAGACACACAACAGTTTGTTCATCATATCCTGTTCATGAACATTTGGGTTGTTTCCAGTTGTGGTTACTATGAATAAGACTACTCTGAACATTCTTGTACAAGTCTTCTTGTAGACATCTGCTTATATTTCCTTTGGGTAAATACTTAGGAGTGTAACTGCTGTTTATAGGGCAGATTCATATTTAACTTTATTAGCAGCTACTCAAAATTTTCTCATATAGTAGTACCATTGGGCACTTCCGCTAGCAGTGTTTGAGAGTAGAAGTTAAGCATTCTCCATTATTTTTTTTATTTCTTTTCTCACACAAAAAATTTCAGAGTGATGAGTTCCAAGTGTGTAATACATTATATTAGAAAACAGAATGAATATTAAAAGGAGCCACAGTCCAATATGTACACTACCAAATGTAAAATAGATAGCTAGTGGGAAGCAGCCGCATAGCACAGGGAGATCAGCTCGGTGCTTTGTGACCACCTAGAGGGGTGGGATAGGGAGGGTGGGAGGTAGGGAGACGCAAGAGGGAAGAGATATGGGAACATATGTATGTGTATAGCTGATTAACTTTGTTATAAAGCAGAAACTAACATACCATTGTAAAGCAATTATACTCCAATAAAAATGTTTAAAAAAAAGTAGCCATAGTCCAAATGCTTCTCTTTCCCATTATATCCAGTGTAATTTAAATCAGATTTTTTTCTGGTATATAAATTAGCCTATGGGCATAAGTTAGAGTTTTATACAGGCTTCTATGTGTGGTGGAGTTTAACTGATATCCTGAGAGAACAAGACTCAACGTACCCCACAGACTTATCTACCCGCTAATCTTTTCTGTTCACATAGTAGTGGGAAAACATTATACTAAATTGGGTTTTGTATTTTATTCCTGGTACTTTTGTAGTACTATCTTGTGTAGTCCCTCACAAGATTCAGCAGATAAAGCTGTCTGATATTTACAAATAAAAAATATATAAATTTCCTTGAGGTACTTTTTAGTATTTCATACTTTGTATTAATTCACTTAGACTCTAAAAGATTTAATAACTCACTTTATTTTTTCTTTCTTAAATTCATAAAGTCCAGTCACTTTATAAGTTTTTCTTCTGTGTCCTATTTAATTTTAATAAGAGCAGAAAAATACACTTGATGAAACAGTAGTTTATATGTATTTTTTTTATTAAACTGTTGAATTAGAAATGAAGGACTAGATAATGAGAAATATGGCTGAGGTTTTTTTTTTTCTGTAATCATCACAGGAAAAGTGACATCACATGCAAACACACACAAACATGTCCTTGTGAGAAAATGATGGCCATACATTTCAGATTATTTATCACTGATACTACATTGCACCCATGATGATTTCACCCTATTTGTAAGATCTCAGGAGTGATCTTGTAACCCAAGAGTACTTGTCACTGCAAAACCATAGATTATTTTAAGGTTCTCAGTCTAAAACTACGCTGACTATGTTACAAAATTAGATAACCCATTAGTGGATTGTAAATTACAGGATCAAGAATACCATTATTTTAGAGCCATAATTTCAGGAATATTTATCTTTAATGGTAATTAAGGAAACTAGTATTTTTCAAGGTAGTTGTCAACTGCAGAGAACAATGGATACCCATCAATGACATTTGGACTATGATGATCAAGGCCAATATGCATAAATAGGCAGTTAAAGTGAGTTTCAAAATCTGTGCATTCTGGCTTAATGTTTAAATACCAGTATCATTGAATTTGTTACAATGTTCATGAGCTCTAAAGGAGAAAAAAAGAAGTGAATATTTTATCCCTTAAATTTTCTGATCATTTTTTATGCAATATAGACATTCAATAGGAATAAGAGAACTTGTATACAGTGAATGGCAGGAAAATTACTCTTTTGGATAGAATGTAGTAACATACCAAGTAAAAGCGGAAAGAAAGGATAAGAAAAAAAAATTTTAAGTAGCTTAGTGAAAGGAAAATACTACCAACATAGTCTGGTGAGACATCCGCTAGAGAGCCTATTTCTTAAGCTCAAGTTAGCACTCAGCCCCCAAGACCGTGGTCAGCCACATTGGCACCACTCTATTCAGAAAGCTACAGGACAAGTGTTATTGCTTCTGACAGGAGCCAGCAGACAGTATTCATTAGGTGGTCCACCAAACACTCTATGCGACAGTCCACACTGCCCTTCAGGAACTGTGCTGTTTGACCCCTCATCTCTTCTCAGCCCCAACCCCCAGGTGACAGCTCAGGTGGGAAGGATCAAGACCCATCTTGGCTGAGTTCAGAAACCATCCTGGCTTAAAAGCTTCGTATCCACAGGAACCGATTTTTCTTTTGTCAACTCCATGAGCATAGCTCGCAGGATCCCCACAAGGGATGGGTTTATATGTAAGAGTGACTTGTACTCCAGCAAGCCCAAAATGACAGTTTCCAATCAGGTATTTATAATTCTCTGAGTCCAAATGCAACCTACCAATATAGGTTCATTTTTACCATAAGCAATGGTGCTTAGAAACACAGTTACCACCTACTACCTTATGTGGTTACCAAGGAAACAGCTAGGAAATTATCAAAAGATCAGATTCTCAGGCAGAAAGGGAAGGCGTTGTGTTAATCCATTACCTACATCTGATCTCATCCCCAAAACTGTGAAATCAAGTTGAATTTATGATTTTGTATGTGAGTATGGTATAATTCCCCCTTGTAACTTTCTTCCAGAGCTGATGTATACAGTTGAACTTGCTGGAGGGCTTGGTGCTGTCCTGCTGCTGCTTGTCTGTTTGGTGGCCATCTACAAGTGTTACAAGATAGAAATCATGCTCTTCTATAGGAATCACTTTGGGGCTGAGGAGCTGGATGGAGGTAAGATGAGTTCCCTCTTTTAATATCCTTTCTGAATATTCTGTTTCCTGCTTTTGTTTTTCGGAGGGGAACAAAAGTTACCTGAATAACCATTTGCAGCAGCTCTTACAGTCTTTCCGTGTTCAGTTTGTAAATTCATCTTTTATATGGAACTATATGTGGGATGCTTTGCAGCCGGTAGGTATTTTCCTCTGAAAATCGTAAAGCAACACCTAGTCTTTTTAGAATGGTATTCCAAACAGCACTTGCGAATTACGAACGCTGATTAGAGTGTTGTCAGAGTGTTCATTTTCTCTCACCTTGTAATCAGTACTGAAAGTCCAGCTTTACTTCTCTATGGGTAAGGAGTGTCTCTTTTGATGCTGTTCCCTGGCCCAATAGTTTGAAGTGAATCTCAATTTGTTCCTTGTTTAGTCTGGTCAGTTATAATAAACAGTACCAAATATTTTAGAAATCATCCAGCAGTCTTTTCAATCCTGTTTATTTAGCTATATTTAGACAGGCTAATTTTTATTCCAAGTGGGGACCAACAGATAGGAAAGTGTACAAGCACGTTGTTTTCATAATAATAAATATAATACTTTTACTCAAATTGGATAAGTAAATATTGTTTTTGTAGAAATCATAATTATTATTTGCCTCTGGTCAGTCGTGAATATGTGTACAATCTAAGAAGAATTTGGAGTCCTTAAAACTGAGCTCCATAAACCGCCCATGAGAGGACTAAAGTTTTTTTTTCCTTTTTTGGTCATTTGAAAGTGATTCATATATAAGATAGACTTGCAATATAGGAAGCATATGTGAAGTGACAATAAATTGTACAGATGGTCAAGGTTTCTTGATCATTTTTGTAAATCTCTTTTTACGGACTATCCATTTTTCACTAATTGGTACAAAGGAAAATAAAGCAATTGCCCATGCTACCACATTTCCAGGGGCCTCTGGAATAAATCACAGGTAGAACTGTAGTTTGTCAGACTTGTGAAGAAGAGCAATTTATTCAGCATCCCTAACACTCCTCTCTTATAACCTTCTCCCCTTCCCATCAGGGTGAAGTCTGTGCTGCAGCAAAGCTGTTTGTTGGTTTTTTTTTTTGTTTTTTTTTTTTCGCGGTACGCGGGCCTCTCACTGTTGTGGCCTCTCCCGTTGCGGA
>NC_041234.1:13751723-13808970 GCF_002837175.3 Physeter macrocephalus
GTTCCCCTGCATCGGCAGGCGGACGCGCAACCACTGCGCCACCAGGGAAGCCCATGTTGGTTTTTTTTTTTTTTTTTTTCATTTTAAAGTGCTGATTAGCCTATTTATTCTTTGTTTCTAACTTTTCTTGCCTGTTCATACAAATTATTAAATTGTTCAGTACTGCTTCAAAGAGATATGAGAAAATTGCCGGTGTCAGAGTCGTTGTTGAATGAGAATCAAGCAAAGTGCTAGACATTCTTAAAATCATTTTTGCTAAGCCTCAAAAAAAAAATCTAAGGTAAATGTTATAATCTCCATTTTACTGATAAAGGAACTGAGGCTCCCAGTGGTTAAATAACTTACTAAAGAAGATAACACTAGTATTATTGTAAGTGGCCAAGATGGGTTTTGAATATAGGTCTATTTACAAAGCCTTTATTTTATTGAACACTGAGCCCCTATTGTTTTTAGCTTTTTAAAACTTTGGTGTGTTCAATAAAACCTAAATATCTGCTGTTGCTTGCACAGTTAGCATAGTAGAAGATATTTGAAAAAGCAGATTACCTAAACAAGTCTCACGTTATCTATTTTGAACATATTTTGTGTTCTGAATGATATGAATGATTTCACCGAAACTATCAATTTCCAGTATAATTTTTTGTCGTGTTCTGAATGATAGAAGATTCTGACGAGTTTAGTTGCCTCTAAACCTTAGTCTCATCCCCTTAGATCCTTCTGCACACGCTATTATGGTTGAATAAATATCTACTCTTCCATTGTTGAAAAATTTCTCTGACATCATCAAATCCCCATTCTTCCTAGCTCTCCCGCAAGTCCTTTCTTTTTCCAAAGAAGAGGTGATTGTTAAGAGACCCCAAACTTTTCATATTCTTGACTTGGCTTCAGAACCTGTAATTTGAAAGTCAAAGTTGATTGGTCTTCTTTATTCTTGGCTACCATGTTATCTCCCCTGAAAAGGGAATACATAAAGTGCTCTTAGAATGAAAGGCAAAGAGCGTGAAGAAAAAGAGGGAAAGAAGGTTCACCTCATATTTTGAAGTAATGTCAGAACTATGGTGATTGATAGTAACAGATTCACTATTTATTGAATATGTATTAAATGACAAGGGCTGTGTTGACTATTTTATTGATAGAGAGTTATACAACCAGGAAGACAGAGTTCAAACCCAGGTCTAAATGACTCCAAATCCCCCAAATTTCCATCACTGTATCAGACTAGGAGATGGACTATTTGGCATCTAGACACATTTAGTCAGTTCCTTTCAAGTCATTGCAATAGGCGTTACCTGACTGTATCTGACTGTATCAGTTCTATATCAAAAGGATTCTGTTTTTCCAAGATGGAACATATTGATGCTTTGCTCTCTTAGTTTGTTCACATCACTCCTTGCTCCCCTCTACACAGCCTTACATTTTATTGTTTCCCCTAGACTCAGGCCTTAGCACTTCTCTTCTAATTCTGCAGCACCTCCTTTTTGGATCACATGTACAACCCTGTCTACACTGGCATTTGTGTACAGATGACTTCTAAATCTAAATGTCCTTCTCCCAGTTCTCTTGTTTTATTATCATTGTTTTCTCTGCTAACCTGTTGGTTTTCTCCACTATGATAGGTCCCAACCCCAGCTTTTGAGTCACGCACCCCCCACCACTCATTTCTTATCATCCTCCATTTTACGTCTCAGTTCTTTGTATCATCCTCTACTTCATTTGCTTCACTTCCTCCTCATCTGCCATTTCCAATTAGTTATCATGGTCAGTTAATTGTACCTCTTGAAAATAGACTATTCCCCCAGTCTTCATTGCAAATGCCTTGTGCAAACCTCCTACACCACCTTCTTAGCCTTTTTCTGTTCCCCTCCATTTGATCCTCCACACTCGGCCAGACTTCTCTTTCTAAGTACAAATTTACTGTGACTCTGAAAATCTGCTAACCTGTTGGTTTTCTCCACTATGATAGGTCCCAACCCCAGCTTTTGAGTCACGCACCCCCCACCACTCATTTCTTATCATCCTCCATTTTACGTCTCAGTTCTTTGTATCATCCTCTACTTCATTTGCTTCACTTCCTCCTCATCTGCCATTTCCAATTAGTTATCATGGTCAGTTAATTGTACCTCTTGAAAATAGACTATTCCCCCAGTCTTCATTGCAAATGCCTTGTGCAAACCTCCTACACCACCTTCTTAGCCTTTTTCTGTTCCCCTCCATTTGATCCTCCACACTCGGCCAGACTTCTCTTTCTAAGTACAAATTTACTGTGACTCTGAAAAAAAAAAAAAAAAAAAGAGCATGCCTCTATGTTGCCTGCTAGAGCAGAAAGTTTTCTTAGCTAGGAAAGCAACTGCTGTAACAGGGTGACCCAACTTACATTTATAGCCTGGCCACCCCCATGGAATCTGATCATGCATAGTTCCAGTTAAAACGAGTTGCTGGTCTTTGGACAAGCACAGCTATTGAGAATGGACCAAGACAGTGCAGTTACACATAATTCTCAGGTCCCTTTGAGTAAATGATGTAACCATAATGGTTAGGGGTAGGAGAAGGTAACTTACTCCTCTACCATCTTGATTCCACAAAATAGTGAAAGAAAATTTGGACAAATTCTGCTGCATATACATTTGTTAATAAACAATCATTTAACCTATCCTATAAACTTGAAGAAGTCCCAACTCTGTGTCATGTGAGTGTGTGTGTGTGTGTGTGTGTGTGTGTGTCTGTGTGTGAGTTCCCAAAAAACCTTGCAAAAAACCTTGCCCTTGAGGCAAATGTGACAATGCCAGTGGCAAGATTAGGCTAACCATCTAAAGATACCTAAGAATATTGTTCATTAACTGGGTAGTGATACAGAAAAATGTCATGCTATTAAATGAAAAGCAGAAAACAAAAAGATTTGTATACTATGATCATCAGCTTTGCACATACCTATGTCTCCATGTAGATAAGAACTGAAAGGTAATATTTAAACATGAAAACAGCATTGTAGGGTGTTATGATTTGAGATGTTTATACTTATATTTTCAAAATTTTCTCTAATATTTACCATCTTTTCTATTACATGTAACTTTTTACATTCTTTCTGAAATAAATTTGAATTTATGAAAAAAAATATTCTTCATCAGGACACAGGACCATTTGGAATCAAGCCTGGAACAGTTTCCCTAAGGAGGCAGGCCACTGACCCCACTAGATACTTGAGGGGTCGGATGTGTCTCTAAATGATGTTATGTTATCCATATGTCTTTTTGTAATTGAAGAATAGTTGATTTACAATGTTGTGTTAGTTTCAGGTATACAGCAAAATGATTCCGTTATAAATAAATAAATAAATAAAATTCTTTTTCAGATTCTTTTCCCTTATAGGTTATTACAAAATATTGAACATAGTTCCCTGTGCTATATAGTAAATCCGTGTTGTTTATTTATTTTATACATAGTAGTGTGTATATGTAAATCCCAAACTCCTAATTTATTCCTCCCCCTCTTTACTCTTTGGTAACCATAAGTTTGTTTTCTGTGTCTGTGGCTCTATTTCTGTTTTGTAATTAAGTTCATTTGTATCATTTTTTGTAGATTCCACATATAAGCGGTATCATATGATATTTGTCTTTTTCTATCTTACTTCATTTAGTATGCTAATCTCTAGGTCCTTCCATGTTGCTGCAAATGGCATTATTTCGTTCTTTTTATGGCTGAGTAATATTCCACTGTGTGTGTGTGTGTGTGTGTGTGTGTGTGTGTGTATGCCACATCTTCCTTTTCCATTTATCTGTCATTGGACATTTAGGTTGCTTCCATGTCTTGGCTATTGTAAATAGTGCTGCAATGAACATTGGGGTGCATGTATCTTTTTGAATTCGAGTTTTATCTGGTTATATGCCCAGGAGTGGGATTGCTGGATTATATGGCAACTCTATTTTTAGTTTTTTAAAGAACCTCCATAGTGTTCTCTATATAGCTGTACTACATTCCCACCAACAGTGTAGGAGGGTTCCTTTTTCTCCACACCCTCTCTAGCATTTATTATTTGTAGAGTATGTAATGATGGCCATTCTCACAGATGGGAGGTGCTACCTCGTAGTTTTGGTTTGCATTTCTCTAATAATTAGTGATGTTGAGCACTTTTTCATGTGCCTTTTGGCCATCTGCATGTCTTCTTTGAAGAAATGTCTATTTACATCTTCTGCCCATTTTTTGATTGGGTTGTTTTTTTGGTAATGGGCTCTATGAGCTGTTTGTATATTTTGGAAATTAATTCCTTGTCGGCTACATCATTTGCAAATATTTTCTCCCATTCTGTAGGTTGTCTTTTCGTTTTATTTGTTATTTCCTTTGCATACGTCTTGAGTAGCACTGATTTCAACATGGAGGGTCCATTTCCAAGATCTACTATACTTAGTAAAAAGCCACTAATTTTAGCAATGAAACTTTATTTCTAACATCCATTGTGCTAATTAATGAAGCATCTACTTTTGATCAGAAATAAAGATAGTTGAAGTGTTTGTAGTGGCTCTAGAGTGTTGCCTTATTCTAATTAAATGCTAGCTGACCATCCTCATAAAGGCAACCTACTGTCTCTAGAGCTGAACATACACTAACATAATATCCCACCATCTTTGCTGGAATAATTACCAAAAAAAAATACAGTTATCACAACAACCAGAATCATTTGCCCCTCCATGCCTCTGACTGGGGTTTCCCTTCCACTTTTGTTTAGATGCTTGTATAAAGGTAGTCCTTTCTTCCTTCCTTCCTTCCTGTCTTCCTTCCTTCCTTCCTTCTTTCCTGTCTCTTCTCCCTCCCTTCTCTTTCTGTCTCTCATATACAATTCATATTTCCCCCTAACTTACAAAGATTCCCCTCATAATCCCAAGGTCTAGTTATTTTCTCCTTCATCTTTACTAAAATGGTACTTCAGGCACATCATTTTTGCAGCCCTTTTCACTTTGAGTAATGAGCACTTACTAGTGAATGCTTACAACTTGTAGAGCATTATGAATTCAAGATTCCTTATCATGTTTATTTATTTATGGGAGCAGAACGCTCAGAGACAAAGTCATGAAGAAAAGAATTATTCCAAAATTTTGCAAGGATGTCTAGACTTTAGAATTGGCTCTACAAATAAAAAATATAACAAATATTTAAAGAAAAAACAAGGTTATAATGTTATGGGTAGTCTATTAATAAAAGAAAACAGCAAACAGTAGCTCTCTTACATTGATGATTATATTGGTAGATATCCGTAAGGTACTGCATAAATTTTCATTAGGGAGTAACTTATGGGAACAGGCTTAAGACTCCATTTTGTGGGGAAGATCTAGTGCTAGGCACGGTGAATCTACTTTATGTTTGTTTGTCTCAGAGTGCAAACTGTTTTGGTTTTGTTTTTATCCCCCATGTATGGGGTTTGAGGGATGTGCTTATTCATATGGCAGGGCAAGCTTATAAGAACACTATAATCACTAGTTTATTTAAAAGATGAAGAAAGAGATCTCTCCTAGTTCTACTTTGGGAGCTATTACAGGTATTGGACAAAATGAGTTAGAGCAATCTTTTGTAATCTTCACCCGCTGACCCTGGAAAATGTGAAGAACTGTTCCATTTCAAGCATATGAAATAAATTGGTATCTATGCAATCTTAGGTCATAGAATTTATTTTCCTTTCTTCTTCAATTGTAAGGTTACTGTTAATAGTTTCAGGAATTACTGTCCTCATGTCTATCAGTCAAACACAGTGCTTCTGTAAAATCATTTAGAAACGCTATCTGGTTTTTCGTTTGTTTTAGGGTATTTTTTGGTGGTGGTGATTAGATAATTTGCCTACACGTGAACTATCTCGAATGTGTTTTTGAGTTCCAGAAGGAAAAACCTATAGTTGATTTTGGTGTACAACTTGCACCAAATTGTAAGCTGTTATGTAGTAGGAATCAAGCCTTCTTACCCCAAATCTCGTGCTCCCTATAGCACTCTGCTAACTCTTACCCTCTTAATTAAGACTTCTACCATCTATGCTGCCCGCTTTCCTGTTAAGGATGCAAGGGAAGGAAGCTAATATCTACTGAATGCCTGCTTTGGGCCAAGAATTTTACTATATGGTGGGGACTCACTGAATCCTAGACATATTCTTTAGGGAGCTGCTGTTTTATAGATCAGGAAACGAAGTCTCAAATGAGCAAAATAAAAATTAATGGCAGTCAGGATTTGAGCTCAGCGGCTTTTTTTTTTCTTCACTATATCACACCATACATATTTTAATTAGTGACACATTTCAGTATTTGAGGTCCTATGGATTCAAATAGTCCAGAAAAGTACCCAGTAGTAAAACATGTAAACTAGAACAATATCGTTAAATTTTCAAAGTGTAAAACTCAATCAGCTTTATTTTAGAGTATAATTGTCAGATGGTGCCGTGGCTGAATTGACATGAAAAGTGGAATTTATTAAAACAATGACATTCAGTAATCACAAAATCAAAATATTAATATATGCTTAATGCTTTTTTATTCAAAAATCTATCACCTATTTCTGCAGAGTTTTTAACTGAAAAATTATTAGTTGGAAATATAAAAAAACATATGAAGGCAAATCTGAAATACAAGAAAGAAATGACTTAATTTTTTAAAAACTCTTATTTATTCAAATTATGTCAATGCTAGTTTTTAATGATCACATAATTCTGTGCTAATATACTACATGCAAACATAGAAAATCACCTTTTAAAATGAAATACACAGTTCATCATTGGGCCCTACCCGTGTCTCCTTTTGGTAATCCATTTGCTGAATAATGGCCTCTGTCACTAGTCAATTTCACATATGTGACTTATCAATATTTGAAAGTAAATTTAAAAAAAGAAGTGGCCACCTGCCAGTAACATCTGACAACTATTCAATAGGCGTTTAAAGGTTAAAAACTCCCAAAGACGTGAATGTCAATCCCAAGCCTTTTATATTGTCAGTAAATCTCTTTCCTATAGCCACCACCTTCATCTTGATAAGGGAGTCTTCAGTCTACATTTTCTTAAAAGCTCTATTGTTCTAAAAATTCCATGGATCCTTTGGCTTCTCAATCCTTTTAAAGAGAATTGACTAATATCCTCTCATATGTCAAAGAGGAAAATATTTATTTATCATTTTTCCAACCACCTTTTTTTTTTATTCCTGATACACCGTTCTATATTTTCCTTCTCTCTTCAAGATTTCTTAATAATATTTTTAATTCATATTTTTATTTCTTAACTCTCCAGAGTCCAAACGTTTTCCCTCTCAAATATATCTTTTTATAAAACATAGTAGTTCATTCGGTAAATTGAAGGAGAAAATTCTACTAGACTAATTGTTTGACTTTAAGTAACAAAGCAACTAATTAATTGGTTAGGTTTGGTGTTTTTGGTTTGTTTGTTTTTCTTTCTCCCCCCAGCTTTATTCAGATATAAATGACATATAACATTGTGTAAGTTTAAGGTATACACTGTGACGATTTGATACACATATATATTGTGAAATGATTGCCACAATAATGTTACTTAACATATCCATCACCTCCCATAACTATTTCTTTTTGTAGTGAGAACATTTAAGATCTATTCTCTGCAACTCTCAAGTATATAATACAGTATTGTTAACCATATTCACCAAGCTGTGTATGTATCCCTAGAAATTATTTTTATTATAGCAGGAAGTTTATTTACTTTGACCAACATCTCCCCCTTTCCCCTGCCCCCAGCCCTTGACAACCACCATTCTACTCTCTGTTTCTATGAATTCAGCTTTTTCAACTCCACATTGTGAGATCATGCAGTATTTGTCTTTCTCTGTCTGACTTGTTTCACTTAAGCATAATGACCTCAAGGTCCATCTAAATAAAATAGAAGGTTTCCTTCCTTTTTATGGCTGAATAATATTCTACTAAATAATATTCTACTGTGTGTGTATATATGTGTGTATGTATATATATACGTATACACATACACACACATATATACACACTTTCTTTATCCATTCATCTGTTGATGGACACTTAGGTGGTTTCCATGTCTTGGCTATTGTGAATAATTCTGCAGTGAACACGGGTACAGATATCTCTTTGAGAGAGTGGTTTCGTTTCCTTTGGATATATACCCAGAAGTGGGATTGCTGGATCATATGGTACTTCTATTTTTAATTTTATGAGGAATCTCCATGCTGTTTTACATAGTGGCTGCACCAACTTACATCCCCACCAACAGGACAGAAGGGTTCCCTTTTCTCTACATCCTTGCCAGCAGTTGTTACCTTGTCTTTTTGATAATAGCCATCCTAAGAAGTGAGATGAGGTCTCATTGTGGTTTTGATTTGCATTTCTTGATGATTAGTGATGTTGAACATCTTTTTATACACCTTTTGGCCATTGTATGTCCTACATGTCTTTTTGCTATTGAGTTGTATGAGTTCCTTATATATTTTAGATATTAACCCTCCCCTTATCTAATATATGGTGTGCAAATATTTTCTCCCATTCTGTAACTTGCCTTTTTATTGATTGATTGTTTCTTTTGCTGTGCAGAAGCTTTTTAGTTTGATATAGTCACACTTGTTTAGTTTTGCTTTTGTTGCTTGTGCTTTTTGTGTCATAGTCAAAGAATTGTTGCCAAAACTAATGTTAAGGAGTTTTTCCTTATGTTTTCTCCTAGGAGTTTTATGGTTTCAAGTATTACATTTAAGTCTTTAATCCGTTTCAGATTAAAATTTTTGAGTGGTGTAAAATAGGAGCCCAATTTTATTCTTTTGCAGGTGGATAGACAGTTTTCCCAACACCATTTATTAAAAAGATTATCCTCTCCACATTGAGTATTCTTGGCCCCCTTGTCAAATATCAACTGACCACATATATGTGGGTCTATTTCTGGGCTCTTGATTTTGTTCCGTTGGTCTGCTTTTTATGTCAGCACCATACTGTTTTGATTGCTATAGCTTTGTAGTATAGTCTGCAATCAGGAAGTGTGATGCCTCCAGCTGGGCTCTTCTCTCTCAATATTGCTTTGGCTATTCAGGGTCTTTTTTGATTCCATATGAATTTTAGAATTTTTTTAATATTTCTGTTAAAATTGCCATTGGAATTTTGATAGGGATTATATTGAATCTATGCATAGCTTTGGGTAGTATGGACATTTTAACAATATTAACTATTCTGATTAATGAACATAGGTTAGCTTTCCATTTGTTTCTTCTTCAGTTTCTTCATCAGTGTCATAGTTTTCAATGTACAGATCTTTCACCTCTTTGGCTAAATTTATTCTTCAGTATTTTATAATTTTTGATGATATTCTAAATGGAATTGATTTGCATATGTTGATCCATCCTTGCATCCCAGGAATAAATCCCGCTTTCTTTTTTGCCCATGCCACACAGCATGTGGAATCATAGTTCCCCAGCTAGGGATTGAACCCATGCCCCCTGCAGTGTAAGCATGGAGTCTTAACCACTGGACTGCCAGGGAAGTCCCATAAATCCCACTTGATCATGTTATATTATCTGTTTAATGTACAGTTGAATTTGGTTTGCTAGTATTTTGTTGAGATTTTTTTGTATCTATATTCATTAGGGATACTGGCTTATAGTTTTCCTGTAGTGTCCTTATATGGCTTTGGTATCAGGATAATGCTGACCTCATAAATTGAGTTTGAGAGTGTTCCCTCCTCTTCCATTTTTCCTTGGAAAAGTTTGAGGATTGCATTAATTCCTCTTTAAATATTTGGTAGAATTCACCAGTCAAAGTAGTTGCTGGCTTGAGGATTTCTGTCTGGTTCTTTTTTATGGTTTCTGTTTCTTTAATAAAATTCTCATTTTGTTCATGCATTGTTTTCTGATTTTGTTAAATTGTCTTTCTGTGTTATTTTGCATTTCACTGATTTCCTTTAAGATGATTATTTTTAATTCTTTGTTGGACAAGTTGTAGATCTCCATTTCTTAGGGCTTGGTTACTGGCGCTTTATTAGTTTCCTTTGGTGATATCATATTTGCCCGATTCTTTGTGATCCATGTATCCCTGCATTAGTGTCTCTGCATTTGAAGGCGCAAACATCTCTTCTAATCTTTACACACTGACTTTAGCAGGTAAAGTTTTTCTCCTGTCTGTTCCCCAGGCCAATGGGATTACCTCCAGAATCATAATCATTCTGGGCTGGAACTAGTTTTGAGTCTGTTACCGGGTCTGCAGTGAAGTTCATGGTTGGCAGGCTTGTGAGCAGGAGCTCAGGTTCACATGGATCCTGTCTGGTCTCTGGGTGGAGAGGAATGCCTCTAGTATCTTGTTCAGTAGTATAGCACTTGGACAAGTGTTCACTTCAGGATCCACAATCAGGTCTTCACTCGGTGGACCTATTGCCAGGTGTGTGGATGGGTATGTCTCCCACCAGGTTTCTGGGAGGGCTTCTATCTGGTCACTGGATGGGTCCTTGGGTGGGCAGGGCTGGCTCTGTACTGCGGCTGAGAGGATACATGCAAGGGATATCTTATTTGACCATCTTGCTGACTTCATTCCTATTTTTCTTTTTTTGTGGGAAATTACAGTCAGAATCTCTTGAAAATCATGGAAAGAGTAAACCAATGACTATATTAGAGCTTATGAATATTATTACAGAGGGTGTGTACATCAACTGCTTTCCATCTCTGTAGTCAATAGAATTATAGATGAAGGTTTAAGTTACAGAAAATAAAATTTAGAGAATAAAGTTCAGAATAAGAAATATATCGTTGTACTATCTTGTTATGACTAACTGGTTTTCAGCTGTTTATAAACTTAAGTTGAACTTAAAAGATCACAGTCCTACCTTTAAAAATCTTAGCATAGTTTTGTTTTTTCCATGATTATAAAAAATCTCAATTTTTCAGTTTCTTATACACATTAAGATTAGTCAATATATGTTCTTACAGATATAAAAAAAAATCTAAGAGATATTTCCCAAGATTCAGATTCAGCTGGTAACTGGGAAAAAAGAAACCTTAGAATCCATATGATTTTGAATCAGAAAACATTGCTGAATTTAGCATGATATCTGGCATGGTGTTTGCAGTCTGATAATTTTCAAGTCAGGAGTTTGCTTCTGTGGGTAAATAAATGCCTCGCCCAATACTGCACTGACATAGACTCTGGGGAAAGAGAGGAATTAGATATCAATCAAGTGTCCCATTGATTTGAGGGAGGAAGCTGCTGCAGATGCTTGCAAGGGGCCTTATTACCAGAATAACCTACATGTGAGCAACTCCTTTTTATCTGGGAGATATTAGCCTAAATGTTATAAATTCACTCAGATGACATAAAGAGATAGAAAACTGACTGAGACCACAGCACCTATTCCCGAGGTTCATTTAAGCTTAATACAGTAACTGAATATATTAGTCTAGGTAAGAATTTATCCCCTTTTTGATGAAAGTGGATTTTCAGCTATTTTATTTAGAGCACATGCCCTGTAAGTATCAAGACCTCTCATCATGGAGCTGAGGCTGCAGTGTGTAGGTTTTGTGGTACTTTGATCAATTACCTGGCAGCTGACTGCAGTTCTTTGATGCCTTTGAGACCTTTGGGTACCTATACCCTGTCCTAGAGCAGAGTTTCTCAAAGTATTGTCCCTGGACCAGCAGCAGTATCACCTGAGAGTTTGCTATAAATTCAAATTCTAAGGACCTATTCCAGATGCTCTGAATTGAAAACTCTGGAGGTGGGGCCTAATAGTCTGTATTTTATCAAGTCCTCCAAATTGTTGCCGTTCATGCTTCAGCATGAAAACCACTTTTTCAAAAAAGTTTACAAGGACTCTGAGGTCTTCAACTGAGTCACAGTGAGAAAATACAGTTCAAGATTATTCCAAAGGAACTTTGCTAAACTTTGACCCTGTAGCTCCTAGTAATTACTTGAGGAGTCCAGGCAGCTTGGAGTGTGTATCACCAAAGCCATCTCTCCTAGGAAATGGCCCAAATCTTGAGAAAATCTCCACACTAGCCATAAGGTATGTCATGTGATGCCCAAATGAGAGGCCATTCATTCATTTCATCAGCAGACATGTTTGAGCATCTACTAAGCCCTAGTCACATATCTGAGTCAAGGATCTTGTGGTCAAAGAAAGAAGATAAGATGTGAGCACAATAATATAATACATGGGAAAAGAGATCACCTTCAACTCAATGATATCAGACTCAGATTCAAAGGAAACAACTGCAGAGTTAGCTGCTGGTTTTTTGACAACGGATAGCCATAAATATTTTTCAAGCTACCATAAACATAAGCAGTGGTGGGGTTTGGAAAAATAAATTTTGTGATTCTATGTGGAATGGGCCAGAAGAATAAGGAAATGGAGAGGGAAGACCCACTAAAATATAATTATAACAGTTGAGAAGAGAGTAGGGCCTCACCTAGGATGGAAACAGAATCCAAAGGATTTTTACCAGTGAATGGCTGTGAGATTATTGGTAATGAAAAGAGATAAGTGGAACATGCCTCTGAAGTTTGGAGACTAAAAATGTGAGATTGTTATGTTACTAAAATTTAAGTGAAATAAAATGTGAAAACAAAGCTTGAGATGGGAAGCTTGTTTTGTTGTGAACATGTCAAATGTGAGGTACATGCTGAACATCCAAATTAAGGGGTCCAGGTTACAGGTTCATAAGAAGGAAGACAAGATTGGACATCTACATTAGAGAGACATCTACAACAGAAGTGGTTGTTGATGTCATAGGAGGAAAGGAGATTTTTAAGGGAAAACAGACTGCAAGACAAATGAAACAGGCCACAGAAAACATCTCGAGAAATGACAGTATTTATGGATTGGAAGAGAGATGTCCATTGAAGAGGCAGGGGAACCAGAAACAGTGTCATGTAAGCAGAAGTGATATCCAGCTGGAATTTACGAGTATTGGTGGACCATTGTTTACATCTCTTCTGAGTCATAAGTGCTCTGTTCTTTTTGTTGTTCATATTGATCTGGTTATCAAATATTTTTTAAGCCTACAGAAGGCAAAAAGCAAAGAATGAGAATCTAGTCATTACACATCTCAGGTCTGAGCAAACTTCAGCACTTTACAATACTTTGTAAAAATCTGGAAGAGGAAAGCCTCCCAGAAAGAAAGTAGTATATGCATGAAATCATTCTACAATCTGCAGTCTGGCTTAAAGAGTCCTGCCTTTGGCCCATGACCCCTGTACTACTCTTTGCAACACATTTATCCTCTGGAAATAGATTCTTGACTTGTCTACATCTTCTACTAGACTGGAAGCTACTGACCCATATTGCAAAGGGGAAGATTTTATCTCATAGATATGGCATGTGATTATCTAATAAATGGACATTTTAGTTAAATACTATAGCTTTATTATGTGCTATTTTCTATGATTTCTTACTCAACTAAAGTATTTACAGCAACAAAATGGTACCACTATAGACTGCTGGCATGTGTGCATAGGCATGGTATAACAAACATAATTATTTTTTGTGAAAATTGAATTTTATTTATACTATGTACAAGTAACTATATCCTGGTTGAAGAATAAAGAAAATACCAAATACCAAAATATGACATGATAGGGATGATTACATTTTTTTTTTCACCTGAAATGTGCTTTAAAAAAATCTTCCATAGCTAAAGGTTCTTTTCCCCAGGGATCCTATAGTAGAATCGCTAGCTTCTTACATGCCTGTGTTAACTTTAGGTGAAGTAAACAGTTTTCTGAGTTTTCCTTGACAAGTTATAGAAGTGAGCTTTAGTGTCTTTGAAGTCAAAAGGAGTGTCCCAAAGCCATCCAGAGCAAGTCATGGATGCCCCCGTATCTTTGATGTTTTATACCCCAAAGATTTTAAATTTTCTGTACCAAATGCCCAGTTCATTTTGTTCTGAAATTTAAGACTGTTTCAATTCAACTTGATCTAATAATCATGTAATACAATGACAATCATTAGGAAAGAAGCACAAAAGAGACCTACGCATATTGATATTGATAGGCTCAGCATACTGATAGTATTTAGAATTGAGGTGAATTATGAATCCTGATATCACACTCTGAAAAGGAAATTGGAGAATGAGACTATGCAGAAGATAAATGACTTCTTATTCTAAGAAACAACAAATGAGAATTTGGGGATGTTTACATTAAGATAAAAATAATGCACGATAGTAGTCATCAAATATTTGAAGAGTTCTCATGTAAATATGGGGAAGAATGATGAAAGAAATCAAATTTTAGAACTAAGTTTCATTCATTTATATTATAATTTTTGATTCTTATAGTCAAGCTGATTAACATGATGAAAAATAATTGGGCAATAATTTACATGTAAGATAAATGAAGATCAGGAAAACAATATGTTTTTCTATAATAATTCAGCATACTAAACTCAGTCCTAAAATCCGAGAACCAGCTCCCAAAGAAAAATTAATTATTCCAAATTTCATTTTATTTTTTCCCCAAAAGAAAATCAGCACAACACACACAACCTAAAAAACATTCCTCAAGCCAGTCAAGCCAGTTTCAGTGTTTTTTCTTTGATTAGGTGAATGTACATTTAGGTAGAATAAGAAGATACTATCCAACTATGTGGCTTTTATAGGCTGTCAAAATTCTCTATGATCTGTGCATCAAAAATGTTGAGCGTTAACCATTTCATTGCTCTTTTCATTACTTTTTCTCCTACTGTCTTAATAACAACAAAAATAGTGACTCCTTTATACCCCCAAATTCATTCCACGATACTTGGCATTATTGTATTCTTAATGAAAATTAATAAAGACTTCTTTCTTTGGCATCCCAGAAGTGGGACATTTGGAGATATTTTTGAAATGAGGTGAATGTTCTCATGTCCTACTGTTTTCTTTGTAGAGTAGTGACTTCAGCTTTACTCTGTAATGTTCTTGACAGATAATAAAGATTATGATGCATACTTATCATACACCAAAGTGGATCCTGACCAGTGGAATCAAGAGACTGGGGAAGAAGAACGCTTTGCTCTTGAAATCCTACCTGATATGCTTGAAAAGCATTATGGATATAAGTTGTTTATACCAGATAGAGATTTAATCCCAACTGGAAGTAAGTTAATGTTTTCATTTAAGAGTGTGCATATTCTTGTGTCCGTCTGTGTAGTCATCATTTTTAGACAGAATTTAAACTTTTAGTTCTTCTACATCTTTCAGTTTCTCAAGAAAGAAATGGCATTATGTGTTCAAATGAAAAATAAGTGTTGATACCCCGGAGGAAGCTACTTCTATTATTCTATAAAGCATCTCATGTTATAAGCCTTGACATTTAAAGAAACCAAATGAGAGATTTGTTCCTGGGAAAACATTTCTATCTTTGAGAGAAACAAAGCCCCATACTCTGTTCAAAGTGATCATTGGCTATTTTCACCTTCTCAAGGGTTTACCTAGCAAAAAGAACCAGCAATTCTCATTTAATGTGTGAAAGAGAATTTACCGGGGCTTTCTGGACCGAATGTTCAATTTACTTATTCTGATAAACCCTTTTCTCTGTTGTAGCATATATTGAAGATGTGGCAAGGTGTGTAGATCAAAGCAAGCGGCTGATTATTGTCATGACCCCAAATTACGTAGTCAGAAGGGGCTGGAGCATCTTTGAGCTGGAGACCAGACTTCGAAACATGCTTGTGACTGGAGAAATTAAAGTGATACTAATTGAATGCAGCGAGCTACGAGGAATTATGAACTACCAGGAGGTGGAGGCCCTCAAGCACACCATCAAGCTCCTGACCGTTATTAAATGGCATGGACCAAAATGCAACAAGTTGAACTCTAAGTTCTGGAAACGTTTACAATATGAAATGCCTTTTAAGAGGATAGAACCCATTACGCACGAGCAGGCTTTAGATGTTAGTGAGCAGGGGCCTTTCGGGGAGCTGCAGACTGTCTCAGCCATTTCCATGGCTGCGGCCACCTCCACAGCTCTAGCCACTGCCCATCCAGATCTCCGATCCACCTTTCACAACACTTACCATTCACAAATGCGTCAGAAACACTACTACCGAAGCTATGAATACGACGTACCTCCTACCGGCAGCCTGCCTCTTACCTCCATGGGAAATCAGCATACCTACTGTAACATCCCTATGACACTTGTCAACGGTCAGCGGCCACAGACAAAATCGAGCAGGGAGCAGAATCCAGACGAGGCCCACACAAACAGTGCCATCCTGCCGCTGTTGCCAAGGGAGACCAGTATATCCAGTGTGATATGGTGACAGAAAAGCAAGGGACACCCCGTCCCCGGGAGTCTGAGTGGCGTCTGCAGTCCAGTGCCTGGAACTAAATCCTCGACTGCTGCTGTTAAAAACATGCATTACAATCTCTAGAACACGAGGAAAAACAGGGTCTTGTACATATGTTTTTTGCGATTTCTTTGTAGCATCAGTGTCTTCCTGTTTTACCATGTCTCTTACCATTACATTTTTTGACTTTGTTTTATATGTCATTGGAATTTGTAAATTTACCTTTTTTTAAAGAAGAGACTTATGTATAGATAGAAAACCCTTTTTTGCTTCATTAGTTTAGTTTTAGAATGGGTTTTTATTTCCTTTCCTTGATTTTTGTTTTGCTTTTAACATTTCCTTGGGGTGCTTGGACAAATGTATCCGATGGGACAAGGAGCACCGGATCCTCTCTTGGGTTCTGCCTAGGACCAGCAGGGCCATGTGGGCCTTCAGAAAGCAGTGCAGCGAATGCCAGCATTGCCATTTGGGGAAAAAAAAAAAAAAGATGAGAAGAACACTTGTTCATAGGAGGGCCGCGCCAATCAGAGCCCTGAATATCTTCCTTGTCCCACCTCATTCCTCACCTCTACCCTTCTAATGGCGGCATGATGTGTAAACTCTGAGAAGGGGTTGGGGGGCGTCTAACTGTCTTAACATTTAATTCACTGCTCGTCAGAATACACTCCAGACCCAAAAGTGTGCTAGTCACTTGACAGTGACCACTACAGAGTGCTAAGAAGAGAAGATCAAGGGCAGGAAAATGGGGGAGAGTGTGCTGTTTCCGTTTTTTAACTGAGTTGATGTACCCTTATATAAATATAAATATATATATATGTGTGTGTATATATATACACACACACACACACACACACACACACACACACACACACACAACAAAAGAAACAAAAAAAAGCAAAAAGACAAAAAAAAAAAAACAAAAAAATCAAGCCCTATATTTGATCACTTCCTGGAAAGGCATGAATGTGTTTGTGGCTGTTTTTGTTTACTATTCTACTTCCTCTTTTCCCTCTATAATTTTCTACAAATGAGATTATGTGCAAATGCCAGGCAAGTTAACTCAAAAGGGTGAATCAACACAAGTCAAATGAAATTTACATTGAAGGCTTCCGAACCAAAGGGAAGGGCAGGATGTGTCATCAAATATGTTTTGTCACCTTGTATTATAGAAAATGTTATTTTCTAAAGAGTCAGTGCAAATCTGTGAAACTTATTATGGGGTCCCCTTGTATTTAAATGTTAATTCACTGTATTTAATTTTCAATGCTATATTCAGAATCAAGTGTTTGGTTTCAGTTTGTGAATATAAGCAACACTTATTAATATCAAAGTGTTTATATAAGCACTCAGGAGGTCAAACATATGAATACCAACAGAAATCAGTATTTTCAAAATAAACATTATTTACACAAAATAGTTTTTAAATTAGGTGAGAAGGTATTTAAAATAATTAATTTTACTGTATAAAGAATTAGTTTTACTTTACCTGTATAATTCTATCTGTCAGAAACAGAAAGCTGATGCTCCCAGGAAATTCATCTCTTACCATTTAGTTTTATGTTTGAATGACATAGCAGCTAATACATAGTCATGTTGAAAATGATAAAACATCAATCATAAAGGAACTTGCAGAGGGCAGAATTGCTAAAGGGAAATATTACCTAAGTAACTTTTAGTTTTAAAAAAAAAAATCAATGTGATGAAAACACTGATAATAGAACTCATGCATTACTTTAGTGATTCATTATAGGAACTTCCATTCCAGCCATCGTCTGTGGGCTTGTGTAGTGAGTATTGTATGTTTGGCTTATTCCTACCACTATATAATGAGAAAACGATTCTACACTTTTGGTCACAATACTAAGGTATGAGTTGGCCACACACACAAAAATGTAAACTTCAGTAGAGTTCACTGGGGAGGGTAAAACTGAATTGCAAATGTATGAGAGATGAGTGTAAGAATTTTGTAACAATGCAAACGTCTCATATTTGTGTGACAAGGTAAAGGACCTTTAGGATGTGCATTGATTTTTATTTGCTAAAAAAATGCTTATTTCCCTGACAACTCGCCTCGGTCCTTCTCTACAATCTGTTCTTTATTCCCGTGCTCCCCTTGGACCTGTGTCACATTTTCACAAACCAGAACTGAAGCTGCAAGGACACATAAACTTTAAGGTCAGCTTTGCACATTGGGTTATTTTCAGAATCCAAGAAGGCCATTGTTTACTTTGTACTATGGACACCTGTCAGGGACTGGTGGCAGTGAACCTCATTGGACTGGATTCCAGATTCCCCCAGTGCTCAGAAAACTGTAAACATGGCAATGGCCTGGTTTATTTCTTTGTTTTTTTAATTTTTTTTTAAGTGCACGATGAAAGTGTGGAATAAATGTAGAGGAAGTATTCAGACCACAGTCATATTTTAGGCATCCATAGGTGTTAATTTAGCTGCATTGGGAGTACATTTTTTGTTTTATTTTTAGTGTAGATTTAAGAACTTTGAATAGCATGATTCAGGGATTGATGGGTAATATTTGATATTCTCACAACTTAAAAAACGTTTTTTTTTCCTCTAATGCTTTGTCATATTTTTAGAAAATAAATGGAAGAAGAAGCTATCTATGGCTTTAGAAACATTCCTCCCAAGTATTCCTCTATCAGCTCCATGTGAAAACAAATGAAGGAAACTGTCATGTGTTCACGTGCTCTATGTTTAACAAAAGTTATGTTAGAATTCACAATAAAGAGAGAAAAAAATGTATTTTCCCTAGTGCTTAGGTTTCATCCTTCTCTTTTTCTGGTGGGGACTATGGGGGATAAGAATATTCTGGCTGTATAAACGCAGTTGAAAGTGTGAATATGTTAGCCAAGCAGAGGGAGATAATCAGCATCTGGACTTGGACATGTGTGTTGTTTGGTATTGCCTGTTTTTCATCATTCGCTGCTCAGACTCCAATGTGACATGTTACGGATTCGTAAGTCCACGTGGTTCTTTAATGTAACCTCTACTTGCTGCCTATGAGCATCCTACCCTTTATACTGGTGCTCAAATCTTTGATTATTTAATTTGTAATCCATTCCATAGGTCTTCTATGGGCAGAGAAGAAATTTGTATCTCATGCAGCCAGCTGATTTAAGTTAAGATCAATTTTATGAAATAAATCTAACACACAATGAGTTCAGACACCTGAACCTACTATAATTCTATAGATGAACCCCTGATTGTTCAGTCAACCATTTTGCATGTATTACTTTCTTCATAGTATATGTATTTGAACCCTATTGACTTAAATACCTAAATACTGCTTTTTTCCTTATTTCAATGTTATTTAGCATTTTATGACAAGAACAAATAATAACTGAGAGCCGACCCTAAACTCCAAGTAAGTTTTATTTATCCTAGAATAGTCATTAACTTTTGACAGATGCCATCTATGTAAATTTAGGAAAACATTAATTCATACATTTGTGAATTATCTTCAGATTCTGGAATGATACTCTAGTTCTCCTTTTTCTAAGAAGTATTTTTTTTATCTTGTGCTTAATTTCTATCTTATTTTAATTTAGTTTAAGTTTATATCATTAGTCCCAGAAGAAAGCTTATTCACATTCAGAGGAGACCATTGATACTGTGCAAGTAAAATGACTGAATGGAACTAAGAGAATACATAGACACAGAAGTGGAAAATCCCTTATTGTTCCTGATCTGAACTTGCTTGGTCATTATTCCCACTATTGTTATAGTTGATTAAAAGAGGTGAAATATTATTAAATGGATTAGAAATCCTCCCTACATATTCCCTATTGCTGAAGAATTTTTTTAACAACATATACAGTCATTACAAAGAGATGATGATGATGCAACTGAGTTCCCTAAAAGGAGCAGCTTGTCAATGGAAGCAGAGCTATTCTTTGCCTTATCACTAACCCTTCCCACTTCATTGTTCTGAACAAAGACAGTAACCAACAGTTAAATTTGCATTATCCTTAACAACAGACCTTAAACTTGGGTTTAAGGACACCTTGAGTCTGTAAAAAGGATGAAAGGAAATAACGAAGCACTTGACATTTCAGACAGAATTGTGAATGTGTACAAAACTGATTTCTGGGATGTTAGTCTCAAAAGACATCCATCACCTAAAAAACTATCGATGTTTCAATTTAGAGCATATTCTCAGAAACTGACATTCAGATAAACCACACGTCTTGTAGGCACTGTTGTGGCTACTATTCCTTACCTTTATTCATGAAAATTCAGGGGATGACTATTCTTTTAACAAACAGGCAATTCCTCTTCCAACATGACCCAACTTTGTGGGAGGATTGGTTTACAGTGAGGAAAAACTTTGATTGATGACAAGTAATTCATGCCCAAATAAGTAAGATTTGATAGTTTATTCATTTCTTAATTTACTCAAAAGATACTTGGGGGTGGGGGGATGTGAAATCATGCAATGTGGCATGACGCCTTATTTCTTTAAACTTTTTTTTATGGGTTGATTTAATCATTCTCCTACAACAAAACTAAGAAGAATTAATTTAGTGCAGGATTAGAAGAAACAGCCATTTGACGTGTTTTTCCAAAGGGACCCAGTTTTCTTATGCCAAGATTTGGAATTGGTTATATACTTGGTTTTCAGCAACTGTTCTTATGCCAGTTTCAGGATTTATGATATAACTTTAGGGTAATATGAAGAATTTTGAGAATGAACTGAAGTTAGGTGGTGGTGATTTAAAGTTTTACTTTTTACTCATTATGGGCAGCAAGATGAAAGTTTGTGCTATGTTAATTAAGATACTATCACGGAGCTGTAAGACCTGACTAAATTTGAGTAAAGAGAAGGATGATGATGATGATGATGACTTAATCCTAATCCTAATCTTACGTGTTTTCGTCAAACTTCAGTCACATGTATAGAAAATGCCCAGACTAAAAAGAAGGAACTCAGCTCTAATTTTCCATCAAGTATCATTTCTTCCTTCCAGGCTCAGAACGCAAAACATCTCTCCATTATATACACATAAGATACATAAAAAGAAAAGTTTCCTTTTTCCCTTTAGTAAATGTTCCTCTAATTAGTCTCTGAGTCCCCTGACAAACTCATGTTTCTGAATCGTTCATTAAAGTTAAGTAAGGCACTATTGTTTTTTCTACCATTCACTACCTTCATTGATGCATCCCCCAGGGTCCACAGCCCGAAAGGAATTCTCTTTCTAACAAAGGCAAGTCATTACACTGTATTCCCTCCACTACTAAATGAATAGAAACCGAAGAACTGCATTTAACTTGAGACTCTTACATGTAATATTAATGTTGTGTAAATTTCAGTCTTCATAGTCCAGATAACGTTAAATTTCAAAGGGCATGCTGGTCATTAAAAAAAAAATTTAACGTAAAACTACATATTACATAGTGCATGAACATGTGGCAAAGTAATTCGGATCTATCCTTACTAGTCAATGAGAGACTAAATTTGGGGAGATCAAATGTGAGTGTTTTAGGTTAATTCTCAACTGGGATGAAGACATCTTTCTGTTAGGATATGTGGACAGTTGTCCATATTCCTTGCAACATATGCTCCTGGTAGCTAGAATCCTTAGTGTGTTCTTTCGACCAAAGTAGTGGAGATATGTTCATATAATCTGCTATTGAATTGTAAAAACTTTTACATTTTCAGAGTTTGAGAGAACCCAGATAGGAAGATGAGTTTAGTCATTTTCCTCTGCTGGTGTTCAAGTCAAATTTTAAACTCAGACACTCTCAGATATGTTCAACGGTCAGTAAAAAGTGCGTTTTCCCTAGTGTTTCCCTTTAGTTTTGCCTACCCTCTTTGATTTTGTACAATCTAGAATGTATGTAACTCGTGTAGGTGATGGAGGCACTCCTTTTTTTCTTAGAATACTTACAATTATATATTTGGTTTTCCTTTCACTAGCAATAGGAAAATAGACAAATACAAGTGTAAAAATGAGAAATTTTAAACTTGAATTATAATTTGTGTTTTACAGTCGTTTCATAAGTCTGTTGCTCTCTATGAGTATGCTCTCTATATATCCTGTAAAAATAAATTTATATGTTACATAGAAATTCAAGAAATTAAATTATTTATTAAGCTACAAATGTTTCTTCTGGTTTCTACCTGATCATAGATGAAAATAAATTAAATAATGTGTTGTTGGAACCTCTGTAAGTACCTTCGTTAATTTGACAACTCTTGTTATACTTTTCTTTCCCTCTCTGTTTATGTCTGTATAAGCTTATAATTCTTAGACTTAATTTCTATTATGATTATGGAGAAGGGGATCTAAGAAATGGCCAATTGGGTGAACAAAAAGAAAAACATTGTTAAAAAGTCAAGTCCACTACAATCCCTCTTTTTTTCTTCACTACTGGATTTGTGAGAAGTTTGAATCACAAACTCAGTCGCTTAAAAATTATTATCACATTAATGATCTTTTCAAGGTTAAATTCTGCATTTTGCCTTCATCTATTTCATAAAATTCTTTCAGGAACAGAAATGAAAAGAATAATAACACGTGAATCCTCTTTGCTGTTTCTTTTCCTTACTTCTTGCTCCCCAGGTATTTTATTCCTTTCTTTTTAAGGTACTACTCACATAAGAACCTTAAAATCAAGTCCCCTCAGGTAATATTTTAAAGTGTTTTAAAGTGACCAAAATCTTTAATCACTTTATGATTTTTAACCCTGTTTCCACCTAGTTGTAGTGCACAGTTATTCCTAAAGGGAAATGTTTTTGGCCTTACTTTTCATTTTATGTTAAAGATAAATAAAATTATTAATATTATTTATTTATTTGGGGGGAGGGGAATAGTGTAAATCTTTCCATCACAAGTGTAACAAGTGAACAACCATAAACCTTTTAGGACAAATGGGCTGTTTAGGCAAAATTCATGTCTTAGGACAGCCTTTTAAGAAACACTTATTAAAGATAAAGCAGAGATAAATCATTATGAAAAATGGAAAGTAATATTTTTTTAAATACTGTAAGGTTATTTCAGGTTGGATTTCAAAGTAATTAATATATTTAAAATTTCACAAAGTCATTTCTACCTCAGTAGAATTTTTCAGTGTGAAAAAATAACTTCTACTGAAAAAGTAAAATGTTATATGGATTATGACTCAGTGTATAATTTCTATATTGTATTTTAAGCTGTGACTCATAGGACCTGACATATTATTAAAAATATCAAGAAAGAACTCTATAGTTGAAGAATATTTGGGACTATGTGTGCGCCTCACACACACACATAAATTCTCAGGAACTTTCAATTCCACTCATATTATTAACAGCTGGTTAAAAGACTGATAGTCAAGGAACATCTTACTTATTTCTAGAAGATTCCTAATTGATATCAGATCTACATTTACTGGAAAAATAGAAACATAGAAGGAGGCGAATAGTCAGAGAATTAAAATAGTAGTAAACTAATCACTGCTGTGGGATTTTTAACATGTATGTGTGGCCTGTAAGAGTAATGCAAACAAATTGCTTGATGAAGCTTATATTTTCAATCAATGTTTAATGCCCAGTGATACTGATGTGTGGGGGGGAGGGTGGGTGAAGTTCCGAAGGATCGAGAGTATCTGAAGTTGATGAATAATTTAGCCAATTGTTTGCCCAAATTAGGGATTTTTATTCCAGTGTTATGTTGATTTGAGATGGTACACAGAGGCAAGTTTTTATTTGAATATTTATGTATTTGATTTAAAATGTGTTAGAATTTAAAAAAAAAAACTTAAGTAGTAGATCAAACTTGATCTTGTGGATACTATTTCTGGTAGAATATATACTAAATGATTTAAACAAAAACATAGGTAAATAAGAATCTAGGAAAGGTGATATATGGCAAAAGTCATCAAGATGGTTCACAAATGACTGGATTACGGAAAAACTGCTAAGGCAGTCCAATTTCTACCTTCTGGGAAACAAAACCAATAAAAGGAGAATATCCCAAAAATCAGAGAGCAGAACATGCCAAAAACCTATGTATATGACAAACAGAACTAAAAAATTATGAAAATGAATAGCTGGTTTAAATTAAGCAATGAAATATCTCAGTTCTTCTATTGTCCTTGGCAATAAAAAACTGTTTACACAACTATGAACTTGAAAGGAAAACTGGGCTCTGAATGAAAATCCTTTTTTTCAGTGGTCTCGGCATGCTTTTCCTCAATAAAATGGGAAATTCATTGCTAAATGTTATAATGTATGCATAGAAATTATGATTTTGGCATGTTTGATACTGTGCTGTAAAGGTTTGGTGAGGAGTGAGATAGTTCTTTCATAGCATCCTTCTAATGGGCCTACTAGTAATAATTCTAAGACCTAGGTGCACTTAGAATCACCTGGAAAGGTTTAAAAACTCCTAAAGTCCCACAGATTTCAGATGATACTAGTCTGAAGTTTGTCCCTATTGGTAGTTAGTCGGTTGGTTTGTTTAATAAGCCCTCCAGGTTATTCTATAAGACAACCAGAGTTGAAAACTATAGGAGCGAAACAGATGGGTCTCAAATTTTAGACTCCGGAACAATTGCCTGGAAAGTTTGTTAAAAATGGAAATACAGATTGAACGCCAATAATACTGGAGTGGGGTCCAGAATCTATGTACTTAATAAGCTCCACAGGTGACTCTAATGTGGTGGCCCAAGGACCCCTGTCCCCCCATCCCCGGCCTCTTTGAGCAACACACGTGTAGGATTTATTGTTTCTGTCATTACTACTGCTGTTACTCTTTGGAATACAAAATTAAAGTTTGCAGAAGATGAATGTCACCATAAAAGGTGACATAAAAAGGTCTTCCTTTATAAATAATTCCTCCCAGTTTGTCCACCAGAACTCACAATGAAGAAGTCCTGAAAAGAGATGAACTATATAGACAACAATATTTTATTTGAGAATTTCTCGAAAAGAAGGACAAAAAAAGAACTAGTCAAGAAAACCAACTTTGTCATGAAATATATGACTTCAAAAAAGTAATTGTACCATCGTAGAAGGAACAAATAAAGCTAATAGTTAAGTGTTAATTAAAAACACACCTTCCTTCTAAGAGACTACAGATCTATTGTTACTTCCATTTCTGTTAAGGAAGAAAAATGACAAAATTACACAGGGATACCAAAGATATTGGTTGTGAAAATAAATACATCAGTATAAAATGTACTAAATTTTTTGGACTTAATTAACAATTATTTTTCCTCACATTAACAGTGAATTCATTCACAGATGAACTCTAATGAAGACTTTTCCAAATGTCCTTTAGCATAAAAATCGCTTGTAGCATTTGTTAAAAGCATAGATTACTGGCTCACACTCCAAAGCAATGGAATTCCAGGAAATGTTTATGATCATGTAATTTGGGGAACCGTATCTAGTGAATGACGTAAAGTCCAAGACTATATTCATCCAGCGCCACAAAATTTAGTTAACTGTATGTGGGATGATACATTAAATGCATCATCTCTCATTATTTCAGAAAAATGACAACTTACACAACAGTGACAAACCAGTTATTTCTTTATTTCATACCCCAATCACTTATTCTGACAATATATTTCCAGCCACATAGATTTGTCTTACTAGGCTAATGTTGATCTTTATGTTCCTTGTTATGCCAGGAATGAGTACCAGTGATGAGGTTGCTAGCTTCTGTTTCTTAAGAAGAAATGTCCTATTTGATGTCTGATTCTCACAAACTAATCATGTCGCTCATCCTAAGTGCAAATTTCAAGGACAAGGCTTCTGTTAGTTAAGAGAAAATATTCTTATACGTGCTTTGTGGATTAGCCAAATCAAAGAGTTTCTTCTAGAGAATTGGTTTAAGTTTTCCCACACGTATGCTAATGACTTCCACAGCCACTGTAGGCCCGCTTACCATCTAGAGTTTTATAACACTAGAACATCCAAAAAATAATATTCAACAGTAGAATTTTATTGAGTGCAATAAAGCCTTTTTTATTTCTATACTAAACTGAAAGAGACAATATACCAGTTGAGCTGGATTTATTTTCAGAACGCATTCTGGACAACAGCAGTTCGAAACAGTCAACTTTGACAACATGAAGTATTTAGTGTGCTAAATTAGTCTACATGTGTGCGTGCATGTGTAAGGCGTGTGTACGCTAATCGAAAACACACACTAGCATTACATTTAAATAACCTTAATATATGTACCACATTAAATAAACAGTTATATGAATTCCCAAGATAATGCACTCCATCAGGAAATTACCAGTGAATCATTTTGGCACAGCCTAAAAATAAATACCCAAGCTTCCGTTCAACTCACTTTAAGAACATGCATTTTATCTTAAAGGAGAGAGTCAGCTTATTCTTGTTTCCCCATAAAAATTCTGTGATTGTTTCTGTGTCCTACTTTTTCCATTACGTGGTAGCCCTGAGTTATTTATTTATTAAAAAAAGGGGGAGGCGTTGCACTCAGCAACTATCATAAGAAAAGCCGATGATAGCACCAAAGTTATTACCATGAGTTTCCTATTTTAGTTGCTTTTATTTTTCCAGGGCTGTGAAATATCTTATTTTTTCAGATTTCATTTAAATTATGTCCATAGCAAATAACGTGTCTTCAGCAAAGCCTAACTTTAGAGATACAGTTACTGATAAGATTTTTTTGTTTTAGTTTTCTCTTACTTTACAGAATCCATGCCATCACTGAAGTGAAATAGAAACACAATAGAATTAAGTGAATTTACAACCGACGATCTTATGAGTACTGCACCTTAAGTATTCCGTGCCACCAGGTGACCTTGTAGTCATAGTCATCTTCAAAATGGGCATCTGAATAACTTGCTGTGTATTTTCATGAGAAAACTGGACATGCGACGAGAAATTACAGGAAGGGGATAGCAGATTCCTGCTGGTGTAGCATTTGTGTTGATGTCTTTAAAGATCTTTAAAGAAGTATACTTTTGTGTTGATATCTCTAAAGATTTTCACTACGGCTTAATAGGTAAGACTACATAATCGACTGTAGCAAGCATAACATACTTAGCATTTTGTACTTTCATTTTTAAGAGGGAAGGAGATCACTCACTAACTATGAATGCTGCATATGTTAGCAATAGAGATAGTGATTTTGTAATTTTGATTGCACTTGCCTTAAAATTTTTTCCAAAAAGAAATTATATAAATAACAAATATAGATGAGGATGGTTAAAGAACATTGTTTAAAAATAGGCAAGTTCTGCACTGATTATCCTTTTTTTACATAATTTAATGCATAATGGCAGAGTATATTGCCAGATCCATGTAAAGAGTATATGAGCACATGATAACAGCAGTTTGTATAAGCACAAGGTGTTCTATGTTTAGACTCAAAATTAACAATAATAACTTTTGGTGTGTGCTTTAAATTTCAAAAAAGTTGGATGTTTAAAGATAAATTTATTACTTGCGTAAGAATATTTTTGTATAATATCGGCAAAGGTTTAAAAATGGACTTGCTTTATGGAGTGCATTTTACAGAGAAAATAAACAGGGTATGTGTCTAGTTTGTAAAATGTTTTCTTTCAAGATTACTCTTTCACTGGTTAAATGCGAGGATATGATGACTTGAAGTACCTTCTTTTTTGTGAACTGAACAATACGAACAACAAGAACAACAAAAATAAAGCAATGTGAATAAGTTGCGTACGCAAACTTTTTTTACTCATTGCCAGTAGATTTCGAAAACAATAGCAAGGTCCGTTTTTGTCAGTATAATGCTAAAAATAATTATATAAATGTGGTTTGCCATTCGATGCATGAACATATATCCATTATAAGAAAAATATAAAAAGTGTTTTGATTTTAGGAAAATTTTTATTCTTCATGCTTCAGTTTAAAGTTATATTTATTTTCTAAAATTAAGAACAATAAGACAATTTAATAGCACCTCATACTTCTTATTACATGTTTATGACATCAGAGCTAATATATAAAGAAAGTTCTTGAATTAATAAAATGTTGTATGTGTACCTGGCTATTAGGGAATGTATGTCCTGGGCTAAAAATGTTACAAGGTTTATTAGAAAGAACATATTTACAAAAATGGTGTGCTGGTATATATATATATATATATATATATATATAAACTTTCAGTCTCAGAAAAAAATATATATATCCTTATAATGTACCTGTATTTAGTTAAATACCCTGCTTTGAAATCTATAAATGTGATTGTGAGCTGATTTGGAGACCGAGTATCTGCAAGGCTAAAAATGTCTCTTGAAGATTAAAATGAGAGGCTTGATCATTTAAGAAGACAATAGTCCCAGATAAGATGTGTGGATTTTCATACATGCTTTTATAAGTATTATCCAGTACGTGGTTTTAAGAAGGTTCTATAAACTTCCAATCAAGAAAGAAATGTGGAAACTGAAAATAAGCCTTCTTTGCTGGGAAAAAGACTTGTGACAAGAAAACCAGAAAAAGAATCACATTTTTTAGACATGAGGTATCATACCTACAGCACTATGGGGTGTGGCAAAAGTGCTGGACTAATACAGAGCCGCTCCGCGGCACGTGGGATCCTCCCAGACCGGGGCGTGAACCCGGTTCTCCTGAATCGGCAGGCAGACGCGCAACCACTGCGCCACCAGGGAAGCCCCAGAATTTTTTTTTTTTTTTTAATTTTGTAAAATTTTTTTCTTTCAAGAGGCCAAGGGCATTAAAATGAAAACCCAATTTCTGGTTTATCACAGACATTCCTACACCCTTGGCAAGTATTGCTACTTCTTAATGATGCACAGTTATTCTATATTTTGAGCATCTGTGTAAAACTGTGCAGTTGTTACTGTATTAGGTCACACCCAGGGGAAATGCCAAAATCAAGAGTGGGTGGATGCAATTGCTCAAAAAAGTATTACAGGCATTTATTTGGAAAAGAAAAAGAGTATTTAAATTAATAAAACTAACGATGAAACATTAACCTATAGAAGTTGACTCAATGTCTTACTCTTCCCCCCAACAATTGTCCTACTGACTGAAATGTATTAACACATCCTCAGTTTTTTCTTATGATTCATCTAAGAATTTGGAGAAATTAACAACATAGAGTCCTCCTCTTTGTTCCATCTCTATAATGTCTGTCTTTAAAAAAAAAAAAAAAAAGGAAGACAAAAATTCCCTTTAACTGCCCAGCCCCCTACACACAGAGAGGGCATAAGTGTCTTTTTTTTTTTCTTCCTCTAATGTTCCAAGCATCTCTGCTCCTGTGCTGGTGGGTTGTCATGTAGATACAACCCCAGTTCTGTATTGTCCTTATAGAATTCAATTTTTCTGTGATAGTGTCAACATATTCAGTGAGTCAGCTCGGGGTAGGACCACTGGGATAGCACTTAAGTAAGCCTTCATGGTTAAGGGTCTGAGAGTATGATCTTGAGTTGTCTAAGCCAAGATCTGTTAACAGACCTACGAATGATCATTCTCTCTTGTTCAGACTCATGCTAATCAGGCCTTTAAGACACTGTCTTCAATGCAAATGACAATTACTAATAGTGGACAGAATGTTCTTGCCATCTAGTAGGAAAGTCAAATCATAACTAAAATTTGTTTGCAATATGTGGAATCATAAAGAGGAAACTTAGTAGAAAGAACTTAATGTCAATTGTCGTGATAAATCTATCTCCACCACTGAGATACAGCTGTTATGCAAAGTCTCTGTTCTGGGCATTTTCTTCCTTACACAGAACTAGAAAGACAGAGACAAATTCTGACTACTGACGTTTCCTTCTTTTGGACTCTCAGATGCCTCTCACCCTCCTGTTAAATCGTACGGCTTCAAGTATGATGATATAGCCGTGCCTTGTTCTCGCTGCCTGGAATATGAGTGTTAACAAAACTCCACAGCCATCCATTTGTCAATATCTGCTTTGGGCAGCTGATCGCCTTAAGCACTTTGTCTACAATCTGTCTCAGAAGACAACCTTATTTTTCAACTTTTGGTCACATGTTATTTTTGGTTAAGTAAGCTCATTACACCATTAAGACCTATTGATTTGAGCTGATGATGTTTAATAATTTAATTAAACCTTAAAGCCCTCATTTACCTCTTAAACTGTATGGGAAAAAACACCAGAGAAGTGTTCCTAGGGCTTGTTCTGAGTTTCTGGCAGAGGAGAGCAGCTGTTTGCTCTGCTCAGGTCATCTGTTTTGGTCTTTTCTAGACCACCTTTAAGATCGTGCTTGACCGAGTTGTTTATCTGCTAACCTAACTGCATGGAAGCCCTGGAGGGGACAGCAGGATAGGCTGAAGAGCAGACAAGTCATTTACTTTAAGTTGAGAGACCTTGAGCATGGTATGTGACCTCTTTTACCCCTGAATTCCACATGAGAAATACAAGTGGACAATAATACCTTCTCTGAAGGTAAGTTGTAAAAGTTCCTTCCTTCCTTGCTTCGTTTACTTATTAGTGTCAAGCATTGTTCTGGTCGCTGGGGACATAATAAAGAATCAGAGACAGTATTGTTGACTCGCAGGTCTTACCCTCTGTTTGAAGGTGACACACAAGGCAAGTTCCTGAATCAATGAGAAAATTTCAGACAGTGATACATGCAATGACAATATAAACTAGGGGGATGTGACAGGAAGTGACTACCTGAGGAGGTTAATTTACAGAGTGGCTATGAAAGGCTACTTGGAAGAGATAAAATTATGGCTGAACCTAGAATCAAGAGAAGGGGACAACCAGGAAAAGACTTGGCATTAATCCGAAGGGCAGACTAATGCAAAGACATTGAGGCAGGAATGAGCTTGGTGTGTTTGAGGAGGAAAAGGAAGGCCATGTGGCTGGGTCCTTGTGAATGCAGGTTACAAGTAATATACAGAAGGCATAGTACCTAGTAGGTGATAGATAAAGGGTAGCTAGTATTACTGAAATCAGGTTGGAGATTACATTTTAAAATTTGGGTTGTCTTAATGTAAAATGAAAATATATTGTAGTAACTTTTCATTCCATCTTTTTTATTGTCCAAAACATCTTTGAGTTGTAGTTTATCACTGATTGAAGGACTTCAACAGGTTGTATTTAAGAGCATTTATTCTCAGATCTCTAAGTATGTCACCAAATGAGCTATAAAAAAAACCAAACCAAAAACATACTCTCAGCTTATGGACTTGATGTGCTATATCTAACTGGCTAATTGGAGTCCATGTGGTTCTTGGGGGTGTGGGTGTGGGCAATAGAAGGCCAAAGGTGTAATGCCCACATACTGGGGCAAGAACCAATGCAACAGTCTCTCGCCTCTCACCTCACCATGATGTGCAAGGAAAGAGGTGGGAAGGAGAGACATGGGGAAAGAGGCCTGAGAGAAGTGCATTGATTTAGTTCCCTATTGCTATGTAACAAACCACCCCAAAAGCCAGTGATTTGAAACAATAAACTTTTAATTATCTCTCATGTGAATTGACTAGGATCAGCTGTGCTGTTCTACCGCTGGGCTCCTTTAGGAACTCTCATGCAGTTGTGTCATATTACCAATGGAAATGGAGACATATGGAGGGTAAACTGAAATGCTACAATGGCTCTCTTTCTCTCCTTCTTCATGTAGTTCTCCGTCTCTACTCTCCACTTGGCCTCTCCCCCAAGGTCTCTCCATGTGGTCTCTCCAGCTGGGTACTAGACTTCTTACGTGGCAGCTCCAGTTTCCCCAAAGTGCAAAAGTGAAGGCAACTAGAGCTTCTTCAGGGTCAGCATGACTTTCACCACATTCTGTTGGTTAAACTGAGTCAAGTCAGATTCATTGTGATTGATTGTGGGAGGGGACCACACACAGGCATGAATTTCAGAAGGCATGGCTCTTGGAAGCCATCTTTGCAGACTGACTACCACAGAATCAATGAGAAAGACAGGATGCATGGGACTGAACCCTTGGTGTCCAGGACATGGTCCCACCTCATGCAAGTACTACATGGTTGGCCTTTGAAAGACATGAAGTCCACAACTGCCTTCGGTATCTAAACAAAACTGTCTAAGCTCAGATGGTCACTAATACCATTGAGTTTAAATGTAACAAAACATACAAGAAGAAAATCTTGTCTTCCTTCTCCCCCGACCCCAGCCTGTAAGGGTTCTTTCTTATGTTAGTCAAAACTCACTCTGCTTACAGGAGAACAGGGAGCTAACTAGGGAAGGCTTTATATTAAGGTTTCCTTTTTCTAGTAATGAACTAATGCCAAACCTCCATCAGCAAAGTCCCCAGGGATCACTCCGTAGATAAATAAAGATTCTATGGTCAGGCCACTCAAGATGGCTGTTCTCTAGCTCTCTGTACCTCCCCTGCCCGACCAGTGCCTGCTTCACCTCTACCCTATGCACGTGACTGACTTTCCTACTACTTGTCCCGGGCCGCAGCTGGTGATTGTCCTTATCAAAGGGGCGGTGAGAGGCGTGCCCCGCTGCTGGTTTCCCTGGTAACTAATGAGCCCACCTGATGTCAATTTTCCTACAACTGGTAATCTCCCCTTCCGCCTGGGAGTGAAGGCTGCCGCCGTGTCCTGCCTGCCGTCCGCTACACACGCTGGGGTGTTGCTCCGGGACCGTGCTTCAGACAGGTAAGCTCACCCATCTGTTAAACCACTCATGTCTCTGTTGCTGACTCCGGGCTCTTTCTTCGGTCTCAAAGCTGGGCAAGCACAGGCCTTGTAGGCCTGCGGGATGCAGCCCAACAGGGCAGAGCAGCCAAGAGACGGAGGAAACTCCCGTGAGCGCCGAGATGTTGGGAAATACAGGACAGGGAATGGAGAGTTGCAGGTAATCCTGGAGTGGCTGTCCACTAACACGTGGGGCCCAAAAGTTCTAAGGGTGACCCCGAAAGTTACGGGGAGATCCCAGGGTGGCTCTCCACTAGTATGTGGCGTCCTGTGGTGGCCGTCCTTGCTGAGTGGCGGCTGCCGAGAGGACTGGAGAACAGTGCCCTCCAATGGCTCTGCTATTGTATCAAAGTGAGCCTTCTGTAATTGGTTAAGCCAGCTTTCTAGAAGGAATTGGTATTTCTCTTGTGCCTTTGAGATGTAAATGATCTACCCGGGCTCTCAGGAACTTTAATCTTCTGTGATCTCTAAGAGTAAAGGAGAAAAAAAGAGCTTTTAGGTAAACTCTATAGAAACAATTATGTTTTGGGAATGTCTATCTAAAATAGTCTCTCCAGATTTTGATAACTTGAAACTACACTAAGTTAAATGAAGAGAATTCATTGACTATCTGGGTCATTTCAAATAGGATAAAATATTAGAACATTAATTGCTGAGGGGGTCTCAGTTTACCTGCCTTTGCCTGCTTAAGAGAGGTAGACTAAAGCGTTAAGTTTTCCAATCAGGAAATGCACAATTACTTGCTTCTTGGTTTTTGCCAGACATTAAGGTTTTCAAGGCTTAAGGTTATAATCAGTCATAATTCTTGTAACCAAGTTTCTTTATCAATTACATTGTGATCAGGTGTTTAACCGTGCCTTTTTAAGTCATTCGTCATTTATAGATAGTTATTTTTGTACCCTGATGCTTTTGCAAAAGTGCTTCATCTTCAAGAAGATTCATAGGAAGGATCTTTTGACGATAACAGGTCTCTGATACGTTTCAGATTATACTGCTGAACTGGGTAAGAACTTAAAGAATCCTAATGGAAGACCTGATGGCTTCATAAAAGTTAACAGAAGGATTGGTTACTGAGTGAACTGGTGAAAATAGTTTTAATTTTTATGGGTTTTGTCTCAAATGTTACTGCTTTTGTTCTGTGTTTTCCAGATATAGGGAAGCCCTTCCCCTCAAGTTGGTTATGAATTATAGCAATTTGGCAAAAACTACGCCTGTGGGTAGAATTGAAGCATTTTCCTTTTTCTCTCTGCCTGGTCCCTCCAGAAACTGGGGACTCTTGTGTTCTGAGCAGCCTTATCAGGGGAATGGAAAAGACTGTCTCCTGGCATGTGCAGGAATCTTGATATTTTGGGGACTTCTAGAAGAGAAAAATCCACCAAGGCAGATCCTGATAGCAGGCCTTCGGCATGGCTTTGCTGGCCTTGAGAGACCTTTTGGGAATTCAGTCTGAGACTCCTGAGGACTTCCCCCTCCGGCAGTTTGGAGGAGCCTATGTGATCTATTGACCAGACTTATTTTGCAAACAAATTAGTTTTGATTGGCTGTGTTTGGAGATGAGGGTAATTTTAGAGAGAACAAGGTTATGTTTCAGTGGATGTTAAACTCTAGTTCTGTTAATTGAGGTCTGTATTTATGAAAGTTACTGTGCCAGCCATACTTTTGCCCTGGTGTTCTGGATGGAAAGAAAATGAGGGAAATTGTCAGAGTATAACGACTCACGAAGTGTGACACTACTTGCTTTAGTCTGCTGCTAAAAGCCCATGTACAATGCTTGTGTGGCAGTGGGTATAAGTGATAAAATGTATAGCCTATAAAGTGTCTCCCCATTAACATACCTCAGAGCCTGTTCATGAGATCTGACTAGCTTTCCCCCAATGTGAGTGACTAGGCGAATATAAAGGAGGCCTAGCACCAAGGGACATGATCTGAACCTGGGATAGGAGCTAGCACGGCCGCGTTGCAGGACACATATTTTATCAACAGTGCTTTCTGTTAGAAGATTTGCAATCGAAAGGCGAAATGATGGAAAAGTCTGCACCTATTGAGGTATGGGGAAGTCATTCTGGTTTATATATGGTTTAACTTAAATTTTACTGACCAGAGCAGCCTGATTTGTGGGCTTTCAGACATGCACTGTATGTCTGCTTTGGCCACTGAGGAAGGGAATATGTTTGAAAGTCAAAATGGAGTAGCTGTGGTTCAGACATCCAAGGTAAAACTAGGTGGCCATCGTATACCTGATTTTAAACACATTCTTATATTATTGAAAAGCTGAGTTTTCTGAACTATACTGCAGACTAGGACAGACACCACAGGCAGGTGCGGTATTATCTCTGAATGTGGTTACTGCTTGTATTTTGCTTAATTGTCACCATCTCCCCTGTCGTGCCTGTTAGATGTCTTACATTTTGTCCCTAGCCGGAGGGAGGAGATCTATTTGAGGACTGAGCAGCAACACTGGCCTCACTGTGAAATGAGTCTAATTGCTTGGTATACAGTGAGATGCTGTTGTCCTCCTCCTCTGGACTTCCATGAAAAATCGACCGGGCTAATGTGACTATGTCGGCGCTACTGACAATGGGGGGGGAAAACCTCACCATCTTCCGGTCCCATATGCCAATATGTCAGAAGGACCCCCATTAGTAAACGTTACTTTACAGCTGACTGCCATGAGCCCCCCTAGGCTATGCTATGTGGAATGGTATAGGTGGGCTTTTGGACACCCAAGTCCAAATAGTGGGATTTACTGTTTTGTTTGGAAAAACCTGATGGGTCCACCCCTAATGGCACTCAACATAGCATGGGGTGGCAGACCTGTACTGTGACCGCTGACTCCTGGCTAGGCCACCAGAATGTTTCTTTTAAAGCCAGGGCCCACCCCTCCCCGTGGGGGTGGCTCTGGGTTTGTGAAAACCAGGGGTGGCCTTACCTTCCTTATAACTGGACAGGGCACTGTTACTATTGACTCCCTCTCCATTGACCCAGTAAGCGTTTGGCTCCAAAATATGTCCACATTGTGCCAAATGACTCTTCTGAGCATACTAGGTCTTTTTTTTTTTTTTTTTTTTTTTTTTTTTTTTTTAGTATTTATTTATTTACTTGGCTGCTTTGGGTCTTAGTCACGGCACGTGGGATCTTCAGTGCCCCGTGCGGAATCTTTGTTGGGAGATCCTTTAGTTGCAGCAGGCAGGATCTAGTTCCCTGACCAGGGATCGAACCTGGGCCCCCTGCGTTGGGAGCGCATAGTCTTAACCCCTGGACCACCAGGGAAGTCCCTAGGCCTCTTACTCTTGATACTCTTCGGCTGCTGCTGTCTGTACTGTATTCGTGGTATCTGGCTGCAGTGCCCCTCTGCATATTTGACCCCTGGGATATCGTGGAAGAGGGGTGGACCAAGATGGTAAGGGTCGTGCAGGGTCTGTAGGGGTGGAGGGTATGGTCAGGCCACTCCAGATGGCTGTTCTCTTGCTCTCTGTACCTCCCCTGCCTGACCAGTGCCTGCTTCACCTCTACCCTATGCACATGACTGACCTTCCTACTACTCGCCCCAGGCTCCAGCTGGTGATTGCTCTTATCAAAGGGGCGGTGAGGGCGTGCCCCGCTGCTGGTTTCCCTGGTAACTAATGAGCCCACCTGCTTTGAGCTCCCTGATAACTGGTAATTCCCTCGCCGCCTCGCCCCCGCCCCCACCCGCCCCCGCTCCGCGAAGACTGCCGCCATGTCCTGCCCACCGTCTGCCGCACACGCTGGGGTGTCGCTCCAGGACCTTGCTTCAGACAGGTCAGCTCCCCCGTCCGTTAAACCACTCGCCGAGTCCGGGCTCTTTCTTCCGTCTTGAAGGTGGGCAAGTACAGGCCTTGTAGGCCTGTGGGGTGCAGCCCAACACTAGGGGAGACTTTATATTAAGGTTTCCTTTTACTAAAAATAAACTAATGCCAAACCCCCATCAGCAAAGACCCCAGGGATCATTCCGTAGATAAAGATTCTAAAACACATAGAGTTCATTTATTTCCTATATGAAGTCCTGGGACTTCATGAACTGGGAACAAACCATGGATATAGTTCTCTACCCAAGAGGTCATGCTAACACTTTGAACAAGAATGGAAAAGTCGAAGCTATGTTAAATTCTCGTTACCATTTCTTTGATCAAAAGTATATTTTCCTCTTTTTCCGCAACTTTTTTTCAAATGCAAATATGTGCTTAAACATTGGCCACCGAGCTGCAACTGGGAGAGCCTCCACAGAATATTTAAATATGCAAAGCAGCACCTTAGAGAGGAAAAGATGAACCTTCCCTACTTTGTTCTTTTGTACACAGCAGCAAGCAATGGAAAGTACAATTAAATAGAGTCTCTCTGAACTCCTCCATCAAGAAGTGTGTATTATCAACTGACCTGTATGCAGCTGTGCTGCCAGAAGTCTTAGCAAAACGCCACGTGTGCCCCAGAGAGATTCCAAATAGAATGCAGTTGCAGTTAAACTGAGTCACCGTTAAAGAAAGTGGCCCAAATCTTTGCTTGAAACTGGGCTCAGTCATATCACTCTGTGGATGGTTTTGAAAGTAAATATGGATTAGGAATATAAAAGAATGAAGGCAGAGGCCTGTCGGAGTGCTATGAGGAAACTGCCCAATTAATAAAGAGCGACATTTACTAAAAATTTTGAAATATTTTTTTTCAAAAATATGAACAAACGCAAATAAATCTGCAGATACTAATTAAGTGCTGCACCAAGTGTTGATGAGGTCATCAGAAGACGAGGAAATGGGTATGCTTATTTACTGTGGGTTAAAGGGTAAATTGGCACAATGATTCCTTTAGAGTAAAAGGATAGCATCAGTTCTCGTCTACTTGGAACCTTTCTTTCTCTTCATTTTCAAGTCTGTTTAATAATCTACAGCGTACTGGACATTCCACTGAGAGCCTTATCCGGGATTTCTAGGGCACCACATTAATGGAAGAACACATTTTAAGTTGGCATCCTCACGTACAGAACCACCCTCTTCTAATTCCACTCTGCTCCTCCTAATTATATTTATCCCCCTCTTCTTTCTTCTCCTTTTCCTCCCAGATTTTTAATGAAAACTAGCATAATATAAAGAAAATAGCATGAGTTTTATATTTGGGGAAACATAATTTTCAGTCCTAGCTTCTCAACTTTTTTATGGACCTTTGTCAAGTTAGTTTTAATCTATTTGAGCCTCCGTTTTTCTCATCTGTAAAACAGATAATACCACAGAGTGTTTTGTGAATATTAAATTATATGTATTGATATGACACATAGAAGGTATCTAGGTGGGTTATGTAATGCTAGGTGCTACGACAATTTAAAAATATCCAGGGGCCTAACTCACTCAAATTTTATTGCTGTAGGAGTTCCTGGTCAGCTAAGACCTAATCCTAACTGTTGGAATTTTTCCATTTTGTAGCTCTGCCATCCCCTCGGTCTCAGACAAGCTATGAGTATGCAGGAGCCCGTTCCCACCTCACTGCTAAAAGTTATATCACTTCCACTCATAGTCCATGAAGCCCAAACTGGGCATTTGTTGATGCCTGAAGTGAGTGGGCCAGAAAAGTATAGACTGCGGCTGGACTGTCCTCAGAGATAGCTCAATGTTACAGAAGTGCCCGTTGGTGGTGGTAGAGTGCTGGAATCTTTATAGTGTTGCCTGCCAGGATTTCAGAATTTCCATAAACCGGTAACATCTCTGTTTCTTATTCTCTTTCCAAATGTATGTTTTTAAATTGTGGTGTTCTGTCCTTGTTCCACTGTATCCTGGAGATAAGGACAGGGCATACAATTTATATTTTAATCCATAGATCGGGGGAAGAAATTGGGCCCTCGTGCAGTTCCACAAAAGACCTCAGCTGACACCCCCGGGGAACTGTGAAGTTGAGATGGTTCTTTAGAGTCGTCCCATGTTATGACAAGGGTGCCAGCCGTTTGTACTCCAGTATAGACCACTCGCTGGATACAGGCTGCCTCTGGAGATGGGTGTGAAATTTTTAATCGTCCTTTAAGTGGCACTGTTCTTTGAAATCAATCATATAATACTGCAGTAGTTCCTGATAAAAATATATTTCTTGAATTCAAGTCCATGGCTACATGTATAGCATGAAATCAGAGGTGCCTAGAAAGCTCCAAATTGGGTTGGCCAAACAGAGATGATTTTTCATTGAGATTTGTGTTTTGACATCACTAGGGACTTCCAATGAATGAATGTTTCTTCCAATTTTGATACATAAATCCCACCTTCAGCCTAAATTTGGGTCGTAGTCTTCAATGTTTCGAGGGGAACCAATCCAAGTAAACCTGAACTTAGAGAGTGAGAGGGAATCCTATGATATTCCCCATGGCATTAGAGCAACCAGCTTTTGTCTCTTAGGAGAAATTAACCACCCTGAGGCCCTAACCCCTCCAGTACAATCTGACTCTCAGCTGGGAAAATATAAAAATCCACTGTCCCTTTGCCTTAGTGATGCCTAAAATTCTAGCCCTGGAGGTCCAATTGCTTAATCTAAAAGCCCATGTTCAATTAAGATACAAACACCTTATGTGAAGTAAGGGTAGCTTTTACCATTTATGAATACCTTGTTTTAAATAAATCTTTCCGATTGTTTTACAAAATAGCTTACTAGAAGAAAGAGGAACCTTAATGCCAACTATACTGATTAGATAAATAGGAATACCAAGTTTGTGCATGGGAAGGATGTGTTAGCTATCTATTGCTGTAGTGAAATTACCCCGAGACTCAGAGGCTTCAAACAATATTCATTTATTATCTCCCAGTTTCTGTAGAATTTGGGAAGAGCTTATCTGGGTTTAATGTTTCAGGGTCCATCACAGACCTACAGTGCCGGTGTTTTCTGGTTCTCCAGTCTCATTTGAAGGCTCAAGTGGGGGAAGAGTGTGCTTCCAAGCTCAATTACATGGTTACTGGCAAGATTCAGTTTCTTGCTGGATTGTTTTGAGTGACTCATTTCCTCACTGGCTGTTGAACAGAGGTTTACCTCAGTCCCTTGCCATAGGGGCCATTCCCACATGGCAGCAGGCTTTATCAAAGCAAGGTAGCTGCCATGGCAAGAGAAAGAGAAAGTAGAAAGTCACAGTCCTCCATAACCTAATCATGGATGGAACATTCCACTACCTTTGCTGTATTCTAATCATTAGAAACAGGTCACTGTGTCCCAGCCACACCCAAGAGGAGGGGATTACACAAGGGTGTAAATATTACTGAATGGGGATCATTGAGGGTCATCTTGGAAAGATGCATGCCACAAGATGGTTGACTGTAGCATAAGGAGAATGGAGGTTCTGAGAGCAAATTTTGCGCTAAAATCACATGTCTTTTCTGGGATTCAGCTCAAATGATTTTTCAGATATTCTCCACCATAATCTGGAATTCATTAGAACACAGGCTGAATGAAATCCAGAGCTTCTTGGAATCTCAGGTTCATAATCAACAAAGTAAGGGTGAGAATGCCTATTTCAAAGGCTTGTCGCTGGAGATTAACTGAGAATAGTTTTAGAAGAAGAATTATATGTAATTTTTCTTCTCTGCATGTTTGCCAATGTGTTAATATTCTTCTAAGATCATGTGTACAGTTAAATTTTTTAAAACATGTGAAAACACCATTTAGGGTATATTAGATGCTTGAGTTAATATGAGGATATCTTAAATCTATACCTGAACTACGAAGTAGAAAGGATTTTTGAGCTATGGATTTGATGAGGCCTTAATTCTTCCTTATTTAGAAGTTAATCACTGCAAGATAATCATTATACAGTGATTAACTTCTAAATAAAGGAGAAATAAGGACAGAGCAAATTCATATCTCAGTGTTGTATGCAGATTGGGAATCTGTTGCATCAATGTTCAGTATACAAGAAGCTGATAATTATATTTACATGGATGAGAACTGCCTTATCGTGTACAAGATTCTTGCTGACATTGAAGAGAAGAAATCGGAATACTCTAAATGCAGGCAATTTATCATTGTCTTGATTCACAGCAACCTAGGGACTCTTCTTTATCAAATTTTCTACTTAGGCCAAACACTTAGAATGCTCTGTATTGTTGCCCTGCACTATTTTCTCTATTCTTTCCCTTCTAATACAAAGAATGACAATTTGGGTTTGTTTTAGTTTTTTGTTTTTTGTACAACAATCTTTCTTTTAAATGCATTTTAATCTCATTCATTCCACAAAGATTTAATGAGTTTTTGCATAACCAAGGCATTTTGAGAATTCAGTCTTAAAAAAAAATGTACTCACTGACTTTAAAAATCTTAGGATCTATGAGAGAAATTTTACATCCATTAACAAGACAAATACTGTGAAAGTGATCAATTTAAACCAGTGTTATCCACAAAAAGCAACATTAAGTGCCATTTGACATGGGACTTGGAGGCCAAGATTTGAGATGTGCACAGGGAATCACAATCAGTGGGTCAAAGTATAATGTTCAAAATGCCAAAAGCATGACACATACAAATACAGAATGAGTATGTATCAAAAATTTAAATCATTAATGAGAGAACCAGCAGAATGGTAAAAATGGTTCAAAGGAGAGTTTAAAAAACAGATTTATATAGACACTCAGTAAGTCAAAGGCATAATGAAATGAATTTCCTGGTAGATGAAAAATTAATATCCTACAGGGTAATAAAACTATATCTTTTGGAGTAGTCTTTCCTCCTAAATAGATATTTATAAGTTAATATGTAACTTCAGAGTCTGGGCCCTGATCAGTAGTAAACAGTAAATCAAACAAAGGTAAATCCTGTAGGAAGTTAAATAATCGTTGGGTAGGCCTGTCAGGCAATGCTTCAGTATGACACCGAAATGACATGCAGTCATTCTTTTGTCTTATTTCTAAATTTTGAATACTTTTCCTTAACAAGGGTAGATAGCACGTACATGGCCACAGAAGTATATTTTTAGAGAAGGGCACATACATGAGGGGTTGGCAGACATTTTCTGTAGATGGGCAGATAGTAAATATTTGGGGCTTTGGGACGGCCGTATGATCTCTGCTTTAGCTACTCATGTCTGCCATTGAAGCCTAAAAGCAGCCATAGATAATAAGTAAACAAATGAGTATGACTGTTACCATAAAACTTATTATATGAACGCTGAATTTCCTATAATTTTTACATGTCACAAAATATTCTGCTGTTTGGATATTTTTTTCAATCATTTAGTAATGTAAAAGCCACTCTGTAGGACCATACAAAAACAGCTGGTGCGTTGGATTTGCTCTGCGTGTCGTTTGCCGACCCTAATAGACTAAGCAAGGCAGTGACTTGCTATTTTACGTCAGTGGCAAATAAGACAGCAGAGAGGTTGGGGCTAGGAAATGCATGGTCTTAAAAACCCTACTCAGACACAGACAAGGAAGGAATCAATTTGAGCCTTGGTGTGGGTTTGCTAAATGACACTGCAATGTTTTCATAAGGTTGATATGAAAGAAGTGTTTTAGATGAGGTACAAGAGTCAGAGACCAGAGATTGAAAAACCAGGTAAGAATTTTTCAGTAGTTGGTTTTTGAGGAGACAGTCGTGGTTCAGAGTGTGGTCAGAGAAAAATTTCCCAACAGATGAGATGTATGGGGCGGGAGAGAGCAACTATTGAAAGCTTACACAGAGGATTCAAGCCAGAGACACTGGGGAGTGAAGATTTCCTTGTCAGAAAAGGAGCATAGTGACTATGTTGATTATAAATCAGCTGAGCTGGAGGTAGCCATGGAATTCCAGCTGTAGGAAATCAAGCAGAGTGTTGGGAAGGCTTGAATGGATTTTGGGAGATAGTCCTTGCCCACAGGTGAAAATTTTAGGAACTTTTCTCGTGGAGGGGAGAGTGAGGGGGCATCGGAATGGATGGAGTGTCCAATAAAATGCCTAGCCAGAAAATCCAACTAAAGACAGAAGCTGGTGTATGTGGTGAGGGGAAGGAGGGGGGTGGGGATGGGAGTAAAAGGTGGCTTAATGGAATTCAGGAAGAAAAACAAGCCTATGCAAAGATAAAAAATATAAAATCAGGAAAATTAGGATTGTTTAGGATTTCAGAGGTCAGATTTTTCATTCATTCTGAGGGGAAGTGATAGCTAAGGGTCTAAAGTTCACAGACTATCATTCATGGACACTTGCTGATTTTGCTTTTGTTTGTTTTAATTTTTCAGTAATTAGAGATTCAAATTTAGCAAATGAATTTCTAAATTGGCAGAATTATCAAATAAAAGCAAATAGAGACTTCAGAAAGAGTCTCAACACCCACCTGTAGTGCCTCTGAAAGTGGCATTAAAGAGTGGAAAGAAATCAAGGGCCTGAGTTATAATTCGGACGGGTTCTCTCACTAATGATGTAAACTTTCCAATAGCATTTGACAACTTAGGACCTTAGTCTCTTTATGTGTGTAATGAGCTATCTCTAAAATTCCTCGCAGGTCTAAAATTCAGTGATTCTCTTTTACTACTCTCATATATAAAAATAGTCCTGTATAATCCTGAAAGGGGACAGTGCAAAAGTGCATGTACAGCTCTGGATCCCAAACTCTGAATCCCCAAGGAGTTATGTGGCAATAGTAATGGAGATCCTGAGGTTTTTAAAAAATATTCTGATGTATTTCACTATTTTAACATCTAATTAAAATAGTACCTGTATCCACAAGGGTGTTTGTTTGAAAGACTATTGGAAACACTAATATGTTTTGTCTGTTTGCTGAAATCTTATTAGTTCGGGGATGGGATAGTCTCATGTGGATGAGAAGCTCCGACTGGCATTGGTGAGTCTTTAGACCCTTTGACATCCAAAAATAATAAAAGAGGCCCTTTATGAAAATTTTGGAAACTACTGCTCAAAACGGATCCAGATGGAATTACTGCAACAATACTGATGCCTGATGACCAGGTCATTATTCACAGCCTGACATCGGCAACAATTCCAACCTAAGGTAGAACACCATTGAGTCTCAGAAGATGGGAAAACTCCACAGCTGTGTTTTGCTTCTGCGGAGGCTCATACACACAATTTGCCACCTGTCAGATAAGAGGGGGAAATGTCCTGGATGTGCACAAGGTAGTAGGAGAAGCTTCTGATCATCACTGGATACACAGGGAGATAGGACTACATGGTGGCTGCTATATAATAAAATAAGTGATAATAAACTTAGTTTGGGGCACATTTTGCCTTTTTGCGAAGAACTTCCGTATGTGTTATCATGTTCTCTAATTTGATCTAAACAACGCCTCGATGAGGCACAAAGGGAAGATCTTTCTATTTTTTAGCTAGATAAACTGAGCCTCACGAAAGTAAAGGGCTTGCCTAAACTATCACAAGTGGTAATCTTGAAGCTGGAATGTATTAGTAATCTTTTGCCACACCAGTGCAAAACAGAGCATCTGTTGCTCATGCATCCGGGGTGATGGGTTAGGCACCTCTGTTGATCTTGGCTGGGCTCACTCCCATGTCTAGGGTTTGGCTGATTGGTAGCTGTTCTAGGATGGCTTTGGCTACACCAGTGTCCGTTATCCGCCAGCTCATACGCTGGGCGTGTTCTCTGGGCAACGGCAGAGACACGCAAGCGCTTTCCCAAGCCTCCGATAACATCTCACTGTCCAAAGCATACCACGTGTTCAAACTCAGAAATCAGAATCGAAAGGAAGGCAGGGGTAAAGATGTGGGCCCACTAATAGTTACCACTTGGAACATCAACCTGTGTTTTCTGCTTCTATTCTATTCTAATCATCTAGTCTCTTTTTACCTTTCTAATGTGTGTGTCACTCCCAAACTGAAGAACGATTTCAAGGGAAATAGCTGAGCCTTAAAGAATGAATATGATTTCTACTCACATATACTCTCATTCACTCAAAAATGTTTATTGCCTATTGTATGCTAGTCACGATGCTGAGAAGCTCGTTGTTTACAAATGAATAGAAAAGTCACCTCAGCTTTTAAAGTAATCATATATCAAACCTTTGTGTTACATCATATTAGTATAAAATGTCTTCTATTTAAACTTCTCAAATTCAGTATTCAGATATCAGCACGTGAAAACTAAAGGGAAAAGCAGGCTGCAGTGTAGTTCAGCGGTTTTGCTCAATTATCTCACACAGCTCCTGCAGCAGCTGCCACATTCTTCGTGGTCTTTTACACCAAATGTGCCTTCGATTCTTTTCTCTCTCCTCCCAGACCTGATCCTACTCATAAAGAGAGTCAGCAGCTCTTTACCTGCTGTAATACGCCTGCAACTACCTCATATTCCAAAATTAGTTTCTCATATTGAATGGGTCAGGTGGAAGAAGCAGGGACATTTCTCCCCAGGCTCACAGGTAGAATGCCATATGCATTGACATTTTAGAGCTGGAAGTGACATAGGATCTTTTAGTTCAGCCATCTTCGAAATCCTTATTTTAATTAGAAAGCAATGGAATTCCGTCTTCAAATTTCCCAATGAGGGACTTCCCTGGTAGCGCAGTGGTTAAGAGTCCACCTGCCAGGGCAGGGGACACAGGTTCGATCCCTGGTCTGGGAAGATCCCACATGCCACAGAGCAACTAAGCCCGCGCGCCACAACTACCGAGCCTGCGCTCTAGAGCCCACGAGCCACAACTACTGAGCCCACGTGCCACAACTACTGAAGCCCGCACGCCGAGAGCCTGTCTTCCACAACAAGAGAAGCCACCACAATGAGAAGCCCGTGCCCCGCAACGAAGAGCAGCCCCCGCTCGCCGCAACTAGAGAAAGCCCGCGCGCGGCAACGAAGACCCAACACGGCCAAAAATAAATAAAGTTTTAAAATTTATTTAAAAAATTAATGTGTCAAATTTCCCAATGAAATTTTTGGTAAGGCCCATGACTTAGAATAGATGGATGCAGATTTGTCTGGTTAAATACAGAGTAGTATGCAGAGCCCCACCCACTCAGCTTGGACTAAGCTGAAACTAATGGAAACATTGTGAAAGAAAGCAAATTTTCCTGAGGTAAGCTGTTCCAGTTTTGAAGATCCAGTTCTTTTTTCCTTCTGTAGCACCAACAGGTGCTAATACATGGCATGTATGTTGCCACTCTGCTTCCTGTCCCTGTGCAGATGTGACTAATCAAGTATAGCACTCTTTCCTACTAAACCTGAAATTGGCATCAGAATCCTTGTCAGTATAGAACTCCAGAATTTCACTATTTATCAGTATAAATTTGAGTTTGCACTGAAGATGAAACCTATTTGCAATCCCTAAGAGACTTTCTGTTTACACATACACACACACACACACACACACACACACGTATATCTTCTTTACGCACACATTACTCGTCCTCTGTTTAATACTGATGTTCCCTGGCTATCCATTCAGGTGAACAAGCTGTGAGGTCTGTAGAGGCTGAATTAGGGAATTACAGCCAGCTCTTAGAATCTCAGCAGCCTCCCTCACCCGGGCAGAATTAGTCTTGAGAAAACAGCCTGTCCACACTCCAGCAACTCTGGACAGACAGATACTGGTAGATGTGTGGGTGTTTGAGGAGTCTCCAAAAACCAGACCCCGAAGAGACCTTCATTAGTTTACAATATTCAGAGGCTGACTGAAGGGACATTAATCCCTCTTTTAGGGTACAAAGTATTTTTTTAATATGAGAAATGACATTTATATATCTAAACAGTTTACAATTCTGCTTTCCACCAATCCAAAAAGTGTTTATACGCCTCCTTCGCTGAAAGAGTAAGAAGAGGTGAGCAGCATCTTAGTGGATTTCAGGTCTGGATGTTATCTTTAAGAGACCTTTATTTTCACAAATCAGTTTTCCCCCACCTTGCCTGCTTAGTTTTTGGAGTTAGTTAGACGGAGGTCTACCTCTCAGCTCTGCCTCTTGCCGCTATGTGATCAAATATAGTTTTATTATTTGGGGGAACCTCAGAAAGTCCTATTATCCCAAAGTTTCTTTAAAGAGAACATATCAGTGTGGTGTTTCAGTGTTCCTAAAGTCAAGAAGCTGAGGTTCTAGTACCTGTCACGTGCTTTAAATATCCCTTTGAATTTCAGTGTCTTCCTTTGTCAAAGAAGATAGGACTTGATATGCTGTGGGCCAGCAATTCTTGAGCAGCCCAAGCCAGGGACTGAGCGTGGCAGGGCCACTGGATCCTGACATTTCTTCTTTAATGGTCAACCTTTGCTCCAGAGCTCCCAGCTGGATCGTGGTCACTCCCTGACCAATGCTGTTCCTCTTTTCTTTTCACAGGTGTCAGATCTAAAACGCAGTCTGAAAGCTTTCCTTGCCCACTTTCTCTCTTCCTCCATCATTCACTGGCATTATCCTCTTTCCTCCTCAAGGAAACCCCTCACACTCATTAACCCCGTTTCCGAGTCTGCTTCTTGATTGACCCAAACAGCACATGCTATAAGGTCTATTAATGTTTTAATAAATAAGAGCATGTTAGAAATTATTCTGTTTTCTCTTACCTTTATGTTTGGCACTTTAGCAGCAGGCGTGGGAAGGGTGAGTGGGCCGCTTAGGAGATCATACAGCTCAGTTTGCCTGGAACAGTGCCAATTGACACCTTTTGTCCAGATGTCCCTTCTGACCTAACATTTGCTACTATATGAATTGCTTTGGAGACCATGTTGTGGTCTCCCTAGTGATGCTGAATAACATGTTTAATTCCTTCAATTTCTAAAATTTAAAATGCTCCTATATATATCCAAAATAGCTCAACATATCCATCCATGTGATGATGTTCTATTCATTCACATATTCATTTAATTCTGGAAATACTTATCGAGTTTAATTCAGTACAGTATTATAGACTCAGGACTTGGATAAAAGACAGTAAATACTCGAGTAACATTTTAGGTCAAGTTGTTGTATTTTATTGGCTAAAAGACTAATTTGAAAGATCAATTTTTCCTTGATTTTCTAGTTCACAAAGAGCATTCGTAATGGCTAGTCTACCATGACAGATCCTTCCTCCGGTGAGGATGACATGTTTCCCTTGGGAAAATTTCTCTGGGCAGCTGCAGCCACAGCGCAGGTTGCTGACTTCAGCTAGATTATATTCGACAGATTGAAAGCTCACAGGTGCCTGAAGCATACCAGAAAACATTTGTCTTTCTTAGTAGGAAAATTGGAAGGATTTTAGTTGGCTGTGCCATTTTTTTTCACTTATACCTGTTTTGACGGTACATTTCTGCACTACAAAAGTAAGGTTACCAGGATGTGGGCTGCTCTGTGTTAAAGCATTACAGATTCTTCGCTTTATTCATAATTTTAGTGCAAATTCATTAAATAGCTTTACTAGAATATTCGCTGCTTTTAACAAGTCGAGACACTCTTGGGATTTTTCCATGTTTCTTATGGTTGATAAAAGCCTCCTTGTGTCCACTTCTCCACAAATCCCCATTTGCCCTTCTCATGACAAAATCTAATAAGCAGGGTTAAAGTGGGCTATCACAGGGTACACTCATTTTTTTATTGAAGTATAGTTGATGTACAAAATTGTGTGAGTTTCTGGTGTACAACGTAGTGATTCGACATTTAAATAAATTACAAAATGATCACAACAATAAGTCTAGTAACCATCTGTCACCATACAAAGTTATTACTGTATTCTTGACTGCATTCCTTATGCTGTATTTTGCGTGTGTGACTTCTTTATTTTATAACTGGAAGTCTGTAGTCTTAATTCCCTTCGCAGGGGATACTCATTTTGAACACAGTGGAACAATTGTTTCTGAAGGTCAGTATCCACCTTGCATTCTAAGAGCTAGGCTGGATTCTATTTCAGTTGAAAGGGTGGAAAAAAAGGATACATGTCAAAAGATGAATAACCTAAAGATTGGTCACTACAGAGACTAATTACATCTCTATTCCCTACCTTTAAGTTCTCTCTTTAAATCAGGAAATGTTTGCAACTAAGATGGTTGCATACTCAATTCATTGGCCTCAGACAGTTCTGAATTTCCACTTAGGGCACAAAACTGAGGTGTTTATTGTGTAAAGGAAGACATTTTAAAAGATTTTTAATATTAGAAGGTGCCCTGGTAGATTATCATTTATATCTTTCAAACAGTTGCCTTAAATTTCCTACAAATCTCACTTTGATTATGCAGAAAGTATGAATTGCTCCACAGCATATGGGGTATGAATAATGTTACAGTTAATTATTTTCCCCAAGTTGACTAAAATCAGCTCCAAAGCCCACCTGTAAGTCCAGTATCACTCATTTTGGGGGACATCCCTTCACCTCCTTTATAAAGTCATAGTTAAAGTCAGGAAAGTGGAAATCATTATAGATATTTCTAGCCGGAAGGGATTTTTAATACAGGGAAACAGAGGCTTCCACAGGTTTTGCAGTGCTGCTGACATCAGGGAAGCAGAAAATGCAGGGATCAGAGAGGCCTGCCACTCATCACCTCAGGACTCTATAGGAGCCACGTGGCTCCTGGAGATTCCTGGAAGAGGCCGAGAGGTTGTTGTCAGAGCCCTGCCTGTCTCAGCCTGGACCTTGCCTGCAACTTCTAGAGGAGAAATTATGGCTTTTTCTTTGATTACATTTTCCAAATTTCACACGAGTTCCTTTCCATGGCATCTTCTAAGCTAGAGACCTGCTCTCAAGGGGATCCCGAAAATGTATTTCTGGGATTTCTGTTTCCGGGGCAACATAGAAGGGTAGAAAGGATACAGATTCAGGAGGGACAACAGCTGGCACAGTATCACCACTCTGAAAGGCACAAATAGCCCCAAGAAGAAAGTCTCCCATATTTCTAATGTCATCATGATAGGCTGTGGTTTCTTAGTCCATGACTGTTGTCACTGCTATTACGTTTTGTTATGACTTGTAGCTGTAGAAAACCAATCCCATTTACGGGCCCGTTTTTCTTCAGGCTTGGAGATGCTGGTCCAATTCCCTTTGCAAGTGAGCAAGGCCATCCCCATGAGGATATCTCTTTGTGAATTCTCTCCCGGCTAAGCTTGGCATCGGCCCACCTTGCAGGCTCCCTGGGCTGTGGAGTTATGCTCCAGTCTACTAACACGCTCCTCACCATTGCCTGCCATGCCAGCTGCACTCCATCCCTACCCTCCACTACCCAAAACACTCCATTGTTTTCCCTCTGTCCCAGTCGTGGAGTTACATCTCATATAGTTTGGACACATTTTTAAGCACAAAGATTTGTTCTGACTGCTTTTTCGACAGTAATGCTTAATTGCATCCATGAGCCTCTAAACCCTCTCAACAGAAAGCGCTGTTAAGAGGTAGACTTCTGTTGCCACCCACATGAAAACGTCTCCTTCAGAGCCCTGAAACCCAAAAGCTGATTAGCTTCCAGTAGAGGAAAGGGAACCTCAAACCTTAGGGAGATAAACACCTGAATGGCTTCCTAGAGGGGTAAAAATCACTTTTCGTTCTTTCCCAGTGAATCTCCAGCAGTGAGAACACGGTGCTTTTCTCTTTAGGTCACCCCATCACATCAAATTTGCAATAAATCAACCTGCCACACTTGCTAGAGGATTGTCTTTGTAGATGCTGAAGTGAAAAGCACTCCTCTCAGGAAATCATTGTGGATCTGGGGCTGTGTCTGTCTCCTCAGAACTTAACTGCTGTTAAATGAGGATGGATTCTTGCTCTGTGCTCATCTCTTCAAGAGGAAATCAGAGCTCAGTGATCCCCATTATATGACTTTGTGAGGAGATGCAGTGATGCTCTTAGATGCAGCGATGGGGGTGGTTAGACATTCTGGGCCACCGTACTAACTGGTCACTCTAGGTTTGAAGGATGGGAAAGAACAGAGGAAATCTTAGAGCGCCTGCAGAAGAGGTGTGGTATTGGGTCTTATAGTAGGACCCAAACAGAAAGAGAGGGAGGGAGAGAGCAAGGGAGCAAGTGACCAAGCAGGAGGGAGTTGATGGACATGAAAGACAATACACTTAGGGGACCTAAGAGGCTGAAGAGCATCCATGTATGAAGAATTGGAACCCTGAAAGGTACATATTCATACCTGACCAAAACTGTCATACTACCTCCAACAGGGTGAGACAAAGGAGAAGAATTTAGGATCTAAAGTTAGATTGATTTGTAGGAGTGGGGCAGGTACAGACTCTGACACCAAGCCCAGACTCGAAGCTAGGAGGTAGACCTCAGAGGGTCTAATGCAAACCCATGGGGGTATCCTGCTGGATAAACACCATAGTGGAAAATCACAGAACAGGCCACATACAGAAATCTACAAAAGTAGGTAGGTAGGTGATGCCCATCCAGAAAATCCACTAGTAGAAAATAGGACTCCAACCCCTTGGCTGGGATTCAGACTGATATCATAATCTCCAGGAAGATAGGGCAGGAATAACCAAGTCAGAAAGGCATGCCTAGATGATTATGATATAGGGCAGATTACGGGTTCAAAGACTCAAGACCTAATTTATTCACTACCAGAAGAATGCGAGATGTCCTAAAAATAAAAAAAGTTCTAGTTATGAGAATCAGGAATAAAGCCAGGATTGAAGTAACAAAATTAATAATAACAATAATATAACTGTTATTTATAGACATATTACCAGGTTCCAAGAACTCTGCTGTGTCTTTTTCATATTATTTTCCTTTAATCATTACAACTACTAGTGACGTAGCTATTATTATCTGATTTAACAGATGAAGAGATTGCGTCCAAGGGAGTTAAATTATCCAAATCATACAGCTAGTAAGGGACAGAGCCATAAATTGTACTCAAGCCTCTCAAATTTCAATTATGATTCAATGATAAGCATAGAATTGAGCTTGATTTCCCTCAGTCATTGAGGTGACCAAGAATATTTTCCAAAGATGGCTGCAGCATTATCTTCTATTCCACATGTTTTTCTGCAATGTCACTTTACCCCTCCCTCTTTTTTTTTTTTTTTTTTTGTCGCACCACTGCTTGTGGGATCTTAGTTCCCCGACCAGGGATTGAACCCATGCCCCCTGCAGTGGAAGCGCACGGTGTCATAACCACTGGATCGCCAGGGAATTCCCTACCCCTCCCTCATTAAAAGGAGTCTATTTCTCCACTCCCTTGAGCATAGAATATAGCAGAAGTGATGCTGTCCCAGTTAAGGATTCAGTTCTTAACTGGCCTGGCAATTTACACTTATAGCCTCTTGGAATGTGTACTCCTGAGAATGCTCCAACTCAGAACACAACCACCGTGCTGCAGAAAGCCTAAGGCACATGGGAAAAGTCACATGTAGCCCAGTTGACAGCTCCAGCTAGTTCCTTGCTGACATCCAGAATCAACTGCCAGCATTTAGGGTGGACTGTCTTGGGCATCCAGCCTAATAATTGAGCCTTTAGATGACTCCAGCCTCAGCCACCATTTCTATGACTGAACCACATGAGAACTGCCCAGATGAGCCCAGAATCGTGAGAAGTAACAATATATTATTCTTTCTAGCCACTAAGGTTTGGAATAATTTGTTATATAGTAAAAGATGAGACTACAACGCAAGGTAAAATGTGGTCCTAGCTATTGAGCTGAGACTGAGGCTGGACATGTGGGGTGGGTAGGTCTAGGTGTTGGGGGCTGGAAAAGAGGGGACACAGAAAAGTAACTACACAACACATTAGTTACTCTTAAGTTTGGGGTAGAGGATGAGTAAGATGATTAACGTGAAATTTTATACCTGTTACTTAGCTCAGCTGTATCAGTTGTCCTGTTAGTTTTCTATGCACATAAAAAATTACTACGAACTTAGTAACTTAGAACACATATTTATTATCTCACAGTTGCCATGGGTCAGGAATGTGGACACAACTTAGCTGGATCCTTTATTCAAGTCTTGCAAGGGCTACAGGCATGGTCTTGGCCAGACTGTGTTCTCCTCTGGGGCTTGGGGTCCTCTTCCTGGCTCATCTGGTTGTTGGCAGAATTCAGTTCTCTGTGACTGTAGGGCTGTGGCTCTCAGCTCCTAGAGGCCACCTGCAGTTCTGTGTCACATGGCTCTCTCCACAGGCAGTTCACATCTCAGGAACTTGCTTCTTCAAGGCAAGTGGGAGAGTCTCTCTAGTGCATGCTAGCAACATAGATAAATAGAAGATATTTATATATAAAAATAACATAACCATGGAAGTGACATCCCCTTACCTTTGCCATAGTTTTTTTTTCTTCTTTTAGCCAAGCCACACAGCTTGCGGGATCTTACTTCCCCAACCAGGGATCGAACCCGTGCCCCCTGCAGTAGAAGCGTGGAGTCCTAACCGTTGGACCGCCAGGGAAGTTCCCACGTTTGCCATATTCTGTTTGTTAGAAGCAACTTAAAGGCTCTGCCTACACTCAAGGGGAGGAGATTATTCAGGATACCAACACTGGGATCACTTGAGGATCTATCCCCAACAGTTTCTCTTACTTAACGTATTCAGTATTCAGTCATCTACTCATCCATCCATTCATTCATTCTCTAAATACACTCCCTTAGAACCTTGGCATTTACTTTTCCCTCTATCTGGAACAATTCCCCAGAAATTTACACACCTCATTCTGTCTTTCTTCAGGTTTCTACTCAACTGCCACCTCATGAGTGAGGGATTCCCTAGAGCAGCCTGTTTACAACAGCTGATCTTGGGCCCTAGAATTCACTGTCCCTCTCATCCTGCTTTATTTTTCTCAATAACTCTTACAAGAATTTGATACATATATTTACAGCTTTGTTCATTGGCTGTCTCTCTCACCACAGTTTTATTCACTGCTGAAACCCCAAAACCTAAAACAGTGCCTAGCCATAGTTGGAACTCAATAAATATTTGTTAAGTGGATGAGTGAATGAATGAATACACAAGTGACCATTTACTGAGCACCTACCTTTTGTAAAAGACGGTGCTAATTGCTTTAGGGACCTGAATAGTTCCAGCTGTGAAAGAGTTTGCTAGGAGAGTACCAAAACTTGAGCCTGAGAATGAAGATTTCCGAGCAAAAAGACATTTTAAAATCAAATGCAATCTGGAGCAACTTAAAGGGGGCATCAGAAGTTTCTACAAATCTCAGAGAAAGCACAAATTAAAACTGAGGCAGCTGGAATTAGTGTTTGAGTGAAGATAGGCACTCAGAAAATTAAAACTGTCTCAAAACAAAGATGGAAAACAAATCATTTCGACAGCAGTGGTTTCAGGATTCACTTTTCCCAGAGGCTGAGATTTATTCAGAGGACCACTAATTTTGGCAGTATTAAGTAGTGCTTTACCTGAGGGCTGGCGTGGTATGCTAGTTTTAATTGTTCCAGTGGATAAGGTAGCTTCTTGTAGATGGCACTTGACAGGTCCTGGATCATCTTGAGATGTTTTCTAGAGCCGTGTATGATATTGCAGGTGTGAACATTGTTCCAGTGAGGAGACACTGACTGAGTTCCAGGTGCTGAGCCCTGTTGAAAAGAACATGAAGGTACTACTTACAAGCAAATTTTGGAGCTAACAGTAGCTAAAAGGAAGAACATTTCTGGGAAATGGAAGAGTGTGCAAAGACAGAAAAAGTTAGCCCTTTAAAGCTGGTCTTGGCAAGGAGAAGTGAGGACGCAAGTGACAGTCATGGTATAGTTCAGTGATAACTCATAAATAAAAACCGATCACAATATGAGGAGAAATGGGTTGGTTCCCTTATGTTTCCAGTCTTATGTTTTGATGCTGGGGGTCATGCCCCAAATGTCAGAAGACCCATGGAGGAAATAACCAGAGCAGCAACAACAGGACTGGGTGGCCTGTAGCAATTCCCTCCTTATCAAAAGAAAAGCTTGATTCCAATTTCAAAGTGTGAAACCAAGTTGGACTTTGTTTTCAGCTAAGTGCCTAGCTTCCACCACTCCTTGCCACTGGTGAGAAGAGCTGGGGACATCTGATTCAAAGAACTGTGCAAGAATTATGAGATGGTGATGGTAGGGAAGTAAAATTAATTTCACTGTGAACACTGCATACATTGCCAAAGCACAGTGGGGCCTACCTGTGCACTACCCTACGCCAACCAGACACAGCATCTACCTGGCAGAGAAATGCAGTAACAAAGGATTTGTAGCCAAGTAGGCACACCCAGCCGCATGACATGTGGGTGCCAAAGCCTTGTACATTGCAGTTAGCTGTTCAATGATCATAGATTGGGAGTAATTGGTATCTCTGCAAAATGTCATGTGATTGCAATTTGGAAATGCCAAATTTTAAAGTAATGGTGCCAGTAAAAGTGACATTTGGCAATGTTGGAATCTCTGAGTTGAAAAAAGAAGAAAAAATGGATCATTGAAGGTGTTTTTGTCACACAGACAATATGTGTATGTCAAATTTGCCAAAGGAACATTTGACTTAGAGATTCCTGGACCCTACCTCTTGGAGACCATGGATTGATAGGCCCAAGATTCAGAATCTATATATTTTTTTTAATCCCAGGTGATTCTGATGGGCATTTTTGAGAACCTTGAAAACAGATGACATGAAGGAGGTTTACGGCTATGTAAATAAAGGATTGAAAGATGTTTAAGAAACATGATTTTTACACTTTAGGGTTACATAATACTTTGGCCCCAAATGATAGAAGGTCACTGAATTGAAGGTCTTAGAGGGCAGATTCTGGTTCAACACAAAGAGAAACCCTCTCAAAATTGTAGTTGAGGAGACTAATGAAAAACTATGATCAAAAACCATGATCAATGGGGTGATAAATGTGGCGACTAGATTGCTGTCACATGTATAGACATAACCAGTGGAATAGTAGCTTCTGGTGGTAATGAGTATCCTTTTGTCACTTGTCTATGAGATCGATTTTATCAATAGAACATTTACCTACTTTAACCCACTATGACCCACTGTTCTGCTAACTCTGCCTTTACTGTGTCACTTAACACCCTCCATATTGCCAAATCAAAAAAATGTTAATAGCTAATGTTCATTGAATGCTTGCTGTTTACCAGGTACTGTTCCATGTAACTTAGTTGTTGCATTTAATTCTTGCAAAAACCCTATGAGCTAGGTAATATTCTTATCTAATTTCACAGATGTAGAATCTGAGGCACAGTGAGGGTAAATTATTTTCTCAAGGTCACGTGACTAGCAAGGCGTGCAACTGGTCTATGATTCTGAGAAGTTAAATTCTAGAGCCAGTGGACTTCCCTGGTGGCGCAGTGGTTAAGAATCCACCTGCCAATGCAGGGGACACGGGTTTGAGCCCTGGTCTGGGAACATCCCACATGCCACGGGACAACTAAGCCCGTGCGCCACAACTGCTGAGCCTGCGCTCTAGAGCCCGCGAGCCACAACTACTGAGCCCGCGTGCCACAACTACTGAAGCCTGTGTGCCTAGACCCCGTGCTCCGCAACAAGAGAAGCCACCGCAATGAGAAGCCCGTGCACCGCAACAAAGAGTAGCCCCCGCTCACCACAACTAGAGAGCCTGGGCGCAGCAATGAAGATCCAACGCAGCAAGCAAGCAAGCAAGCAAATAAATAAATAAATAAAATTTAAAATAAATAAACAAACAGATAACCAACAAGGACCTACTGTATAGACGGGTAATGCTGCTCAATATTCTCTAATAACCTAAATGGGAAAAGAATTTTAAAAGGAATAGATACATGTATATGTATAACTGAATCACTTTGCTGTACACCTGAAATTAACACATTGTTAATCAACTATACTCCAATGTAAAGTAAAAATTAAAATAATTTTAAAAACATTCTAGAGTCAGGACTCATAAATATAGTTCACTATACAATCTTTCTTACCAGACCTCCATGCAACATTTGGCGCGGCTGACCTCTCTCTCTTTGAAATACTCTTGGTTTCTATGACACCGCAATTTCAAGGTCTTCCCCTTACTTTTCTGCCACCTGTTCCTAGTTTACTAGCTCCTCCTCCCTTAACAAAACAATGGCTTTATTGTATCTATTGTCATCATTCCCCCCTCTCCATTCTTATCGTTTTTTTTCCAATGCCATCTACATACATAGGACTGTGGAATTTATATGTTTAGTCTAGGCTACTCTTCTGAGATTTTGTAAATATATTTGAAATCCCTACATCCATGCCTCCTAAGCAGCTTACAATTAATCTGTTACAAACAGAACTCTTGATTTCCAACCTCTCTTTTAGAAAATGAGATGAGGAAGAACTTCAGAGTTACCCTTGACACACTTCTCTCCCAGCACACCTACACCCAATCCATCACCATGTCTGGTCCATTCTACTTTTACAGTATTTGGAATCTGTTCACTTCTTTCTAATCCATTGCCGCTAATCTAGCACGAGGCAATCTCTCATTAGACTTTTGTAAGAAGAAATTTATTAGCTCTTTGCTTAGACTCTTTTTCTCTCCTGAGTGACCCCTCTTACAAAAAAAGTTAGTTCTGGGCTTCCCTGGTGGCGCAGTGGTTGAGAGTCCGCCTGCCGATGCAG
>NC_041234.1:13809020-13816607 GCF_002837175.3 Physeter macrocephalus
CGGAGCCTGTGCTCCGCAACGGGAGAGGCCACAACAGTGAGAGGCCCGCGTACCGCCAAAAAAAAAAAAAAAAAAAAAAAGTTAGTTCTGGGTGTTGTCCCCCTCTCCTTCCTGAATGTGTTCCTTCAGGTTTAGGCTGGGAATGATTTTTTTTCCCATAAACGTAATTTTTTATTGTATAGCATTCAACCTTATAGTTCAAAAATTAATAGACTTTATTTTTTAGAGCAGTTTTAGGTTGACAGTAAAATTGAGCAAAAAATCAAAGTTCACATATACTCCCTCCTCCTCCCCCCATACACACAATTTCCCCTATTATTAGTATCGTATATTAGTGTGGTATACTTATTACAATCAGTGAACCAATATTGATACATTATTATTAACTGAAGCCCATTGTTTTCATTAGGGTTCACTGTTTGCATTGTACAGTCTTATGCATTTTGACAAATGCATAATGTCATGTATCCACTGTGACGGTATCATACAGAACAGTGTCAGTGCCCGTAAATCCTGTGTTTGACCTATTCATCCTCCTCCTTCCTGAACCTTTTGGCAACCACAGATCTTTTTACTCCCTCTTTACCTTCACCCCAGCTCTGCCTCCCTCCTCACTCTACAAACACACTTACTCTCCAGGCACCATCACAAGAACTAATATCTCCAAACACAGGCTTTGAAGAAAGATAGGCCTGGCTCTATAGTTTCCCCCTTTCTCATATAGAATTTTAGAGCTTTGAGGAAATCGCAGAGATTATTTAATCCAATGTATTCGTCCTTCACTATGTTTTGTACTGTTTATTATTCTATTTTTTTGACTGGAGATGGGCGGAAGTTATGAGACTGAAGCAACATGGCATTGTAGTATGTAAGTACAAAAAGCGAACAGAATTATAAACTACAGAGCTGGAGACACCAGGCCAGCTTAGCGTAGTCCTGTCAATCAAATATCTCCTGGGCTTGAGTACACCAGTTGCATGTTGGCCTGTGATTTCAGCATCCCCAGGTTCATGCATACTTACAGTGGCGAAGAGGGCAAAGGCCCAGTTAAATATTACATGGTGTGATGGTTAATTTTGTGTGTCAACGTGGTTGGGCCATGGTGCCCAAATATTTGGCCAAACATTATTCTGGATGTTTCCATGAAGGTGTTTTTTTTTAGATGAGATTAACATTTAAATTGGTGGACTTTGAGAAAAAGTCCATATTGCTCTCCGTAATATGGATGGGTCTCATCCGGTCAGTTGAAGGCCTGAATAGAACAAAAGGCTCATCTAGCCTGAGCAAGAAGTAATTCTGCCAGCAGATGGCCTTCTCACTTGAACTGCAACATGGGCTCTTCCCTGGGTCTCCAGCCTGATGGCTCACCCTGCAGATTTTGTACTTGCCAGACTCCGTAGTAGAGTGAGCCAATGCCTTAAAAAAAAAAAATCGCTGTCTATGTATCTATCTATCTGTCTGTCTATCTACCTACCTACCTATCTACATTTTATTGGTTCTGTTTCTCTGGAGAGCCTTGACTAATATACATGGCTAAAAATTCATGGGAAACCCTGAGTCTTATTTCTGTTAGACAGGATTGAGAGCATGTGAATTCTTGCGAATTGTTATTAAAAGCCTACTTTCCACTTGGACTATTTCTGATTCCCACTGTGGAGTCAAAAGGTGGAAAAATAAGAGAATGGGAGGTATGTGGGAGGATGGGGGTGGGTGACTGTTACCACCTTAGCCTCCTGGCTTCCAATTGAATATAACTCCCTGGATAATATATTTTCCCATGGCAGGCAGTGGCTTTCAAGATAATTACATAGACTTGACTCCTCAAAGTAATATGATTAATATTCTTGTGGTATGGGTAATGATGATACATCTTCCTCAGAAAAGCATTTTTTTAATTTTTATTTTATTTTTAGAAAAGCATTTTTAAAAATCAGGTCTGTTGCATAGTTTCTCCCTTGTATACCTTCTTATCTCCTCAGCTTATAGAAAGCTACAATATGAGACTAAAGAAGTAGGAAACTATCATTAAATCCTTCCTTCACTATTTTCAGTGCTCCAGAAAGGTGACATCTTTTCTCATCTAATTCTCTCTTTATAGGAAAAATACTAGCAAGAACTTTTTTCAAAGGAGACTTCAAAAGAAGCACTTACAGAATTTCTAAGACTAGTAGGAAGGAATGGAGCTGCTTTCAAGTGTTAAGGCAGATGATGGACTGCATCAAAAAGGCAGCAGTAATTGTGTATGGATTTTGTTAGGCAATATTCATTTATTTAACAAATACTTGGGATTTACCTTGCGAAAGGTTTTGTTTCAGGACCTGTTTACAATGACTAGTAAGACATTTTCCCTAACTTCAGGAAGTTCATCATTTAGAAGAAAAGCAGTAGTCAATCAGTTACCTGTAATACATATGATAAACATTATAATAGAGTTATCTGCAGGACATGGTAAGAAATCTGTGAGGAAAACACATTCAACAGTTTTTACAGCCTGAATAAAAATATGAATAAATGGCATGAGACAAAACTCCACTAATAAATTCAGTTTTCAAAAAAATCACTCTTATAGTAAAGATAGTTTATTTTCAAAAGCAGTCATTTTGGAATGATTAATATTAAGTTCATGTTCTTTGACTTTCTTGAGTCTTTAAAGCTGGATTAGTTTCACGTCTTAGTTTTTAACCTTTCCAGAAGATTACAGAAAACAGAACAGAAAGCAAAGTAGTAAAGATGTGCATATATGTGAGAGAACTGATAGATGAGATTTTTTCCTTTATAAAAATATTAAATTGTTAAATTTTAAACGCTAAATAAATTTATGAAAAAATAAAGACTGGTTGTATAAATGTTTGTAAGAAGTTTTCAAATGGGTCTATAATCTTCACAGTCTTGCAAGAAATGGAAAATCATGCTTGTCTGGATGAGGTATGCATTGGTGGTTGTTTATTAGGATTTTATGACTAACTTTAAAAACAAAGTATGTTCTATTATTTAATCTAGTGAAATATCACATTTCAAGAGAAAACACAATATGGGATAGCTCAGTTTCTGAGACAATGTAGAATTATTCCAGCTGAACCAAAAAGAAATCTTTTCCCTTGATCCCAGGCATCTACAAATTATAGAAAGAGATTAAAAAGTGAAAGCATTAAGTATCTTATTTGCCTTTGAGTTTGTCTTTATTTCTTTTCTCTCACTTATATGTCTGTAAAAAAAGTCTGAAAAAATTTTAAAGTCTCTGAAATTTTTGAGGATAAAAAGGACACAACTGCTCTTTTCTGTACTGCTGTACAGGAAGCCACTCTCTGTGCTAATGGGACTGCAGTGAAAAGCATATGTATCCCTGTGAAATTAAAGTGATTGGACACTGTTTTAAGAAGGATTAAAATTTTGTTGTTTAAAAAGAGTGTGGATATGGTAGATATATGCATATATTATTTTATCTTAAAGTGTAAGAAATGGATATGGTAGATATATGCATATATTATTTTATCTTAAAGTGTAACAAATTACATAAATTAACTTCACTCTGAGAAGTAGATATTATTCAATTGTACGAAACCTTATCCTGGGTGAGAATTATTGTACAATTGCCTCTGTGTTTTGAATGAGGCACTTCAGTGTGAATAAAAAGATACACATATTGCATTCTGGAAAGGAAAATAATGACTTCACATATGAAAGATTCATGCTATCATTTTTCTGTTATTTTATGAAATTCACAAGTGGCATGAGTGCAGATTGGAGAACTTCGTGCAAATCATAAGTTTTCATTTTCAAAACAATACACTTAACAATTGCATTAGCAGTAAAGAGGTTTCTTCTGAGCTATTGTTCATGATGACTGTGTCTCAATTTGGAATTTAAAGGACTCTAAATATCAGTATTCTGTGAACAACGTGGAAATCACCACCTAAGTCTATTGCAGGCGCAATTTTCCCCTTTTCATAAGACCCTGATTTATGATTTAAGACCTGAAAAATACTAGGAGAAATAAGCTTTTGAAACATGTTTGTCAAGCACTAGTCTATATACAACAATGTGAAGGGAATAAACCAATTCTAAAGATGCAGGCAAGTTGACATTGTGAATACAAAACATGGCTCTAACACTCATGTTTTCTTTTCCAAGACTGAAAAATGTCCCTTTGCTGGAGTTGCACTCTTGGTCATACAGGTAAATAGAGTTGGGTAACTAAAGTTTTATAGGATTTTTTTTTTTTTTCGGTACGCGGGCCTCTCACTGTTGTGGCCTCTCCCGTTGCGGTGCACAGGCTCCGGACGCGCAGGCCCAGCGGCCATGGCTCACGGGCCCAGCCGCTCCGCGGCACGTGGGATCTTCCCGGACCGGGGCACGAACCCGTGTCCCCTACATCGGCAGGCGGACTCTCAACCACTGCGCCACCAGGGAAGCCCTATAGGAATTTTTAAAAACCAAACTCACCTTTCAAAATTAGAGGTAAGGCTTGAATAAGCTTTAGCCACCTTAATAGAAAACAATAGCTATCTTTTAATAGTTATGCCATGAGAAATACAATGAAATGAATGAAATAACATAAACGATGTGGTCTTTCAAAAGCGGAAAAAAATTATGTAATGGCAGATGCTTATTCATAGGCCCAAAGGAAGAAAATAAAGAGAAGCCAGAACAAAGAAGTGGAGACTTATTTTTTTGAATGCCTTCTGTGCATCTTCTGAGTACCCCTCGGACCGTGGTAATTAGTCAAATTGATTTCAGCTGCCTTCACTAATCAAGGTCGTTTTAACTGTTGCTACAGAAGACTTGCATATCCTCCAAGTGGCAGGTAGCCTAAACAGTAAGATGTTTGCCCGAGTTGTTTTCCAGAAACTTGGAGTCAGCTGTGTCTCGTTTGAGCTGAGCTGCTTAAGACTGGAGGGGAACCACCTATCCTCCAACTGGGCATGCGCAAGTGTCCCCTTGGTGACCTTCAGAAAACTCCACCCTCACAATGTGCTACGCGCTTCCCTTTTGGAACCTGCAGAGGCCTGCAGTTTAGTTACACCTGCGCAGGACGACAATTACGCATCTTTTTCCAATCGCCTCTCGCCATGCTCCCCACGCCTCAGACCAGCCTGCTTCTTCATTTATCCCCCATCCGCCAGCCCTTGCTTTGGGGAGGTGGGTGTGAGGCCTGTTCACCAGTCTCCTCGCTTGGCTGCCTTTTGCCAAACGTCGGCAACTCAGTGTTTGGCTTGCTGCCCGTCGTGCAAAACTGACCCGGTTCAGGAAGGCCCCAGCGCTGGATGAATAAGACATGGCCAGAAAGGTAAGACAAGCGGGTCTGGCAGAATAGAATGTATAGTCTCTGAAAGCGTGGCCTCAGGCTGGAACAAATAGGACCTCAGGAGGAGCAATCTCCAAACACAAAATTTTTCTTTGAAGAACCCTTAAGAAATCCACGTGTAAAATGTTCGAGTGCTCTATATATTGCAGTGCGTTTCTACTAAATGAGTAGCAATGGGCTTCTGTCTTTGTGAAGTTACTGGGAGAGCAAACTCGCCCTCCTGCTGTAAACAACTAGAATATGGCACAAAATGCATGAAACAGCAGCTTTCAGACGTTGGATAACAGACAGTGGGTTGCAGAGATCCCCAGGAGAAAGGAAACAAATGAAGTGAGCCGTGGGATTGCCTCACCTTTCTGCCGGGAGGCACTTTCTGGGGTATGATGCTGGGAAGGAAGACCCGGGCAGAGCACGGTGGTTTTTTTGAGTTGAGGAGGGGTTTAGGGAGGCTGAGGTAGCTAGAATTTCCGAGCAGAGTATTAGAAAGGAGTTACACAGAGAAAGAGCTCTACAGAACTTCCTAGGGGTTCCCTTGAGCCCATGGCTGTGTACTGTGCACGTGTGTAGGGTGAAGGTCTACAGTGCTGGGCACAGAATGATCAGGGAGCTGACAGCAGTTTCCAGCAGATCATGTCTCTTTATCCATTTGTGTTACTCTGGAGCAATTTGAGATTTTGATCGCAGTTTTAGGGGAAAGGTGATTCTTAGTTTGAAGTGTAGTATTGGAACATCTAGGCTAGACACATGAAAATGATGAAAGAAAACACACTTTAGAAAACTGAATGATAGAACCTGAGACACAGATCTGAGACTCATTTCGTAGAGGTAGGAGTTGAAGTCATGAAAATGTATACATTTTCTTAGAGAAGGTATGTAAAGAGGTATGAAAATTAGCAATTATTGAGCATCTACTTCATGCTAGCACTAAGGTGGGTGCAATCGTAAGGTATCTGAACTTAAAACGTTGCAACAATCCTGTCAGCTGGGTAATTGAATGCCATTCGTAAAGATCAGAAAAATGGAACTCAGAAAGGTGAAGCAATTTTCAAGGTTCTACAACTGGAACGAATAACTTACTGAAGATCTTAAAATAGTTACCCAGATGTGTGATAATCCAAAACCCAATCTCACTCAACTAAGACAGGCTGACAGGATTCCTGTACAGTACTGAATTTGAGAGAAGGAAGGGAAATTGGTGCTCTTGAGGGTCTAACCTGTTCTCTGGTTACTTCTCTAATTCACTTCCCAGTACTCTCATTCACTCTGGTCAGCCATAATGACTCATGAGTATTGCTTGTAGGGACAAAGCATATTTCTACCTCAAGCAGTGAACCTCAGCATCCCTCGCAGAAATGCTCATTCCCACGGTGTCCACGTGGATTACTTTCTCACCTTATTCAGGCTTCTGCTCAAATGTCAGTTCCCCGTGGAAGACTGCCTGACCACCCTATGTAAAATACTAATTTTTTCCACTCTGTATCTCCTTAATTTGCTTTACTTTTTTCTCCATAGCACTTTATCAGAAAATATGGCCTATAATTTGTTAGTTTTTATTTTCTGCTTCTCCAGATAGAATTAAGCTCCGTGAGGTCAAAGACTGTAGCTGTTTTAAGCATTGTTCTCTCCCCATTGCCTAGAACAGGGCCTGGCATATTGAATGTTCTCATGTAAATGAATGAAGGAGCGAACCCGTTATAGCTTACACCCCTAAATCACATATTTATACCTTTGCTTCCCAGTGGTATAACCAATAATATATAACCTATTCGACTTCCACAGAGCTCCATTTAAAAACTGAAGAATTAGAGAAGTACAAGAGTGGGGTAGTAATTTTTTTAAAAAAGGTGGGGAGAGTGGGAGAGATAATTGAAAATAAAGGAATGGCTAATTGTGTCAAATAAGCCAGAGAATTTAAAATGAATGAGTTTGATACACTATTTGATTTGGCAAAGACGTTGACCTTCAAGGGTTCACTTTCCACATAGAAGAGGACAGATACTGATGGACAAGGCATTAAACAAAAACGGAGTTGACAAGGGACTGGAGTCAGGTTAAAGACAATTTTGGAACACGCTAAAGGATAACTACTGAGGCTTTTAAAGGTGACTTGCCTTCTCAGTGATGCAGGAGTTACTGGCAGGATTAAGGCTAAAACCCTAGGTTTCTTTTCTTCTTCTTTTTTTTTTTTTTTTTTTTTTTTTGTGGTACGCGGGCCTCTCCCATTGCGGAGCACAGGCTCCGGACGCGCAGGGTCAGCGGCCATGGCTCACGGGCCCAGCCGC
>NC_041234.1:13816739-13835540 GCF_002837175.3 Physeter macrocephalus
GGCTCCGGACGCGCAGGCTCAGCGGCCACGGCTCACGGGCCCAGCCGCTCCGCGGCGTGTGGGATCCTCCCGGACCGGGGCACGAACCCGTGTCCCCTGCATCGGCAGGCGGACTCTCAACCACTGCGCCACCAGGGAAGCCCTCTTTCTTCTTTTTTTGAGAAGATTTTTTTTTCTCTTTTATTACGTCAATTAGTGAATTACATTAATTGATATTTCTAGTTGAAATCATACTCCAATCCCCAGGTTTCTTTTTTTTTTAACATCTTTATTGGATCACAATTGCCCCACAACAAAGCGAATCAGCCACACATATACATATATCCCCATATCTCTTCCCTCTTGCGTCCCTCCCTCCCTCCCACCCTCCCTATCCCATCCCTGTAGGTGGTGACAAAGCACCGAGCTGATCTCCCTGTTTCCTGATAGCTGTCTTTGAAATAAAGTATGGTTGCAGAGCTTCCTAAGGGCAGCAGTAGAGGGCAGACTCTAACATTGAAGCCCTTTTCAAGTTTCTGTTTGCATAATATTGCTGTTGTCCCATTGAACAGAGCAATGGGACAATGGTCAAGAGTCACTGTGGGTAGGCACAACGCAAGGCGTGGACAAGAAGGGTAATCATTGTGGCTACTGACAAGTTAAAAACCTGCATAGGGTAGATCTTATAATGGAGCATATTCAATGCAGAAGGCAAGTTGTTGATGAAAAACACCAGACGAATGCATAGGACCGAGGATTCTTAAGAGCCAGAAGGGGATCAGTCTTCCTCTGAAACTAAAAGGAGACATGAAATCATGGGTACAACAGAAGATGTTTTTGTAAAGAGGAATAAGGCAGTTCACAGCAGACTTCTCTTATTCAGTCTTGGTCAGACGTCTCAGTCATCTTGCTCTTTCCCTTTCAGCTACTCTCTGTTCTCATTGGTGCTCCCTAAGGCATCTGTCCTAGGCCCTCTTCCATCTGAACTGCAAACTTCTCCTTCATGTTTGCACCGTATTAGAAGACCCAAAGTCTGGAAAGTATTCTAGAATTAATTATACAGGCATTCAAAGAGATATTTTGAGAACGCTTTCTTGCTGATTGTTCACAAATTCCAGATCATCTCAGTTTGACTCTGTGGGCTACAGAAAACCCAAAAAACTGAAGTTTGTTTGTACATAATTTCCTCTTAGTGAATACACTGGTCCTTGAGCTGAAGCAACCTGGCAGACCCATTTCATTTTGACATTCTGTAGAGATGGCCTTAGATCTAATCACTTTTTGTCGGGACCCTCCAATGCTTCATTTTTAAAAGAATAGTTATTATAACAAAAAATTTAAACTTAAAATTATGTTTAAAATTTTTTTTGAGTTTTAAAAGATATTATGTTCAAATTAGGTTTAAAATTCGTTAAAAAGTAATACATAAGTATTATATAAAAATTCAAATAGTAAAAAAATTATTTAAATGAAAAGAATATCCCCTTTCCCAGAGACAACTACTGTTGAGTTTCTGACTTGAACCCCAAATGGATTGTTGATATTAACAAAGTAGATAATTTTGTTTAGGTGTGATAACTGTACTATTTTCCTTTTTTTGAGTCATTATTTTCTATAGATAAATATTTATGGTCAAAAAAAGTTTCTCTATCATACCTGAAATTTAGTTTTCTATGCATTTCCTGACACACACATACATGTACACTTCTGTATGCATTTTGAACACTGGCATTAGCTTTGGGTTGCCATATTTCCAGAGTATTTTTGGCTGAGGGCACGTTACAAGACCAAATCATATTTACTGGAAATCATGTTGCTTCATTTTCCTTCTTCCCATTAGCCAAGGACATTATCTGGGACTACATCCAAATAAGACTTTACTAGACACTCAGCTTAATTGGTGTTTCTCAATTTTATGTATTTTTAAATAATTAAAAAGTCACCTGAAGGGAGCTTAATATATAAATATGGCAACAGAATTCACATTATGGAGTGAAGAATCATGTTTTCAACCACAAAAGCATTTCTTTTTATTTTAATAGACATTGAATTATGATCAAGTAGCTAAGAAGTGTGGCATTCAACAGTAATCAGTTCATTGCCTGGTTCTTCCGTGTATCTACATTTGTGGAACAAAATTCAGAGGCAAGGGTATTGGCAAGGTAATTAGTGCATTGATTTCATGGTTGTCTTCAAGAAAAAAATAAAGAAATAAAAACTCACAATAGGAAAGAAATTTAGGCAATTGTTTTATTTATGAGACAAGTTGAATTCTTCATACTGTTTTAAAACAAAAGACACTGGTGCTCTTTGAAAAAGAATGGCTAGTTCCCGATTCAGGAAAATTCAGAACAGCACAATCTGTACTCAAAAACAAAAAATAGGAAGTGGTTATTCATATTTTAAAAGATCCTTTGTTATCAGTGGGATAATAACCAAATTCTTCTAACTATTAAGTATGATTCTAATTTCTAAAAGTCAAATCTCATATTCTCTCAACAATTTTGGAATAGATTTGCTGTCCTTCCCTTCCCCAAGTTAGTACACTGGGTATGCTGAGGAGTTAGGAGATCTCTTGGTCTTGAAATAATTTATTCCTATGGGAATGTGCCAAGTATAATCTCTTCACCAGAAAAGATGGTAGTATAGCAAGATGAAAGAGGTTTAATGACGCAGTCTCAAAAAGCTTTCTTAGTGCATAGAAGAAGATACAAGGATTACCCTAAGTCGTTAGTAATAAAAATATATTTTTAGGAATAATATGATCTTTTGCATCAACTATATGTGGCTAGTTAGATTTGACTTGCATAAATATTTAAAATTTTTAAAATTATGTGTTAGCCAGTAAAGAGAAAAAACTTAAAGGATATTTTTGTTTCTACTTTTTTCCTAAATGAAGAAATTGCTATTAAGCAATGTTAACGTTTTAAAGACATCAGCTTGGATTGGTTATGTAGTGTTTTGATATCCACTCTTAAATTGTTTTGTGGTGTAATCTTGCAGAATTTAGGAAGAGTAAAAGCTGGAGAAGATAACTGACTGAGTGTCACATACAGGAAGGTAGCTGCATCCTGTAGATGAATTCTGTGACATTTTCTGTGTAAAAATGTTCTTTAATTATCCTAGTAGTGTTACCTTAAAGGAATCAGTCAAAACCAAGATGATAGTGCCTGATCTCTATATGTTATTACTACAATTCCAGTTGAAAAGTATGAGATATTAGAAATGGTTGAAAGATAATGAGACTAAACCAGAATGCCTCTGGTAACACTTCAGATGAATAGTGGAATTGCATATCTACTTATACTGTCAGAGTCCTTCATCTATAATTAAGGTCATAGAATCTTTCTCAGTATCTGCACCCAGGCATTTTTTCTTCTACTCTGGCACCTAAAAATCTAAGAGAAGAAGTAATAGACAAATGAACAAAAACAGAAGAGATAGATAGACCCTTAGGGTCCGTACCTCTACGGCACCTACTTTCTTGGAAAAATTTAAAAGTTTCGTAAGGACATCCACAAATAGGTGGAAATTTGTCATCATGGAGATCTAGCTTCATGTGAGACGAGAAATTAACAGCTGTGGAAACTTACTCAGAGAATAATATGGGAGAAAGAATGAATTTTGCAGTCAGACGGATATGAGTTTGTCTCCTGGTTCCATCATTTACAAATAGAATAGCAATAATAATTGGGTGCTTTGCCTTAGAACAATTATTTGTATGCTCTGAGCCTTAGTTTCCGCATCTGCAGAATAGAGGTAATACTTACTCATATCTTTGATATGAATGTACATAAACTGCCTGAGAGAGGTAAAAATCCACTGAAGTTTGTTTTCTTCTCCTTTTGGCTAGACAGTCTGTAAGAGTTGACATGCCCATTTGCCCTAGCCATAGATTTGATGTAAAGTGATCCTCTCCTCTCATAACTTAGAATTAGTACATGTAATTATGATGTAGAAACTAGATTTCTGCCTCCCTGCCTCTTTCCTTTGTATTTGTTATTCTCCCTTCCTATCTAGAATACCTAAAATCCTAACAAAAAGTTTGTAACAAACATTTCTATACATAGCTATAGATTATTCTTGACAATTTGATTTGCCTTCACGTTAATTCATTTAAGTACTTTATTACAATGACTAAATAATCTCCTGAGAATGGAAAATTGAACAGAGATTTATGCCTTTAAGAATTTTGGGGGGCTTCCCTGGTGGCGCAGTGGTTGAGAGTCCGCCTGCCGATGCAGGGGACACGGGTTCGTGCCCCGGTCCGGGAAGATCCCACGTGCCGCGGAGCGGCTGGGCCCGTGAGCCATGGCCGCTGAGCCTGCGCGTCCGGAGCCTGTGCTCCGCAACGGGAGAGGCCACAACAGTGAGAGGCCCGCGTACCGCAAAAAAAAAAAAAAAAAAAAAGAATTTTGGGTTCAGTTATAGAGTTAAGAAATTATCTACCGCAGTATATTGTGAAAAGAGGGCTAGGATTATCCAAGCAGGATATGGGGAGGAGCATGGGGGTGACAGTGGATATGAGGTGAGGGGTAGTGGTCAAAGAAGTTTTCTTCTCAAAGGAAGAGAAACTGGAGATAAGTTTTCCCAAATGAGTATTACTAAGTTAAATCAAGAAGAGGCAAGGACACTTGAGGAAGTGTGAACAGCATTTACGAAAGCATAGGAGTGTGAAGAAACAAGATACTTCTTCTGGAAAGATTTCTGTGGCAGATTGTGTTTTTCAAAATATCTGCAACAATGTTTCCAGACCCACATGTTTCCAGAACCTTACCTCTCCTCCATCAAGAGGTTGAGTCTATATCCCTTCCCCTTGAACCTGGAACGGCCTTGGGGACTGCCTCATTAATGTATAGTAGCTGTGACACTGTGTGACTGGCAAGGCTAGGTCATAAAAGGTGATGCAGCTTCCTCCACTTCTTTCTTGAAAATGTGCCTTTGAAGTCCTGAGCCATCATGTAAGAAGTCTAGCCTCCTCAAAGCTGCTATGCTGAAGCAAACACACAGAGATGGGGGAGATGCCTGAGGAACATCAACTGTTCTGGCTCCCAGCTGCTCAAGACTTCCCAGTCCAAACATATCAGTTAGGAGGCCTTTGAGATGACACAAAAACTTAGGCATTGAAATCACTGAAACTGCATGAGAATTTCTGAATAAAAGCCACTGAGCTGAGTCATTCCAAACTCAAAACCATGAGACAGTAGTCTTAAATGATTGCTATTGTTTTTAAACTACTGTACCTAGCACAACGCCTGGCACACAGTATGTGTTCAATATAGTCAATGAATATATATATATATATATATATATATATATATATAGTCAGTGAATGAGTAAATGAATGGATTATCTTTATATGTTTAGAGAGTGAGAAAGGCAGGGTCACTGGGAGCTGAGCCTAGAAAAGCAGGTAGGAGACACATCATGAGCATCATTGTGTACTAAGCTGAAGCATTTGACTTTATTTTGAAAGCTGCAGAGACCTATAGAAGAAGAATTTAGGCAGTAGAGTGACATGATCAGGTTCATACTTAAGAAGATCAAAATAGTAGTGGTATGGGGATGGAATAAGATCAAAGTAAGGAGTACAGTTGTGCTCTATGTGAAAGGTCTGATCTAAAGAAACGGCAGTGAAATTGCAAGAAAAAGAAGATGAATCCTGAAATGTTGAGGGTAGAGAATTTACAGGATAGATTTAATAGCAGTCTTCTGCCACATGGGCTTTCGTTTATAGTTTTAAAAGAAGTTAATTACCTCTCTTACCTATGCCCCTTTAGGGCAATTTTTAAAAGTTTCTTTGTTTGATTTTGTATTGTATTCATAATTACTGATTATTTCTGACAGACAGAAATCAGTCCCAGTGGTACCATCTCCTAGAGATAAGCAACCCTGCCTTATGTATTAATTTCTTGTGATCTCAAGCAGTTAATAGAATTGAGCTAACTCATCATAATAATCTTTTGGGAAATGAATTTCCTAGCTACTCACATGTCCTCTAAACTTAGGCACCTTCTTTGTGAAATGTTTTCCAACCAAGTTAATTATTAGCTGCAACCCTGAATCTTCAATATTAAGAGTATATGTTTTCTAGTAGACCCATTAACCATGAAATACTAGTTACTTTCCATATTTCCAGTTGCTTTGAATAAAGTGTCAATTCCATGGTGTGAGTGTGTGTGGAGTAGAGGGGATATAGGGAAAGGGGAGGAAGATGAGATGATGATGATCTTAGGAAAAGATGAATAATCCTTGAACAGTGGAAGACCAAAACAATATCTAAGACGAAGTAGCATTCCAGTATTAAAATGAAGATCAGTGGACCTAAGAACCAGAGTAAGTTTAAGGACCAGTCCACAGATCTGAAGGGGTATGGCAGACACTGCTTGTAGCTTATCCAATATCTCTTCTATTGGAATAGAACGCCAACTCTGTTTGGGCAGTGTGCCCAGCCAAAAGAACTGAAATTTCCAGCTTTTCTTGCAGCTAATGATGGCCATGGGACACAGTTAAGGCCAATAAGATATAAGTGAAAGTTGCTGGATGGGACTTTGGGGAAATTTCTTTGAAAGGGTAGACTCAACTCACGTACATCATGTCTTAACTTTTTCTCTTTTCTGAAACACAGCCTGTTGATGGTGGAATAACTGCCTTGCAGCCATGATCATAAGGACAAAAGCTGTCACCTAAGGATAGAGGAGTAGAAGTCTAGAATAAGCTCAAGTGCCTGATGGCACCATGAAGCCATTGAACTGGTCCTGAGCTAATAACCTCTTAATTTTTCTTTGTATGAAAATTAAGAACTCTCTGGATTAGGGGTCTTCAGAGAAACAAAACATACCCAACATACACATATGTATATGTATATACACACACGTATATATACAAACACACACACGCATATAAAGAGAAAGAGACAGAAACAGAAAGTGAGATTTAAGGAACTGGCTCTCATGTGATCATGGGAGCTGGAAGTTTGAAATTTGCAGGGCAGGCCAACAGGTGGAAACTCAGGCAGGGTTTCTGTGTTGCAGTCTAAAGGCAGAATTCTTTCTTCAAAAAACGTGTCTTTGCTTTTAAGGCCTTCAACTGATTGGATGAGGTCCCACCTACATTATGGAGGGCAATCTACTTTATTTCAAGTCTGCCCATTGTAAATACTAGTCACATATAAAAGTACCTTCACAACAACATCTAGACTGCTGTTTGACCAAACACCTGGATACCATAGCCTAGCCCAGTTAATGTATAAAATTAACTATCACACTTCTAAAATTGTTTGAACCACTGGTTGATTAGGTTTCTATTGCAAACACAAGTACAGAATGTCTTAATTATTAATGGCAAGGGAAAAAGATTGTATCTGTAAATATGAGCAGTTCTAGGTAGTAGGAGTGGAAATGAGCAGGAATAGGGATGGAGGAAGGGGAGGATATCAATCAATGATCTTGTATCTGCTTGATTGTAGCCTCTGTTCACATCTGCTGATGTTCACCTTTTAGACTTCAAAGTGCCTGAATCTAAAAGTTTGGAATCTCCTGACCATCAAGGGAGACAATGCAACAGTCATTGCCCTCCCCCTTCCCGATTTTGTTATAATATGAATATTGTAATAATGCTGCTTAGGCACAATGCATTGACAAATTGAGTTAGCCATTTGAACACATATAATGAGAAATGAGAAAGTTGGAGTTCTTTATTTCTCTGACCTTTTAAGGGCACTTATCCTTGAAATACAACTGTTCCTCTCCCCAAGCTGCAGGATCATAGTTACATTTTAGTGCATTATTTTGAAGGCCTGGTGTGGTGCTTTTGTTTCTTGGTGAGATTTAACTTGTAACATCAGCTCCTAGGATTGCTTAGATTTATTTAGACCACGTGTTTACAGTTTGGGGTAAATCTAGTAGGATTGTTTTGAGGGACATTCTACCCGAGCTTTTAGATTTGGGGTTTCTTGGATGAGTCATCCAGCTTCTTTGGGTCTTCATTTCCTTACCTGTATTCATCCTGGATAATCTCTAAGTTCATTTCCAGTAAGAACTGTTAGAATTTTGTGGTATTATCTAAGAGTTCTTTGTCCCTTGGTAGGGAAAAAATTTCTTCAAGTTATTCTCTGTCCTGGAATTCATAATTTCACTGCCTGCACACGCAAAATCAAGTACTAGGACTAAAGTGGTTGGTTGTACCCTACAGTGGGTACCATCATGTTTTTTTTTTAGCTTTTATTGAAGTATAATTTTATGTGATAAAATTTACCCTTTTAAAGTATATACTTGTATAATCATGACCACAATCAAAATATAGACCATTTTAATAATTCCCAAAAGTTTCCTCATGCCTCTGCCTAAGTGGTTCTCTAGAAACCACTGATGTGTTTTCTGTCCCTTTATCTTTTCCTTTATTAGAAGGTCATTTAAATGGAATCAGGCAACACTTAGTGTGACTGGCTTTTTCCACCAAGCATAGTGATGTGAAATCTGCCTGTGATTTTACATGTTCCTTTTCATTGTTGAATAGTGATCTCTTGTTTGAATTTAAAACTGAGTGTTTATCCATTCACCAGTTAAGGAAATTTGTGTTGTTTTCATTTAAAAAAAAAATCTGATTAAAGCTTCTATGAACATTTGCATATGGGTATTTTTCTTTCATTTTTCTTGTATTCCACATAGGAGTGGAATTGCTGAGTCATAGTGTCAATATATTTTTAATTTTATAGGAAGTGATCAAAGTGGCCAAATCATTTTGCATTCCAACCAGCAATGTTAAAATTTTCCCACATTCTTACCAATTCTCATTATTTTTTTTTCCTTTTTTTTTTTGAATTTTAGCCATTCTAGTGGATATGTAGTAGTGTCTCACTGTGTTTTTAATTTGCGTTTCCATGTTGACTAAATGTGTTGAGCATCTTTGCATTTGTTTATTGGCCATTCACATATTTTCTTTAATGAAGTGTTTGTTAAAATATTTTGCTTGTTTCTTTATTGAGTAGTTTGTCTTTTTATTGTTGAGCTACAAGTGTTCGTTATATATTCTGGATACAAGACCTTTATCATTTGCACATATTTTTATCCCAGTCTGTGTCTTGTCTTTTGAAGTACAGAAGTTTGCTTTTTTGTTTTTTTGATGAATCCTGTTATTACTTTTTTCTTTTTTTTTAACATCTTTATTGGAGTATAACTGTTTACTTTTTTCTTTATAGTACATATTTCTTTGTCTTGTCCAAGAAATATTTGATAACCCAAGGTTACAAAGATTCTCTCCTGTGTTTTCTTATAGAGGATTCATTGTTAAAACTCTTATTCTTGGACTCAGGATGCATTTTAAGTTTAGTGAGCATAATTTTAAAAATTGCTTTCCGCATTCATTACTTTTGCACCTTTGTCAAAAATTAACTTACTGTTTATGAGTGAGTCTGTTTCTGTACTGTCTCTTTTGCTGCATTGATCTATGTGTTTATCCTTATGTCAGTACCACATAGTTTGATACATAGCTGTATCAAATACATGTACACGAGTACTCCAATTTTGTCGTCTTTTACAAAAACATTTTGACTGTTTTAGGTCTTATGCATTTCAATATAAATTTTATAATTGTTGGTTAATTTCTCTAAAAATCTTGCCATGATTTTAATAGGATTGCACTGAATTTAGAGATCACATGGAGAGAATTGACACCTTACCAGTATTGAATTTTCTGATCCACGAACATAATATGTACCTCTAATCTGATCTACTTTAATTTCTATCTGCAATACTTAGCAATTTTCAATGTACATATCTTTCACATATTTTATAAAATGTATTCTTAAGTGTTTCATGTTTTTGATGCTATTGTAAATAGTATTTTAAAATTTTACTTTTCAACTGTACATTAATAATTCATAAATATACATTTGATTTTTGTATGTTGACCTTTTGTCCTTGTGGCTTTGCTAAACTCACCTAATCAATTTTTTGGTAGATTCCTAGGGATAGTCTTTGTAGATAATTGTGAAGTCTAATAATAAAAGCAGTTATACTTCTTACTTTCCAATCTGTATGTCTTTTTTTTCCTTTGCCTTATTGTGCTAGCTAGAATTTCCAGTTAATGTTGAATTGAAAAGGTGAGAACAGATACTCTTGACTTGTTTCTAATTGTAGAGGGAAAGAATTCAATATTCACTATTAAGTGTAATGTTAGCTATGTTTGTAGAGCCACTTCATTAGGTTGAGGAATTTACGTTGTATTTTTAAATTAATGAAAACTTTGTCATGAATAAGTGTTGAATTTTGTGAAACGATTTTTCATATGGTATACATTTTAGTCTGTTACTATGGTAAATAAAATACATTGGTTTTTGAATGTTGAAACAACTGCATTCTTGGGAGAAAGCCTACTTGGTCATGATATAGTACCTACTTTATATGTTGTACAAATTGATTTGCCAATTTATATTAGGGATATTGCATTTATGTTTAGGAACAATATTGGCCTTTAGTTCCATTTTCTTGTAACATCTTTGTCAGGTGTTAATATCATGGCCATTCTAGTGTCAAGCAGTGAGATGCCCCCTGCCTCTCCTCCTCATGCTTCGCTTTCATTGTTTGGTAGAGTTCATTAGTGAAGCCATGTGAAACTAGAGTTTTCTTGCAGAAAGGTTTTTAACTAAAAAGTCAGTTTTAATACATATAGGGTTATTCAGGTTGTCTGTTTCTTCTTGAGTGAGAGATGGTAGTTTGTGCCATTGGAGGAATTTTGTCCAGTTCACCGAAGTTGTCAAATTTATTGAAATAGAGTTGTTCAAATATTCCCATTATTGTTTAATGTCTGAAGCATATGTCTTCTGGCAATATGATCTCTTAGCTTTTTCTTTTGTCTCAAAAAAAATCTTTATTTCACTTTCATTATTGAAAGATGTTTCAACTGTGCATAGAATTTTAGGTTGCCGTGGGGGGGTTGTTGTTTATTTTTCCATTAAGTACTTTAAAGATATCATTATATCTTGCATATTTTCTGATGAGAAATCTGCTGGCATTCTTACCAATGACCCGCCGAGCATACTGCTTTTCTTTTCTCTGAACGACTTCAAGACTTTTTGTTTTCTCTTTTTAGTTTGACTGTGATATGCTTAGGTTGTTTTCTTTGCATTTATTAAGCTTGGGATTTTCTGAGCTTCTTGGATCTGTGGTTGTTGTCTTTTTTTTTTTTTTTTTGGCCATGCCGCCTGGCATGTGGGGTCTTAGTTCCCCAACCAGGGATTGAACCTGTGTCCTCTGAAGTGGAAATGTGGAGTTCTAACCACTGGACCTCCAGGGAAGTCCTTGTGGTTTGTTGTCTTTTATTCAATTTTTGAAAATAATCAGTCATTATATGTTCAAATGTTTCTAATGCTCTATTCTTCCTCTTTTTTGGTGGGGGCCTCCAATTACATGTATATTAGACTGATGGTTTCCCACAGCTTTTGGATGTACTATACTTGTTTCCTTCCATTTTTTCTCCTTCTGCTTCAATTAGTTACTTTATTTCTTTCAGTTTTTAAAATTAAACTTTTTATTTGGGAACACCTTTATAGAAAAGGTATAAATATAGTGCAGAGAGTTCCCATATATACTTCACCCAGCTTCCCCTAATGTTAACCAATGGTACATTTGTCCAAACTAAAATATTAACATTGGGACTATTAGCTAAACACCACCATTTTTTCTACTAATGTCCTTTTCATGTTCCAGGATCTAATCTAGGGTACCATATTACATTAGTCATCATGTCTTTTTAGGCTCCTCAAGTCTATAATAGTTTCTTGGTCTTTCCTTGTTTTTCATTATCTGTACATTTTTGAAGAATATTGGTTGAGAATTTTGTAGAATATCCCTCAATTTGGGTTTGTCTGAAATTTTCTCCTGATTAGAGTGGGTTATGGGTTTGGGGGAAGAACACCACAGAGAGGAAGTGCTCTTCTCATCACATCATATCAGGGGGTACGTGCTATCCACATGACTTACCACTGGTGATGTTGACCTTGATCACTTGGTTGAGGTGGGGTCTGCCAGCTTTCTCCCCTTCGTACATTCTTTGGAAGCAGCTCACTAATTCCTTCAGTGGGCCACTGCTCCTGTTTTGTGTTTAGTGTGATACCTGGAGTGCTATGGAGTTTCTCTTATTGTTTCTCTTCCACCCTTAGCTTTCAGCTAGCTCTGCATGCTTATGACACAGAAGGATGTTTTTCTGTGTGCTGTTGCCCCTCTCCACAGTGGTAGGCTATTACTTAGTGTGAGACTTGTGGACATAAGGGGAATTTTTCTTTCTCCTGCTATAGCCTCTACCTTAAGTCTTAAGCATGCCCTGTGTAACTCTGCCTCAAAGGCGGATCTCCCTGTGTTTTAGCCCTTCCCCAGTGGCAGACCATCTCTTTCTTGACTCTGAGGATTGAGCAGTGAATAAAACACAGAATGAATTTCATGAAGCTGCATCTACAACAACTGGTAGAAAACTGATAAACAGAAACATGCTGATTACTTGGCTTCAGGTAGATGAAGAACCCAGCTAATTTCACCCAGTTTGAGTTGGCCAGTTTGAGTCATTATTTTGTTTATTCAGGCAAATTGTTAGTTTTCCCAATCACTGAAAGGATTTCTTGCCTTTTTATTTACTCAAGGGGAAGACACTTTTCCCAAGTAGAACTCATCAATTCCCTCTTTGTTAGGGTGGATGCCAATTCAATATTCAGATAACTTAACTCTGAAATATGTTTAATTATACTTAGTTGGGGAAATACCAATAACATTAAAATATTCTATTTGGAAATGCGGTATCTGTATTTTTTCTGGATTTATTCTAAATCTTCTAAAAGCAGTGAGGGCAGAGGTAATTACAAATCTAAAATGTGAAATAGTTTAGACTCAACACAGTGTTTAGTAAGTGAAAAAGGTGCTTCAAGTATAATTGCACAGATAGAAATCATGTACTTTAAGAAAACTCCTCTTTATGTATGTATGACATTGAAATTTTAAAGCTTGTTATGTACTGTCAAATGCTGGCACCCCAAATATCACCAATGCATCCTGTTGATAAAACAAATCTAAATGTATCACTTACCATGGTAAGGGAGATCACCACCTTGACAGAATTTGATCTTGTCTCAGAGAAGGACTAGGTTAGATTTCTGTTAAGCATTTGAAGTTTGGTTTAAGATGGTTTTTCCATGTGGAGGCTTACTTAGGATTAAGTGAGGATCATGGTATATTAGTTTAGGATTGGGGGCACAGCAAGGTGAGGGCACAAATTGTTAATTTCCATTAAAGAGTCGATGGACCTTTTGGGAAGTCCTGTAATGTAATGAGCAATATAATTATTTGCCTGGGCAAGAGTCTTCTAGAATAATAAAACTGTACTAATGTAGACCACGAATGTGGTCTACATGGTCTACTAATGTAGACCATGAATGCCATGTCAGTGATTCTCCGTGAACCATGTGAGTGGTTCTCAACTGTGGCTCTTTTGCCTCCCAGGGGAATTTTGGCAAAGTCCGGAGACTTTACAGTTGTTACAAGGGGAGTTGGGGGTCTTGATGCTACTGGCATCTGGTCAATAGCTGTCAGCCAGGGGTGCTGCTAAACATCCTACCTACAATGCCGAGAACAACCTCCATGACAAAGAATTATCCAGCCCAATATGTTAATAATGGCCAGGTTGAGAAATCCTGGTGTGGACAAGAGGTCTATAAAGGGCCAGATGGTAAAAAATTTTACGCTTTGGATCATACGATCTCTGTTGCAACTCCTCAACTCTGTTACTGTGCAAAAGAGTCACAGATAATACGGAAATAAATGGGCATGACTGTGTTCCAAACTATTTACAAAAACAAGCAAGGAGCAAGATTTGCCCCGGTGGGCTGTTGTTTGCTGATCCCTAATGGAGCCAGTAAGCTGTATGGGGATAGGCAGTTTCAGTTTTCAGTGTCTAAGTGTATGAGTAGATGGTTTCTGGTCTCAGCAGTGTGCTTTGAATCTTCAATAGAAAAAGAAACACTTTCAAGTAAACATAGGTAAATAGCAAATACATATGGAATGTCACATGAAAACCCTAGACTTTCCAAAGAACACCGTGAACATTTCTATGGAGCTGATTTTCTGTGCTACACGAACTATACCAAAACAACAATCTGTTTGCTGAACCAGTAATTTTCCAGGATGAACTAATGAAACTAAAATTACTTTTTAGCTGGGTTTTATCTGTATTTTGAAACTCATTTAAATTACAAAAATGGTAACATGAGACAAAAATATTTTTTTCTTTTATAACAAACAAAATATAACACTCTCAATGACAATGGCTTAAAAATTATCCCTTTAACACTTAGTACTCTTTTTTCTTCTCTTTTCATTTTTTTTGCTGCATTAATCACTTCCTGAGATTATATATATTTGTTTATTGTCATGCCCTCCCTGTGAGGTCATGGTCATTGTATATTTCAGTCACAGCTGTATCCCCATCACCTAGAAGACCAGAATGAATAATTACACCGCTAATAAAGAACCATTACTATCATCATAGATAACACAGAGCACTTATTATGTGCCAGCTACTCTTCTAAGGACTTTACATGGATTAGCTAGTCTAATCACATTACAACCCTGGGTAGAGGGTACTATTATTATTCACAGTTTAAGAGATGAGAATAATGAGGCATAGACAGGCTAAGTGACTTGTTTAGGCCCACAGAGCTAGCAGGTGACAGCTAAGATTTGAGTCCATGTAGTCTGACACCAGAATCCATGCTTTGAACTCTTACACTATAGCTAATGCTCTCATGCTGATATGTTGCATAAATACACATATATACATACATAGTTTGCATATTTCACAATTTCTCTATTGTAAAGCACGTTACACCCTTACCCTATGCCTGCTGGCTCTGTCATTCTGCATTATTGTCATTCGTGATGTTCAGGACCCAGGTCCTTAGAGGTCTATCTCTGTGAGGCATTGAGGTGCCTCATGGGAAACAGCAATTCCTAAGGAAAGAGAGAGTTGGAAAAATCAGCTTGTTCCACTATAGGTGTTCCTACTATTGGAGAGAAAGATGGTATTGGTCTTGGTCAGAGCGCACAACATGTATTGCTTCCTGTGAATGGACATCTGAACCCTTCCTGTGAATGGATACCTGAACTCTCTAGTAGAGAGAGGCTTCCATTGATAAAACCTCAAAGGGAAATTTTCTCACGAAAATCTCAGAGATATCGGGAGCACAAGGAGCGCTACTTGGTAATAAAGGCAGAGGTTGGGAAGGGTCCCTACTGCACCAGCAGCGGGGTTGCACCTCAGCACTGCCTTGTGTCCACAGTCACTAGTATTTCTCCAGGGCCGGGGGCATATAATCATGTGTGGCACCCAGGCAACACAGCACAGGCAATAAGGCATGGCAGCAGGAGGGTGGTGGCAACAGTCACAGAGCAGCTGCAGCTGAGGGTGGGAAGGGCATTCTGGGAGGTCTCAGCAGCAGACGTTACTGCAAGGAAACCATATTTCTGTGTTGCGATGGAGAAGGCCACATGGATGCCTATGAATACTCCAGAGATGTACTCCAGAAGGCCCCAAATGATTGGCTTAGGAGAAGGACAGAGCTAAAGGTCAAGTGCTTTTTATGGTAGCAGCTTAGAGTTACCCCGGTTTTCTCCTGATGACTGTGGAGCTTCAGAATAACGGCTTGCAACTGTTAGAGAGCTAAAGCCAATGTTATCTTCAAGAGTAAATGTGTGTGTATGTGTATGTGTATGTGTGTATACTTGAGGGGGGCGGGGAGAAGGCAGATAGGCTGTATATCTGTATATGTAGGTCTAAATCATCTTCGGTCATACAAACTGAGCAAATTAACACCAATGCATTGGGTCTTTAATAAAAAACACAGTGGTCGTGGTGGTTCTCTGAATTACTAATGCCCTGAAACTGCCTGAAAGTCATTTGGATATGCTTGCTGATAATACTCTTGATGAGGAATAGAATTTATTTTTTGCTTGAGAGCTAATTAATGTAATCTTTAAAATATATTAATCTCATGGTGAGCCCAAATAATTATAATTGAAATGTGGACCTTGCCAAAACTGAGAAAATTAAAATGCAAACAAAATCTGTTAATATATCTAAATTAAAAAAAAAACAAAAAGGAAAGAAAACCAATTAGCTTCTGGAAACAGGGTTTGGTATTTAGAATGAGGAGATTAAATTATGCAGATATCAAATTAACACTTGGAATGAAGATGGTGTTGCCCAGCTGCCTCTCAAAGCTTCGCCTTGCACAGACTAAAGTTGCTAGGGAGCAGGGAAGTGAACTGTTTAAAAGGCCACAGTTGTGTTCCCTAAATGGTCTACACAGGGATCATAAAAATTCCTGATGGAATCTTTAGCAGCATGGAGGTAATTGGAAGGAAGCCATGGGGCTAGTAATGAAATCACAGATCTTTTCTGGGGAGATTATATGTAGGTACACATATAGAGAGACATATATAAATAAATAGACGAGCTAAACATTAATATATACAGGTATGTACATATATATTCACTTATACGACACCTAGTTAGTCATTCTGGTCATTTCAGCAAACAGCTGAGCAACTCCATCAGAAAAAAGAAAAACATTAGAGGTATGGGGCTTAGAGTACAGTTGTACGGGCTTCCCTGGTGGTGCAGTGGTTAAGAATCTGCCTGCCAGTGCAGGGGACACGGGTTCAAGCCCTGATCCGGGAAGATCCCATATGCTGTGGAGCAAGTAAGCCCGTGCACCACAACTACTGAGCCTGTGCGCCACAACTACTGAAGCCCACGTGCCACAACTACTGAAGCTTGCACGCCTAGAGCCCGTGCTCCAAAACAAAGAGAAGCCACCGCAAGGAGAAGCCTGCACACCACAACGAAGAGTAGCCCCTGCTCGCTGCAACTAGAGAAAGCCAGCGTGTAGCAACGAAGACCCAATGCAGCCAAAAAATAAATAAATTTATTTTAAAAAATGCAATTGTAAAACTTTCAGAATATACATTATCATATAACACCTGTACATCTGGTGCATTTCAGCAATTTAGTAGGAAAAACAAAACGGCCAAATTAGTTTTTTTGTTTTGTTTTATACCTGAACTGACCAACCAGGTCAATCCAGGTCCTCTGGTAGTTCCATGTTATTACTACATTTAGGAAATCAGATAAATGTGTCTTTGGTTCTTAGGGATATTTCTGTGTGTTTCTCACTTTTCAAATAGCTGTTTTTAGCATTGTGTAAGTACTGTCACAGCCTCTTCCGCTGCATTATTATAAAGATTTCACGGTAGGAGTCATTTCTGTAGACACACTACCATAAAGAGGTTACAGTATATCAGTATGGATGGATCTGTTTTTACCTCATTAGCCAGCCAGACAGAAGTAATTTTGAATATCGGATCTGGACCCTGGGGGAACTCTTGTCCTTTTCTAAGACAAGCTGTAGAATGTGTACCCTGATGCACAACCTTGAGATGACCATTAAAGTTCAGAACTCCATCAAGGGTACCATCACCAAATGGCCATATTAATAAGACGCCTGAGAGAGCAGAGATGAGAATGCTTTCAGAGACTTATAACTAGCACTGACAGGGACACAAGACCTTCATCTTATTCTGATTATTCTGGCTTCTTAGCCTAGAGGAAAGAAAACGAGTCAGAAAAACAAAATGTTTGTGGAATTAGTTTGGTATCATTCTGTCTATTCCCCAAGGGAACAGAAGAGCAGAGAATGGGGAAGAAAGCAGAGAGAGAATAATTTCTTACCAAGTACTATATTTGAAAAGCAAACTGGTAAGATGAACAGTTAATGAACGTATCAGCTCATTTAGCAAATATATTTTCTTTCATTAATCATTTAGCAATATTAAGTATTGTAGGCTTGGAGTTACTAGGATGAGCTAAATCAGAGAAGGCCCCTGCTTCAATAGAACTGCAGCCTAGTGTGGCGTGCAGACCTTCATTGAATAGTTACTCAGATGATAAGCACGGGTCTATGGACATGCATTTGGAAGGAAGCAGATGAAGAATGGGCATGAACAAAATAATACAGTGTTTGAAATATGGCTATGTTAAATCCTACTCTAAATTGGAATGACCACCTACCTAAATCATTCTTTTATATAATCATATCTGCCAAAACTTTTGTAATACCCCATCTCTGGTATTGTATCTGCAAAGCTCTTTTTACACTTAACAGCAAAACTCTCATTCTTTGCAGCAATTTGGATCTTAGAATGGGAAACCCAGCGAGTATGGTACATCTCTTTAAGATATGCTACAACATAATTTTAGAGATGGATACTTTGTAAATTAATTATGCATACTATGGCACTATTAATGCAAATAACCATAAATTTTTAACTTTCAAAATTATTGTTAAAGATTTTTTCCCATAAAGTTTCCCTAATTTGATACCAATGGCATTTTTTTACAGAACTAGAACAAAAAAATCTTAAAATTTGTATGGAGACATGGGGGGACCCTGAATGGCCAATGCAGTCTTGAGGGAGGGGGGTGGAGCTGGGGGAATCGGACTCACTGACTTCAGACTGTACTGCAGGGCTGCAGTGATCAGGACAGTGTGGTGCTGGCACGGGAACAGAAATATAGATCAATGGAGCAGGATAGAAAGCCCAGAGATAAACCCGTGCACCTGTGGTCAACTAATCTATGACACAGGAGCCAAGGATATACAGTGGAGAAAAGACAGTCTCTTCAATAAGTGGTGCTGGGAAAACTGGACAGCTACATGTAAAAGAATGAAATTAGAACACTCCCTAACACCATACACAAAAATAAACTCAAAATGGATTA
>NC_041234.1:13836255-13838362 GCF_002837175.3 Physeter macrocephalus
CAACAGGCCCCACAATGCCCCACTCCACCACCGCCCCCCACCGCCCCCCCCCCCCACCGCAGGGTGTAGTGTAGATAAAGAGAATTAGCACACAGACTTTCTCAGCTTCAGCTTTGTCTGGAGTGCAGGGTTCAAAGAGCTTTTTTTTTTTTTTTCTTAACTGGAGGATAATTGCTTTACAATGTTGCGTTAGTTTCTGCTGCACAACGAAGTGAATCAGCTATAGGTATACATATATCCCCTCGCGTTGGACCTCCCTCCACGCCCCCCATCCCACCCATCTAGGTCCCCACTGAGCACTGAGCTGAGCTCCCTGTGCTGTACGGCAGGCTCCCACTAGCTATGTGTTTTACACAATGGCGGTGTATTTATGTCGATCCTAATCTCCCAATTCATCCCACACCCGTTTCCCCACCCCCTGTGTCCACACGCCCGTCCTCTGCTTCCGTGCAGATGGACCTCGAGTCTGTCATACAGAGTGAAGTTAAGTCAGAAAGAGAAAAACAAATACTGTATATTAATGCACGTATGTGGAACCTAGAAAAATGGTACAGATGAACCGGTTTGCAGGGCAGAAGTTGAGACACGGATGTAGAGAACAAACGTATGGACACCAAGCGGGGAAAGCCTTGGGGGGGAGGGGGTGGGGGGGTGATGAATTGGGCGATTGGGATTGACAGGTATATGCTGATGTGTATAAAATTGACGACTAATAAGAACCTGCTGTATAAAAGAAAAAAAATTCAAAAATTCAAAAAAAAAGGAAGTTTCCTGAGTTTGATATCAGTCTAAAAGACCTTTTTTTCTGGGCCTGAAATGAGGATATGGATGTTTGTGCAGCTGCTGATTATTATTTTGCAATTTTGCAGTTTGTACAAAACTAATCTGTTTTGTGATGGAGCTGGTGTGGCAGGTAAAAAACTGAGTCCATGTGTTCATGTGTCCTGGAAAGGTAAAAGGAACTTTATTTATTTTACTTATTTCTTCTGGCTAGTGGAAATTTATCTTAATTCATTCACTTTCTTCCCTCTATCCTTGTTCTTCTTTCAGGGTTCAGTCTAATTACAGGGAGATTATATACTGTCTATGCAAGTTGACGTCTTCTAAGTTGTCTTTATTCCCGTCTGTACATTGGTCCCCACGAGTCATAGCTAAGTCCCACTCCCAGCTACAGGCCGTCTTCAGTTTGGTTCTTTCTACGCCACTGTGGATGCATGGAAATTATCTTCTTGTTCTTTTCCACCTTTGGGCGCAGTTACTCTGTGAGCTCTCAGTCCCATTGGCCTAGACACCCGGTGCAGATATTTCTAAATGTCTTTACACTTGCCACCTCGTTACAGTGTTCTGGAAAAGGGAGTGCAGCTTCCCTGTGCTCTTGGATCTCAAATTTATCAGGATTTCCCTTCACACCCCACCTTCAAGATGAGGCTGAACTTGGTAGAAATGTAAGGCTCAAGTCTAACCTTTCTGAGGGATCCAACACTGACTATATTTAGTCAATGTTTTTCATAGAGGTTTCCCACAATCCCGTTAATCTGGAGTATCTTTTCTAGTCTTGGAGTGGAAAGCTTTGCTCTGAACCATTATGTAATCTTTCTGCCATGAATCCACTTATTAAAAGTTCTTCTCAGCTCCTTTTGCAACAACCATTTTTTGAGATATAGTTGCTCGGTTTTCTAGTTTCCTGAATGGGGCAAGGATCGCCAAGGATCACAGATCACTGAATATGCCACTGAATCAATAGCATAAAGCCTTATGTTAATATATTTGTGGTGCTTTTGTTTTTGAAGATTAATGAGTGATTCAAACCTCAAGCAAAGCAACAAACAGCAGTTTTGTCTGGGTCTTGAAAGAATCTCAGTGTTTTGGAAAGAGAGATCCCACTCAGATAACAGGTACTTCATATTTTCACAGAGAGCTGTAGGATTGTATGCTTATCCATGTCAGTATTTCCTATAGGCTTCATCTTCTTGTGTTTTATTCCCGTCCTACCACTAATCTCTTCATGACTTTTTTTTTCTTGGATTCCATATATATGTGTTAGCATGCGGTGTTTGTTTTTCTCCTTCTGACTTACTTCACTCTGTATGACAGACTCCAGGTCTAT
>NC_041234.1:13838761-13876456 GCF_002837175.3 Physeter macrocephalus
TTCCCTTTTCTCCACACCCTCTCCAGCATTTATTGTTTCTAGAGTTTTTGATGATGGCCAATCTGACCGGTGTGAGATGATATCTCATTGTAGTTTTGATTTGTAGTTCTCTAGGGTTTTTGACTTCTTGGTCTGTTCATGACCTTCATACCCTGTCAGAATCTCAGGAATTAAGCTTACATGAATGCAATTATTTCTTCTCTACAAAAGGAGGCGTAAATTGATGTTTTCTTTCAGATAATGCCCCTTGGAAATCCAAACAGGATATGTTTCTTTCCCTTTTGTGGTGAGTGAGTTGTATGAAATCTTATTGCTATGTATACAATATTTATTTACAATGGCACCATACCTCTCCATTTATTTATTTTTAAAAATTTATTGTTTATTTTTGGCTTAGTTGGGTCTTTGTTGCTGCATGCGGGCTTTCTTTAGTTGCGGCGAGCGGGGGTCTACTCTTCATTGCGGTGCATAGGCTTCTCATTGCGGTGGCTTCTCGTTGCAGAGCACAGGCTCTAGGTGCGCGGGCTTCAGTAGTTGTGGCACATGGGCTCAGTAGTTGTGGCTCGCAGGCTCTAGAGTGCAGGCTCAGTAGTTGTGGTGCACAGGCTTAGTTGCCCTGCGGCATGTGGGATCTTCCCAGGCCAGGATTTGAACCTGTGTCCCCTGCGTTGGCAGGCGGATTCTTAACCACTGTGCCACCAGGGAAGTCCCTTATCCGTTTATTTTTATTACAGCATGATATGGAGGAATAGCGCTAGACTCATTTCCAGAATTGCTAGGTGTGTATCCCCAGTTCTGCCTACCCATTAGCAGTGTGATTGTGTTCATATTTACCACATTCACAACCTCATTTTTCTCATTTTTAAAATGGAAGTATTATTTTCCACCCCATCTGACAAGGCTTTTGCATATTCATTGTTATTGCTAAATATTTTGCCTTAAATAGTTCTTAATCTTTCCATTTAGAAGATAGAAATATTCTCTCATTGTTGATTCTGAGTTTTCCTTAGACTAGGATAATACATCGTATGGAAAAGACTCTCAAGTTCAGTATAATCTTCATAAAGCTCCAGTCAACCTAGACATTCCCATAGTAAAGGTTTTCTTTGGTGAGTGTGGAGGGAAGTCAGCATGATGGCACTGATGTTTGGTAAGAAGGTCAAGGAAAATGGCTGTGGCTGAATTCCTGAGCAGACAAAATTGCCAAATCTATGTAAGTCTCCTTCCATAGATTTACTTGAATGTGAAGGAAACTGTTATTGTTAATCAGTCTAATGACGTTCAACCTCATTGCCCAACTTGGTGAGCCAAATTCATGGTGATAAAGGCATTGCATGATGATGATGAGAGATCTTGGGGTGATAAGAGCAATGAAATGATGGGAGGGATTATATTTTCTAGGTAGAGTAGTCTGAACTCTTGGATTTGCTAGATTTTTGTGTGTTTATGTTCATAGTATTTTAGAAAGACAAGTGTCCAATAAATAAAATGTTAGACTGTAGATTTTATCTATTTGAGGAGAATATATATGTTCCTTGTGAAATTTAAAAACTGAAGTACATTCCAGATGAATCATCAACAGCCTGTTCTGCTGTAGTAATAGTACTAGTTGTTGATACAGCTGAAATGAGAGGACCAGCTGGGCTTTCACATGACTGCTTTCTCCAGGCTAGGGGGCTACGCTGTGTAAGAGGCTCCATTTAGTAGTGTGTTGCTATTCACTTGCTAGGTCAGTGACTGTTTTCCCTGTTAGTCTGTGCTACATGTTTTGCTTGGTGAGCCTGAAATTCATCAGAAAATAAGAGAAAGTTCAGGAGAAGAGGAGAGAGAACAAACAAGTTGAAGCTTGTGTTGTTTTAGGAGCACAGTGATTCAATATTTGTTTGAATTCCTGTGTATTATGCTTCAGTGAGTCAAGGTGGAAGTAGTTGACAGCTGAATTTGAAAATAAAGGGATGTTTTGTTGATTACATGCTCACCCATTGTATAGTATATTTTATTGATACCCAATGTCATATCTCCTGGTGATGAAAATTATATCTAATTTAAAAAAATAAACAGCAGCAGCATAGAGTGTGAACTCACTCTGAATTGCTACTCAGCTACTCATAAACAATTAAACATGGTCTCTCCTTCGATTCTTTATAGCCAATGTGCTTAAAAAAATTTTTTTTTGCACATCCCACAGTTTGACAACATTCAGTATCCTTACTGAAATGTTGAAAGGATTTTAGTCCGTCTTGAATTAAAAACCAAACGTAAGATAGAAGATTGAAATACAAGCTGATGGTAGAGAGACCTTAAGCTCTTGCCAACATCATATTTCTATTTTATCTAGGAGAGTGTTTCTCAACCGTGAATGATTTACCACCCTCCTCCCAGGGGAACATTTGGCAATATCTGGTTACTCTTTTAGTTGTCACAACTGGGAGGTGCTACTGGCATCTGGTGGGTAGATGCCTGGATACTGCTAAACATTCTACAATGCATAGGATCCCACCCACCCCCTCCCTCCTCCCACCCCTCATTCACAACAAGAATTATCTGGGTCAAAATGTCAATGGTGCCAGATGTCTGTCCTGACCTAGGACAGACATCTGATGAGATATTAGGATTTTTGAGGAAGAAATTTTCCTAACATTTAAAAAATGAAATCATCTATGGTTGAGGGCACTGCTTCTTTGAGTTCAAAGACCCAGACTTCTCATCTGAATTCAAAGAGTTATAACTTCATGCATACCCTCAGCAAATATTCTCTTCTTACACAATATAGATTCTGTGAAGAGAAGTCACCATTCCTATATGGGAAAAAATGATATAGGTTCCACTAAAAATCCATTAGAATGAAGAGATTATCATAGCCTTAGGTTAAATCATAAGACATTTCTGTTTCTGTAGGTCAAAATTATCAAGTATCAGTAATATCATAGGGTTCAACTCTGTACTATGACATCTGTTGTCAGATGATCATGAACTGAAAGAAGGTCCCATTTGGGAGAGAGATGTCAGGATGCCTCTTCAATGTGCCTTGCTTGTATTTCAACCTATTGCAATAATTATGGCTAGAATCTGGTAACATTTGTGGTATCTTAATAATTAATGACACACTGTTCAAAATGCATTTTTGTAATAACTTTTGCCAACATAATTTCAGTTGACATGCATTTTTGAGATAACAAAATTGCTATTGCTTGGAAATTTTGAGAATATCTGTGTCAGGCTGGTTTGGGAATTTTAAAAGTCACTCTAAGAATTAAGGAAATAAGAGGTTTAATATAGCAATTAGGGGTTAAAATGGGAATTAGGAGAGTGAAGGCCTGGAAGTATATAGCTGAAGGATCAGAGAAACAGCCACTGTGACATCAGTCTGAAAGCTTGGAATGAGTGAAGAAGCTGCCAATCCTGGGAAGTCCAAGAAAGTTCAAATACCACACAGTCGGAGTTTGCAGAGTGGTCTGGAACTAGATGCCTACCCCTCTGATTGTCATGGTGTATTGAGCAATAATAGCTTCTTCATCGTTTCTACTTTCCAATGTTCACAAGAGTTCCTCTCACTGGTAAACCATAGCCTGGGTCTGTAGCATGAAGGTGATGCTGAGAAACATAGTTCCCAGACTTAGGAGGGACTGGAAGCAGTGAGGCCAAGTTGACCACCACCAATTCAGCACAATGAAAATCTCCTCCTTGATGGATTGCTCGCACTCATCATTGAGGGTAGATGAGAATGGGCAACTTAAAGTTTCTCAAGATTTCACAGAGTTATAACTGCATTTTCATAAGGACAAGAAAGGATGGGCAGCCAAAGCCTCTGTAGAATTCACAGTGATATAATTGCCTGATCATAAAAAGTCATCAACATTAAAATAAAGGCCATGAAGAAAGATAAAGAAGGACACTATATAATGATAAAAGCATCAATACAAGAGGAGGATATTATACTTGTTAACATATATGCACCCAGTATAGGAGCACCTGAATACATAAAACGAATACTGACATAAAAGGAGAAATTGACAGGAATACAATAACAGTAGGGGACTTTAACACCCCACTCACATCAATGGACAGATCTTATAGACAGAAAGTCAATAAGGCAACAATCTAAATGACACAATAGAACAGTTGACTTAATTGATATTTTCAGGATGTTACATCCAGGAAAAAAATAAAAGCAAAAACCAGAATACACATTCTTTTCAAGTGCAATTGGAACATTCTCTAGGATAGACCATGTTCTAGGGCACAGAACAAGCCTCAACAGATTTAAGAGGTTAGAAATTATTTCAAGCATCTTTTCTGAGCACAAAGGCATGAAACTAGAAATCAACCACAGAAAGAGAAATGAGAAAAAAAAAAGATTATGTGGAGACTAAACAACATGCTACTAAAAAACAAATGGGTCAATGATGAAATCAAAGAGGAAATTAAAAAATACCTTGAGACAAATGACAATGAAAACACAACCATACAAAATCTATGGGAGGCACCAAGAGCAGTCCTTAGAGGGAAGTTCATAGCAATACATGACTTTCTCAAAAAACAAGAAAAATCTCAGACAACCTAACCTACCACCTCAAAGAATTAGTAAAAGAAGAACAAACGAAACCTAAAGTCAGTAGAAGGAAGGAAACAATACAGATCAGGAAATAGAGACCGAAAAACAGTAGAAAATCAATAAAATCAAGAGCTGGTTCTTTGAAAGGGTAAACCAAAGGGTAAATCAACAAATCTCTGGCCAGGCTCACCAAGAAGAGATGACCCAAATAAACAAAATAAGAAATGAAAGGTGAGAAATAACTACCAACACCCTAGAAATACAGAAAAACATAAGCTAATACTATGAACAATTATATGTCAACAAATTGGACAACCTAGAAGAAATGGACAAGTTTCTAGAAACATACAGCCCACCAAAACTGAACCGAGAAGAAATAGATAATTGGAACAGACTGATCACTAGAAGTGAAATAGAATCTGTAATAATTAAAGAAACAAAAACAAACAAAAAAACACCTCCCTGCAAATGAGAGTCCAGGACCATAAGGCTTCACTGGGCAATTCTACCAAACATACAAAGAAGAACTTACACCAGTTCTTCTCAAACCGTCCCAAAAGATTGAAGAGGCAGGAACACTCCCAAAGTATTCTATGAAGCCACCATCACCCTGATATCAAAACCAGACACCTTTCTTGCTCCCCAGCCATTTTTGCGGCTGCACTTGGTTGGGTGAGTTCTGCACCTAAGGCAGGAAGATGGTGGCCACAAAGAAGATGAAAAAGTCTCTGGAGTCAGTCAGCTCTAGGCTACAACTCATTATGAAAAGTGGAAAGTACCTGCTGGGGTAGAAGCAGACTCTGAAAATGATCAGACAAGGCAAAGCAAAACTGGTCATCCTCGCCAATAACTTCCCATCCTTGAGGAATCTGAAATGGAGTATTATGCCATGTTGGCCAAAACTGGTGTCCATCACTACAGTGGCAATAACATTGGGCACAGAATGTGGAAAATACTGCAGAGTATGCACACTGGCTATTATTGATCCAGGTGATTCTGATATCATTAGAAGCATGCCAGAAAAGACTGATGAATAGTAAATCATGCACAATTTTTCTTTAATAAAACTATCCAGAGCTTGTTTCAAAACAAAACAAACAAACAAGGACAGCACCAAAAAAAATTACAGGCCAATATCTTTGATGACTATAGGTGTAAAAACTCTCAACAAAATATTGCAAACTGAAGCCAGCAACAGTTAAAAAAGATCATACACCATGATCAAGTTGAATTCATCCTAGGGTCACAAGGATGATTCAACATATGCAAATAAATCAGTGTGATACACTACATCAACAAAAGACAAAAGCCACACAATCATCTCAATAGATGCAGAAAAAGCATTTGATAAAACTCAACATCGATTCATGATAAAAACTCTTGCCAGAGTGGGTATAGAGGGAACATACCTCAACATACTAAAAGCTATTTAGAACAAACCCACAGCCAACACAATACTCAATGGCGAAAAGCTGAAAGCCTTCCCACTAAACTCTGGAAGAAGACAAGGATTCCTACTCTCACGATTTCTGTTCAACCTAGTTTTGGAAGTCCTAGCCACAAAAATCAGGCAAGAAAAAGAAATAAAAGGTATCCAGATTGGAAGGGAAGAGGTAAAATTTTCATTATACGTAGATGACATGATGCTCTGTATAGAAAACCCTAAAGACTCCACACAAAACCTATTATAACTGATAAACAAATTCAGCAAGGTAGCAGGATACAAGATCAACATACAGAAATTGGTTGCATTTCTTTACACTAACAATGAAATATCAGAAAGGGAAAGTAAAAAAACAAATCCTTTTAAAAATTGCATCAAAAAAAAAATACTTGGGAATAAACCTGAGCAAGGAGGTGAAAGACTTACATGCTGACAACTTTAAAACATTGATAAAGGAAACTGAAGATGATTCAAAGAAATGCCAGTATAGGAGCACCTGAATACATAAAACGAATACTGACATAAAAGGAGAAATTGACAGGAATACAATAACAGTAGGGGACTTTAACACCCCACTCACATCAATGGACAGATCTTATAGACAGAAAGTCAATAAGGCAACAATCTAAATGACACAATAGAACAGTTGACTTAATTGATATTTTCAGGATGTTACATCCAGGAAAAAAATAAAAGCAAAAACCAGAATACACATTCTTTTCAAGTGCAATTGGAACATTCTCTAGGATAGACCATGTTCTAGGGCACAGAACAAGCCTCAACAGATTTAAGAGGTTAGAAATTATTTCAAGCATCTTTTCTGAGCACAAAGGCATGAAACTAGAAATCAACCACAGAAAGAGAAATGAGAAAAAAAAAAGATTATGTGGAGACTAAACAACATGCTACTAAAAAACAAATGGGTCAATGATGAAATCAAAGAGGAAATTAAAAAATACCTTGAGACAAATGACAATGAAAACACAACCATACAAAATCTATGGGAGGCACCAAGAGCAGTCCTTAGAGGGAAGTTCATAGCAATACATGACTTTCTCAAAAAACAAGAAAAATCTCAGACAACCTAACCTACCACCTCAAAGAATTAGTAAAAGAAGAACAAACGAAACCTAAAGTCAGTAGAAGGAAGGAAACAATACAGATCAGGAAATAGAGACCGAAAAACAGTAGAAAATCAATAAAATCAAGAGCTGGTTCTTTGAAAGGGTAAACCAAAGGGTAAATCAACAAATCTCTGGCCAGGCTCACCAAGAAGAGATGACCCAAATAAACAAAATAAGAAATGAAAGGTGAGAAATAACTACCAACACCCTAGAAATACAGAAAAACATAAGCTAATACTATGAACAATTATATGTCAACAAATTGGACAACCTAGAAGAAATGGACAAGTTTCTAGAAACATACAGCCCACCAAAACTGAACCGAGAAGAAATAGATAATTGGAACAGACTGATCACTAGAAGTGAAATAGAATCTGTAATAATTAAAGAAACAAAAACAAACAAAAAAACACCTCCCTGCAAATGAGAGTCCAGGACCATAAGGCTTCACTGGGCAATTCTACCAAACATACAAAGAAGAACTTACACCAGTTCTTCTCAAACCGTCCCAAAAGATTCAAGAGGCAGGAACACTCCCAAAGTATTCTATGAAGCCACCATCACCCTGATATCAAAACCAGACACCTTTCTTGCTCCCCAGCCATTTTTGCGGCTGCACTTGGTTGGGTGAGTTCTGCACCTAAGGCAGGAAGATGGTGGCCACAAAGAAGATGAAAAAGTCTCTGGAGTCAGTCAGCTCTAGGCTACAACTCATTATGAAAAGTGGAAAGTACCTGCTGGGGTAGAAGCAGACTCTGAAAATGATCAGACAAGGCAAAGCAAAACTGGTCATCCTCGCCAATAACTTCCCATCCTTGAGGAATCTGAAATGGAGTATTATGCCATGTTGGCCAAAACTGGTGTCCATCACTACAGTGGCAATAACATTGGGCACAGAATGTGGAAAATACTGCAGAGTATGCACACTGGCTATTATTGATCCAGGTGATTCTGATATCATTAGAAGCATGCCAGAAAAGACTGATGAATAGTAAATCATGCACAATTTTTCTTTAATAAAACTATCCAGAGCTTGTTTCAAAACAAAACAAACAAACAAGGACAGCACCAAAAAAAATTACAGGCCAATATCTTTGATGACTATAGGTGTAAAAACTCTCAACAAAATATTGCAAACTGAAGCCAGCAACAGTTAAAAAAGATCATACACCATGATCAAGTTGAATTCATCCTAGGGTCACAAGGATGATTCAACATATGCAAATAAATCAATGTGATACACTACATCAACAAAAGACAAAAGCCACACAATCATCTCAATAGATGCAGAAAAAGCATTTGATAAAACTCAACATCGATTCATGATAAAAACTCTTGCCAGAGTGGGTATAGAGGGAACATACCTCAACATACTAAAAGCTATTTAGAACAAACCCACAGCCAACACAATACTCAATGGCGAAAAGCTGAAAGCCTTCCCACTAAACTCTGGAAGAAGACAAGGATTCCTACTCTCACGATTTCTGTTCAACCTAGTTTTGGAAGTCCTAGCCACAAAAATCAGGCAAGAAAAAGAAATAAAAGGTATCCAGATTGGAAGGGAAGAGGTAAAATTTTCATTATACGTAGATGACATGATGCTCTGTATAGAAAACCCTAAAGACTCCACACAAAACCTATTATAACTGATAAACAAATTCAGCAAGGTAGCAGGATACAAGATCAACATACAGAAATTGGTTGCATTTCTTTACACTAACAATGAAATATCAGAAAGGGGAAGTAAAAAAACAAATCCTTTTAAAAATTGCATCAAAAAAAAAATACTTGGGAATAAACCTGAGCAAGGAGGTGAAAGACTTACATGCTGACAACTTTAAAACATTGATAAAGGAAACTGAAGATGATTCAAAGAAATGGAAAGATATCCCATGCTCTTTGATTGGAAGAATTAATATTGTTAAAATGGCCTTACTACCCAAAGCAATGTACAGATTTAATATGATCCCTATCAAATTACCCATGACATTTTTCACAGGACTAGAATAATCCTAAAATTTATATGGAACCATAAAAGATCCAGAATTGCCAAAATAATCCTGAGGAAAAAGAACAAAGCTGGAGGCATAACCCTCCGAGGCAAGAAAAAGAAATAAAAGGTATCCAGATTGGAAGGGAAGAGGTAAAATTTTCATTATACGTAGATGACATGATGCTCTGTATAGAAAACCCTAAAGACTCCACACAAAACCTATTATAACTGATAAACAAATTCAGCAAGGTAGCAGGATACAAGATCAACATACAGAAATTGGTTGCATTTCTTTACACTAACAATGAAATATCAGAAAGGGAAAGTAAAAAAACAAATCCTTTTAAAAATTGCATCAAAAAAAAAATACTTGGGAATAAACCTGAGCAAGGAGGTGAAAGACTTACATGCTGACAACTTTAAAACATTGATAAAGGAAACTGAAGATGATTCAAAGAAATGGAAAGATATCCCATGCTCTTTGATTGGAAGAATTAATATTGTTAAAATGGCCTTACTACCCAAAGCAATGTACAGATTTAATATGATCCCTATCAAATTACCCATGACATTTTTCACAGGACTAGAATAATCCTAAAATTTATATGGAACCATAAAAGATCCAGAATTGCCAAAATAATCCTGAGGAAAAAGAACAAAGCTGGAGGCATAACCCTCCGAGACTTCAGACAATACTGCAAAGCTACAGTAATCAAAACAGCATGGTATTGGCACAAAAACAGACATATGGATCAATGGAACAGAATAGAGAACCCAGAAATAAACCCATACACCTATGGTCAATTACTCTTTGACAAAGGAGGCAAGAGTATACTATGGAGAAAAGACAGTCTCTTCAGCAAGCAGTGTCGGGAAAGCTGGACAGCCACATGTAAATCAATAAAGTTAGAACACTCCCTTACACCATACACAAAAATAAACTCACAATGGCTTAAAGACTTAAGTAGAAGGCATGACACCTAGAAGAGTCCTAGAAAAGAACATAGGCAAAACATTCTAGAAGAGAACATAGGCAAAACATTCTCTGACGTAAATCATATCAACGTTTTCTTAGGTCAGTCTCCCAAGGCAATAGAAATAAAAGCAAAAATAAACAAATGGAACCTAATCAAACTCACAAGCTTTTGCCCAGCAAAGGAAACCATAAAAAAATGAAATAAAGCCTACAGAATGTGAGAAAATATTTGCAAATGATGCAAGCAGCAAAGGCTTAATTTCCAAAATACACAAACAGCTCATACAGCTCAATTTAAAAAAAAAGCCCAATCAAAAAATGGGCAGAAGACCTAAATAGACACTTCTCCCAAGAAGGCATGCAGATGGCTAATAGGCACATGGAAAGATGCTCAATGTTTCTAATTATTAGAGAAATACAAATCAAAACTAAAATGAGGTGTCGGGCTTCCCTCACATGCCGCGGAGCGGCTGGGCCCGTGAGCCATGGCCGCTGAGCCTGCGCGTCCGGAACCTGTGCTCCGCAACGGGAGGGGCCACAGCAGTGAGAGGCCCATGTACCACAAAAAAAAATAAAATAAAATAAAATGAGGTGTCACCTCACACTGGTCAGAATGGCAGTCATTGAAAAGTCTACAAATTGCTGGAGAGGGTGTGGAGAAAAGGGAACCCTTCTACACTGTTGGTGGGAATATAAATTGGTACAGCCATTATGGAGGTCACTATGGTGGTTCCTTAAAAAGCTAAAAACAGAGTTACCATATGATCCAGCAATCCCACTCCTGGGCATATATCTGGACAAAACTATAATTTGAAAAGATGTATGCACCCCAGTGTTCATAGCAGCACTGTTTACAATAGCCAACACATGGAAGCAACTTAAATGTCCATTGACAGAGGAATGGATAAAGAAGATATGGTATATATACACAGTGAAATATTTCTCAGCCATAAAAAAATGAAATAATGCCATTTGCAGCAACATGGATGGATCTACAGATTATCATACTAAGTGCAGTAAGTCAGAAGGAGAAGGACAAATATCATATGATATCACTTATATGTAGAATCTAAAATATATGTAACTTGCAAGAGGCCTATGCAGTATCCTTCCTTCAGAGTGAAATATCTGATGTGTAGTCCTTCTCTATCTTGATATCTTTCTAAGAGATTGCTATTTTTCCTTAGGGTAGAATAGCCAGTGTTTAAACACATCTGAACTTTTAGTGACAAAATGAAAAGTTTTTGAACTAGAATGAAAATATATGAAATGCAAAAATGATTGGACACAGAAGAAGGGAACAGTAAATTTAAGACATATTAATAAGGGCTTCCCTGGTGGCGCAGTGGTTGCGTGTCCGCCTGCCGCTATTTTTCCTTAGGGTAGAATAGCCAGTGTTTAAACACATCTGAACTTTTAGTGACAAAATGAAAAGTTTTTGAACTAGAATGAAAATATATGAAATGCAAAAATGATTGGACACAGAAGAAGGGAACAGTAAATTTAAGACATATTAATAAGGGCTTCCCTGGTGGCGCAGTGGTTGCGCGTCCGCCTGCCGATGCAGGGGAACCGGGTTCGCGCCCCGGCCTGGGAGGATCCCACATGCCGTGGAGCGGCTGGGCCCGTGGGCCATGGCCGCTGGGCCTGCGCGTCCGGAGCCTGTGCTCCGCGGCGGGAGAGGCCACGGCAGAGGGAGGCCCGCATACCACACACACACACACACACAAAAAGACATATTAATAGAAATTATCCAAAATGAACCATCTAGAGAAAAAAGAGCATCAATGAGTAGGAACAATATCAAACGTACTAATATGTATGTAGTCGGATTTTCAGAAGAAAAGAGAACAGCTCAGGAAAAATAAAAAATGGCTCCAAATTTGAAGAATAAACCTCAATACACAAATTCAGGGAGTTCAGTAAATTCCAAGCAGGATGAATAAGAATAAAACCACAGACACACCATAGTCAAACTGCCAGAAACAAAAGATAAAAAGAAAAACCTTAAAATCAGCCAAAGGAAAAAAGACACACTACATATAGGGAAATTATTATGATAAATTACTTCTTATCAGAAACAGTGGAAACTAGAAGGCAATGGAATTTTTTTAAGTGCTAAAGGAAAAGAAGAGTCAATTTAGAATTCTATAGTGAAAATATTTTAAAAGGTTAAATAAAGGTATTTTAAATAAATTGAAACTGAAAAGATTAATAATCAGTTCTGTACTATAAGAAATGTTAAAGGAAGATCCTCATTCTAACAGGAAATTGTACCATATGGAAACTCAGCTCCACAGGAAGAAAGAAAGAGTTCTAAAGGGTAATTTTATGGGTAAATATAAAATATATTTTGTCTCAATTTTTATAAATGACAACTTATTATTTAAAGAAAAAATAGTAACAGTTTATTGTGGAGTTTCACAGATATAGAAGTAAGATATATGACAACAATAGCAAAATGAATGCAAAACTAAAATGGAATTAAACTATTGGGAAGTTCTTATGCTATTCTTGACATGGTATATTCACTCAAAGTTAGATTATAAGTTATATAGGCACATTGCAATACTCAGAAAAATAACTAAAATAATGCAAAGATATAATTAAGGAGCCAATAGAGGAGATTAAATGGAAAACAAAAAATTCTCAACCAAAATAATTTTTAAAGGGGAAGAAAAAATGAACAAAGAAATGTGACAAATATAAAATGGTAGATTTAAACTCAACCATGTCTATTATTAATTTAAATATAAATGCATTAAACATTCTAAAAGGTTGAGATTATCAGAATGGTTAGTACAAACAACATTAAATTATATATTAATTATTAAGCATATATTTAATGTAAAGATATATATTAGTTGAAATTAAAAAGAGGGAAAATGGTATACCAGCGAACATGAAGTATAAGAAGGCTGGTAAGGCAAAATAAATATAACAGAAAATAAAATTCTCAGCAGTAACTATTAACAGAGGTAAAGAGGATCATTTCATAATGATTCATGAAGAAGACATAACAATCCTAAATGTATATGTACCTAATAACATAGCTCCAAAATACCTTAATCCAAAGTTGATAGAAAAAAAAGGAAATCACAATATTTGTAGATTTTAACACTTCTCTCTCAGAGGAGTTGATAGGAGACAAATTATTAATAATATAGAAGATTTAAACAACACTTTTAACCGACTTGATCTAATGGACATGTACTGTATACTACTCCCACAGCAATCACAGAATATACATTCTCTATATGTGCATATGAAATAACTCTCAATAAATCCCCCCAAATTGAAGTCATTATATTATCTGACCACAATAGAGTTAAATAAAGAATCATCAACAAAAAGATAACCAGAAAATCTATTTACACTTGTGTCGGAGGAGAAACCATGAGGAAATTTAGAAAATATTTAAAACATACTGATAAGACAAAACGTGTAAAAATGTACAGACTGTTGCTAAAGTGTTGCTTAGTTGGGAATTTATAGCTTTAAATGCCTATATTGGAAAAAGAAGAATGTTTTCAAATCAATGAAGTTTCTACTTTATTTTAGTCAGAAAAAGACAAACCCAAAGTATGTAGAAGGTAGACAATAAGGAAGATAAGGGTGGAAGTCAATAAAATAGCAAACAAAGATGAAACAAAGCCAAATTTGATTCCTTAAAACGTTCAGCAAAATTCTCAAACCAAGGTTGAGGAAAGATGACAAAGTATAAGAGTTCAAGAGGGAACATTACTACAGATCTTACACATATCAAAAGAGTAATAAGAGAACATTATGAACCCCTTTATGCCAATAAATTCAGTAAGCTAAATGAAATTGACAAATGCCATGAAAAATACAACTCACCATTTCTACTGTCTCAAGAAGTAGGAGATTTGAGTGTGTGACTATCTCTTAAAGAAATTTAATTTATAAATAAGTTAACAAGTGTTTTCAAGAACAAGCAATATACTGTGAAAAAAATTGGAAGAGTAGTTTCCTCCACAAGGAGATTGACAAAAGATAAAGGGAGAACATTGTGGGATAATGAGAATGTTCTTTATAATTATTTAAATGTTGGTTTCATAGTTGCATACATTTGTCAAAATACATCATGTACACTTAAGATCTCTGTTTTAATGTTTATAAGTTAAATTTCAAAAAATGAAGCCCTGAGTTTGTTTATTTATTTATTTTTTTGCGGTACGCGGGCCTCTCACTGTTGTGGCCTCTCCCGTTGCGGAGCACAGGCTCCGGACGCGCAGGCTCAGCGGCCATGGCTCACAGGCCTAGCCGCTCCGCGGCATGTGGAATCCTCCTGGACCGGGGCACGAACCCATGTCCCCTGCATCGGCAGGCGGACTCTCAACCACTGCGCCACCAGGGAAACCCCTTATTTTTTTTTTTTTTTAATTTTATTTTTCGGCCACACCACACGGCATGCGGGATCTTAGTTTCCCGACCAGAGATTGAACCCAGGCCCTTGGCAGTGAGAGCACGGAGTCCTCACCACTGGACCACCAGGGAATGCCCCCCCCCAAAAAAACCCGCTGAGTTTAAATGAAACAAAATACATGTTAAAACCTCCATGAGATATCACTTCACACCTGTCACAATGGCTGTTATCAAAAGGACGACAAATAAGAAGTGTTGGTGAGGATGTGGAGAAAAGGGAACCCTTGTGCACTATTGGTGGGAATATAAAATGGTGCAGCCAGTATGGAAAACAGTATGGAGGTTCCTCAAAAACTTAAAAATAGAACTACCATACAATCTAGCAATTCCATTCCTGGGTAGTTATCCAAAGAAAACATAAAGAGTAATTATAAAAGATACAGGCACTCGTATGTTCACTGCAGCATTATTTAGAATAGCCAAACATGGAGGCAACCAAAGTGCCCCTTTAATAGATGAATGGATAAAGAAGATATCGTATATATTACTCATATTACTTAGACATAAAAAGAATGAAATCTTGCCATTTGTGACAACATGGATAGACCCAGAGGGTATTATGCTAAGTGAAATAAGCCAGACAAATACTGTATGATTTAACTGATATGTGGAATCTAAAAAAACTCAAATGAACAAACACAACTAAACAGAAACAGTCATAGATTCAGAAAACAAAGGGATGGTTGTCAGAGGGGACAGCAGTGGGAGAGAGGAAAAATAGGTGAGGGAGATTGAGGTACAAACTTTCAGTTACAAAATAAATGAGTCACAGGTATGAAATGTACAGTGTGGGGAATATAGCCAATAATTATGTAACGTCTTTGGTGACACATGACGACTAGACTTATCATCGTGATCATTTTGAAATGTATCTAAATATAGAACCACTGTTGTGTACTAGGAACCAACATAGTGTTATAGGTCAATTATACTTCAAAGACAAAAAGATCAGATTTATAGTTACCAGAGGCAGGGGTTGGGGGAGGAGATATTGGATGAAGGTAGTCAGAAGGTGCAGACTTGCAGTTATAAGGTAAATAAGTACTAGGGATGTAATGTACAACATGATGAATATAATTAACATTGCTGTATATTATATATGAAACTTGAGAGTAAATCCTAAGAGTTCTCATCACAAGGAAAATAATTTTTTTCCTATTTCCTCAATGTTGTATCTACATGAGATGATGGGTGTTTGCTAAACTTATTGTAGTAATCATTTCATGATGTTTGTAAGTCAAATAATTATACTGTACACCTTAAAGTTTACACAGGGCTATATATCAATTGTGTCTCAATAAAAACTGGAAAAAAAAAGGAATATGGATGCTTACCCACCAAGTGCCAGCTTACCCGTCAATCTGACTATTCATAGTACGTCAGCTTCACTGCAGGATAATGCTGAAATCTTCTACAGTGTTTTCCTTTAGTCTCAAATCCTTGCTTCTCTCTCACCTTTGAGTCAGGACAAACAGGTTTCTGAGACACTTTGGTGCCAGTGGAGTTTGGTTTTAAATTCCGGTCTGTCTTTGAAGATGTATTTTCTCAAAGGGGCTACTCTTTTCTTTTAACTATCCCAGGACATTTGAAGCACAAACGCCATACCAAAGCACCCATTATTAATAGTAGTATTACGTTTTTACCCATGGTAAGTACCGTGCAGTGGAAATAGCTGAATGCTTTAAGGCAAAACTTTCCTGATGCCCATTTTGACTACAGTATTCCATTACAGTTATGATCTGTTCATCTCCAAAGCAGCATTGTTGAAATCACCCCTGTATACCTGGTGCAGATGCAAGCCAAGGTACATGTATCTCTGCAAGGGCCCTGACTAGGCCTCCCCAAGCTAAGTAACCAAGGTTAGTTCCCTCAACCAAGTGGGGGAATATCAAATATCTTTGACAGCCAAAATATAGGGATTTAATATGTACTAGATGCTTTGCATTGTGAACATGGAAGTTTACCAGGAAGCATGATTCAATTCCTGTCTTCAAGGAGCTTATAATTAAGTGGGAAGATGACATAAACACAAGAAAAGTGGCAAAGAAACAGCCTAATGAGCTAAGGATTCTCTCTTCTCATTTTTTGATTCTGTGATAGCTGAAAATCTATATATATGTTGAAAACTTCGGACATACTGGGTATTGGAGCAAACTGACAAGTTATTGTAGGTAATTCTGTATCTCTTTGTTAGACAATATGTATTACATAAGTCTATAATATCTTGGCCCTTAAGAAATAAGCCAAATGCAAAAATAATTATACTATATAAATTTACAATCAACTCATCCTATGAAAAAATACCATGAAGAAATTTGATTCCAGTTTCCTTTCTTTGATTCGTAACGTGGAGAAGAATGAGCATGGATTGTAAGACTCCTTGGTGTTTCCTTTCATCTTCGCAGCAGCTCTGTGTCAAGAGAAGGAATTTCATTCAGAGAAATCCAAATTGTATGAGATAATTTCACTACTTTTTATTCATAGGTAAATATGTGAGAATATTATAGGATGGAAGTGGGGTGTGGTTAATTAGGTTCTCCATTTCTCTTATTTTTAAAATATTCAGGACAAAAATATGGGAGGCAGTTTTTCCTCACTTCTTACGTGAATACAAATCAAAGTAAAACAAATAGAGGCAGCCCGCCGGCTCGCCAGTGCAGCTGCGATGTCCCGGAGCCCGAGCCCAGCCCCGGCCCGGCTCCCCGGCCCACTGCGTATTTAGCCTCCGTGTGTCCCGAGCGCGCCACCGCCACCGCCACCGCCGCGCCCCGATGCAGCTACGGGAAACACTGTGCACAGGACCCTGCCAGGCACGCTGCAGTCCAGCCCTGCCACCACATGCCCATCAGGGTCCCTCAGTGGCTCCCAGGACGGTAGCGATTCTGATATGGCCTTCAGTGTCAACCAGTCCTCCTCGGCGTCTGAGTCCTCCCTGGTGATGGCCCCCAGAGCCCCACTGAGCCCACCAGTGTCCCCCGTGTTCTCCCCACCGGAGCTGGCGAGCTGCAAGAACAGCAAGTGCGCGGTGTGCTTCAATGGCGAAGTGGACACAGTCATCTACACGTGTGGACACGTGTGCCTGTGCCACGGCTGCGTCTCAAGAGGCAGGCCCGGCCTGCTGCCCCATCTGCCGGCGGCCCGTCAAGGACGTCATTAAGATCTACAGGCCGTAGCCTGGCCCGCCGACGGCCCTTGACCAGAGCAAGGTCACCTTTCTGAAGCCCACCCCCACCCCGGGCCGGGCAACCACCATGGCCACCGGGGAGTCCAAGGGCAGCAGCCATCTTGCCTGCCACTCTCCAGTGGTGGGCAAGGCGTGACAGTCATGGACACGAGGCCCCCGGGGGTCTCAGTCCAAGCCAGTGTTGCTTCTGGCTCGAAAGTGCTTTGCCCCCAAAAGGCCGTCCCAAGAGCACGCTCAGGAACTGCCTGGCAGACTGCCCTGTCCCCTGGTGACCTTTCAGCTGAGAAATGGCGTCCTCTGTGCAATGCCTTTTGCTGGGGTTGGGTTGAGTGTGGGGTGGGGTGGGGAGGGGAGGGAGGGAGGGAGACAGTCCAGAGACGGGGAGTGTGTGAGAATGACCTAGAGAGAACGTGTAGATATTTATCCAGGGATCCTGGCTCTAGGAGGTTATTTAACACTAAGGAATGTGTAATCTGGAGCCCAGACAGGAGCTTGACTCTAAGTTGTTCACTGTCCGGGGCTGTGACGTCAGCTGGTTTTGAATGTACAAAGCCTGCACCTAAACAGAACTCCCTCAGATGGTATAGAAAAGGGACACTCAGATTTTCTAAGGTGAGGAAAAAATAGCTCATTGTTTACAGCTCCAAAGCGGCAACTCCTTGGGGAGTAGTTGGGCGGAGAACATAAGAGAACAATTTGCTTTTTCAGTTTCTAACTCAGTCTTGGAGAGGAGTTTTGACTGGGTGCTGGGGCTAGAGCTCTGGGCAGTGTCTTCTCCAGAAGCCTTGTCACCCCTTCAGCCCCAGACAGCCTAATTATAAGCACACCACCCCTTGACTCCGTCCCTAGATGCTTTTAGTCTACCACCCTCACCGTCTCCAAGGAGAAGACAAGCAACAGGTTCCCTTTTCCTGGGGGAGGGAAAGAATCCTAGGTGCCGGTGAGCCGCCTGGGGTTGGAAAGGGCCACTCCGCAGCTCTCCACGTTTCCTGGTGAAATACTGGGCCTGGCATTTGCCAGCGGCTGTGGGCATCACCAGGATGACTTGCTGGCCAAGTAGGGGAAGGAAGCGGGGCTTTGCAACCGGTCTTTGTTCTGATTCTCAGCTTATCTCCCCCTGCTGATTACCAAGATGTTAACTGATCATTAGGATGTTAACTAGGAACTGAGACACTTGCTGAAAATGCTGATACTGGGACTCTCTCCCTCCCCAGGGTTATTTGCTGGGCATTTCCTGGGACCCTGGTCCTGCCCCTCCCCCTCCGCCTCCCCCCTGCCTGGGCCCACCTCCGCAGACTGCAGGATCACCCCTGGGCTGATGGGCTGGCAGGCCTGCACTTCCCTTCTGGGCCTTACCTCTGCCCTGTCTTGTGCTGTACCTTTAGGGAGGTCCCTGGGTCTCTCTGTTTCTCAGATCCCGATCTGTCCAAGAGGAAGCCTGGTAGCTGCTCACTCCAGAGCTCCTGGCAGGACTGGCACGTTTTAAAAGGTCGAGACACCTTGCAAAGAGCAGGTATCGTTTTTAGTCCAGTTCCTAATCTGTTCTTCTGTTGAGGGAGGCAGGGAAGGGAGGACATTCAGAGTTTTTGCCTCCATGTAACAAATGTTTGCTGCGTGTCTGGGGTCCCCCTCGTCAGATCAAGGCCCATAAGGCCAGTCAGTCCGTGCCCTTATGATGCTCCAGGTCTTGGACTATCTGCTTCTTCTCTGCCTGGTATTCCGACCTGATCTCTTGTGTCTGGAGAGGGGGCCAGGAGGAAGAGGGAAGGGAACCACTCTCCTTTGCTTGGCATCACTGTGTGCCCAGCACTGGGCTGGAGAGGTGCATCCCCATGTCAATCCTGTCAGGTAGGTCTTAGTACCATATTGAGTCATATCAAAGACACCACTGATGACAAAACACACCTTTCTGTCTACCACTAAGGGAAAAACACTGCCAATTTCAACTGTAAGATGCCACAGCTATTCGATTCATTTTACTCCGACATGTTAAGTGGAGAAGCTGTGCTCCTAGAATCAATGAAATGCGATATTATCCCCAGTTGGCAGGTAAGAGAACTAAGGTGCTGGAAGTGTAGCAGGAGGTGGCAGGACTGGGCTTCAAACCCAGGAGTGCCTGATGCCAAAACCCACGCTCTCCGCTGCCTGGCCCCGAGGCCAGAAAGCTCGAGACTGCTTGAGTTTTCTTCCTTGAAGCTCACCTGGGCAGCCCCTGGAGAGAGCTGGGCACCCGCCCCTGTGTGAGGGTTCCAGCCCCAGACTGCGGCCCCTCTGCCGCCCGGACCCTGGGAGCACAAGTGTCCTTCCTTTCAGGCTCATCTGCCTACTGCCCCCCCTTCTCCCGGCGGAGCTGAGCCACGTGTGAGCTTGGGTCCAACCCAAGGGCCTCCTCCTGTTACACGGGGGCGCCCATCAGGGGCAACTTCGGGGGGAGGCTGTGACCACCACCCCCTTAAGTAGGGCCCCCAGGGCGAGGACAGGAAGATCAGAGGATGCCCCCTTTGTTGTGGTCTGGTGCCTGTTCATTGTGAACCACCAGAGAAATTGAGCTGTTTCCAAGTCAAGACAAACTCATTTTTCTAGCCCGTTCTCAGAACTGGGAGTCTTCTGGGATTTAGCTACCCAGGGCAGCTGCTCCCCTAAGTATAGCAATGCTTTTTCAGTCATCCGACAACCACTGGTCAGCGTGGCCTGTGTTCTGGACACAGGGATGGGAACCGGGTCTAAAGACCTGTAGGGAGCTCGCAGTCCAGAGCAGGAGGTGGGCAGATTTGTAAACTTGTATTTGACCCGTCCAGTGCTGGGTCCTGTGGTAGCACATAGTAGGTACTCATTAAAGTTTTACTGAGTAAATCAGAAATCAGGTTGTGAGTCTTCAGGGTTTGGTAAAACACCATGTAGACATGCACACAAAGTCATTCAACAAACATTTGCTGAGTGCCCACTAGGTGTGGGGTGCCAGGAGGACAGAGCTGAGAGGACAGGGCCCCAGCTCTGATGTCAGAGGGAGTGACATTATGAGACATTTGGGGCAGAGTCCATGGGCTTTCCTGGCCATTCTGTTGCCTTGGGGGTCTAGCTTAGTGAGTACACAACTGCTTTCCAGACCCAGAGCCCCCTGCACGCTTCAGAAAGCCTTCTCTGCATTAGGAATGCCGGGCATCTTGTAGTCACTGAGCTGCTGCCGAAATGGCCTTGGACAGAACCCTCAAGAGCCCCACCAACCGATAATCACCTTCAGGTCTTGCCAGGGAGACACGGGGACATAGCTACCTGCTACTTTCAGGCCTTGGGACTGGTGTCTGGCAATCAATCCCCAAGTCGACAGAGAACCCCCAGTCAGTTCCAGAATAGGGTTGTGCAAAGTCTTGGCGAATGAGAGGCAGTCACCTTCCACTGCTCAATCCTGTCTCTGCCCTGGTTCTGGCAAAGGGACTCTGGCTCAGGAACACGTGGCCTCCTGGCATCTCTCGGTATTTAATTTTCTCACCGTCTTTCTCAAGTCCCTAGTGAGATGACCTGTACAACAATCTGCCTGTGCCTTATGAAAGTGTCTGCACTTTTAATCCTTTTTAAAAGCAACTTTAAAAAGTGGGCCAGGGACTAGCATACGTGGTAGTGTTCTAGAAATCTGTGCTCATCACTGAAAGCCTTCTGCATTGTGTGTTTGATGTTGGCGTGAATGTCTCTTTTTCTGATTCAATACTGTGACCTCTCCAATACAGTCTGATCTTTGGGGGTCTGTAATAAAGGTTTCGAAGCCTGGGGGGAGTGGCGGGGGAAGGGTTTGCACTGGTCCGGTGTTGTGTGTTGTGCTTTTGCGTGTTTTGATTTTGGTCCGTTTTTATCTGTTTCATATTAGCATAATTTTCCTGTTTAAAAAAACAAATAGAACTTTGGCTTGTTAAAAAATAAATAAATAAATAAAACAAATGCAGTAGCTGGGATTTGGTGTCAGAGTTGCTACTCTAGAATTTACAGTGAGGTGTGCAGGAGATTGTCAGGCTGGGACAAGTCGTTATGTATCAGTTTTATCAGCCTAACGTTTCTTTTGCCCTAGGATTAAGCACAGCATCCGAATCTAGAGTCATTCAGGCAAGAGGAAAGTCCCCGTAAATAATAAAATTTTAGAATTTTATTGCTGGAACTTACAAACCTTAGAAATCATCTGGTATAACCCATGTGGTTTTTATTTTTTCATGAAGAAATTAAGCTACAAAGACAGTAAGTGATCTGACTGTCACATGGCTTGTTAGTGGCACAGTCTGGTCTCCTGCGTCCATCTGGTATGTTTTCCAGCAAGCCCTCCTGAATCTGTTGTCTCCAGAAACATACTGGGAAATGTACCAGTTATGTTTATTTTCTTCTCTTCCACTGAGAAAAATTCCCATTGTGTGAAAGGGCCAGTGAATCAGCATGCTTGTAAAAGTAGATCAGTATCAGCATTCTTCTTCAGTAGTGTGCTTCTCTCTCCTTTGCACTCACATTCCACTGTTTCCTCCCTTATTCTTCCACTTTGCTCCCCTCATCCATTTCCTTTTTGTGTACCTTCTCCCATGCTGTTAAAGGGTAACATATAAAATAAATGTCACAATTATCAAATTAATCTCTTATGCAATAATACTCTTCAAATAGATAATATTTTTTTAGTCAATGAGTTGGCCTTTATTTCAAATTAATAGTAAATTACAGTAAATTAAATTGAATTTCACATAGGTAACTAAAGTTTCAAAGTCTTATATTTCATATGAAGAGACCAAGCTCTGTTAACACCTTCATATGGAAATATATCTAAATGGAGGAATAAACCATAGCTTCAGTGAACAATCGTTCATCCTTTGGATGTATAATCAGAATTAATGAGTTGAAAAATTGTCTTTACTGCCAGTAACACTGGCCAATAAACATCTAAAATGGCCATAAAATTGAAGTATGGTTGGGTCTGACTGAGACCTTCAGATGTTAGCTGAAGCAGAAATGAGAAAATGAGAATGATGTTATGTGAGTCACTGGTTTGTTTGCTCTCAGGTCCTGTTGGGGTTAACCGTTGGTGTTTAACAGCCCACCACACCACTTAGTGGCTTTAACAACCCACCACACCACTTAGCGGCTTTAACAACGGCAGTATTTATTTTTTGCTCACGGATGTGCAGTTTGGGCAGGACTCAGCGGGGACAGCTTGTCTCTGTTCCATGTGGCATCAGCAGGGATGTCTTGAATACTGGGGTTAGAATCATCTAAAGATTCACTCCCTTGCTTGTCTGGCTCTCAGTGCCATCTGTCAGCTGGAACTTCAGCTGGGGCTGTGACCAGACCACCTACATGGGTCCTTTATTCATCTTTGCTTGGCTGTTGCTAATCCCTAGACTGCCTCTCTGCCCTCTGTTTAATTTTTCAGTTTTTTTACAAGCTGTTTGCAACGATTTCCCTCTATTAAATTCCCTCTGCTGGATTGCACCTCAAAGAACCTGGGTTCCAACAAGGTGGAAGCTGTATCTTTTACGAATTCACGCATTCACTTTTTGCTACATTCTGTTCCTTAGAAGCAAGTTGCTAAGGCCAGTGATATTCAAGTGGAGGGGAATTAGACTCCACTTTTGGTAGCAGAAATGTCAAAGAATTTATGAACGTGTTTTAAAACCACTGCAGTTTCCCTTCTCTAGTCGTTTGCTTGTTTGCTCAGATACAGTCCTTGCTGTTTTCCTCTTCTTATCTATGTTTCAGGGCACTTATTTCTGCACACTACTTTCCCCAGAACCTCTTGCTTTATGGCTTCAGGTTCGGGGCAGCTAGTGGAAGGCACTGAGAAGAAATAGAAGGATAACATGAGGGAGGAAGCCCAGATAGTTACTTCTACTCTTTCTGCTTCAAAGTCTTTGGCAGTTGATGTACCTCCTTTTTTGTTCCAGTTCCCATTGGAAGTGGGACAAAAGAGCCCTGCTCCCTAAAGAACTTGTACACTAGTTCCCCCATTTCTTCTTGTCCCATTCACAGCATGTTGCTGAATTGTTTCTGTGATAAACTGAGTTCTAATGTGTTCTTTTTATATGCCATCAAATTATAAGGAACTTTACTACATGTTCAAATAAAGAGTTTTCCTTGAACTTTCAAATACAAAAATAACTATTAAAAACTTATGATCTGGGCTTCCCTGGTGGCGCAGTGGTTGCGCGTCCGCCTGCCGATGCAGGGGAACCGGGTTCGCGCCCCGGTCCGGGAAGATCCCACGTGCCGCGGAGCGGCTGGGCCCGTGAGCCATGGCCGCTGAGCCTGCGCGTCCGGAGCCTGTGCTCCGCAACGGCAGAGGCCACAGCAGTGAGAGGCCCGCGTACCACAAAAAAAACAACAACAAAAAACCCAAATTTATGATCTAACAACAACAACAACAAAGTCTTTATGATTTTTGGCGGAAAGTGGGAGGACAATTTGGAGGAATTTTGGCACTCGGTGGGGTGGCATTGTAGGAGCTATGAAATTACAACTGCTTCCTCTCTTTACATTATGGATACACTTTATTTGTAATTTTTTCACTTGAAAATTGAAGTCACTAATCTTATGATTCCTGTGCTGCCTTGACTTTGTTAATTATTAATTTCCCTTGCTTGGCATATCTTTAATTTGCACCATAGTGTTTGAGAGCTTCCAATCTGGATCTGAGCAAATGCATTATTGAACATTCTTCCAACAGTTCTCTTTTCATTTTGCTGCTCAGGCCTTCTGATTACCCAGTCTCTAAAACATATCAAGCTTGTTGTTTTTCTTAGCGAGTGCATTGTTGATAGCTTATTCTTTTTGTTTATGCCACTCCTCTTTCCCTTTGTAGGAGAGTCTTAAGTTTTACTGATGCCACTGTCAATCAGGACAGGTAGGTTTGTGTCAGGTGGAGAAGCATTAGCCTCTTTCTCTTAAACTGAAGCATCTCTTGTCCCAAAAGGTGTCTTTCTCAGAAAGAAGAAGCAAAGTCACCTAACATAACACAGTATGTGAACATACGAGTGTTTCTGTGGTGGAAGCTTGCATATATCAAAGGATATCTGGTATATTCTTCAAATATACAGCAGACTCTGACAAGGACAGTGCATCTCAGGCACAGTTCCTAAGGGACTCTCATAATCTCTCCTTTTGCTCGCCTCAGGCAAAGTGGGGAGAACTCAGTATAGTCCCAGAGTAAGCTCTACCAGGCCCCATAGAGAACTCATTGATTAATATGAAAGGGATGGTTGATATAAGATGTGTAGGGATCTGAAGATTTTTTGATGCCTCCTAATCCCAAATGTTTAGACTTAAGATGTGAGCCTACCACATCAAAAATCCTAACTTATTATGTTGCCTCAATATTCCCTTACTATCAACTAAATTATAATTTCTTATGTAGTCCAACTCATCTGGGTAAAGATTCTAAGTTTTACAGGTCACTTCAAAATCTGTGGTGTGCTTACATCTTAAAAAAAATTTACAAACATTTTTTAAGACACCTAATGACCATTCATTCATTTCATTTATTAAATCCCTACTCTGAGTCATGCCCTGTGCTCTACACTGAGAATTTATAGTAAATGGGAAATAGTTTCTGTTCCCAATATACCAACACATATTTATGGTAATTCATTACCTACTGAAGTTACTGGCTTTATGATTTTTGTACTGTCTTCACTCTGTAAATAATCACACAATATTTGCACTGATTATCACTTCTGCTTAAAAGTTCCTCTTCTTCCTTCTTCATCTATGAATGCCATATTCATTCATTCTTCAATATCCAGCCCCAAACAGCTTTTATGTCTCCAGTGAAGACTGTATTTTCTCTCTTTTGAGTTCCACAAGGACCAGCCATTTGTGTGTGTTTGTAACAAACAGAATTTATGCATTGGTCTCCTTGTCAGCAGTGTGACGTTCATCTTGTTACCGCTAGCACCTAGCACAGAGCCTGGCACATAGTAGATGTTCTGTTAGTGTGAGCTGCGTTGACTTGGGTGAAATAGCTCAAGGGCATCTCACCTGTCTGGAGAGGGTAATTTTATAATAGAGTGATCAGAAAAGACTGCACACCTCACTCGCCCAAGGAACATGAAGGGCGTGAGAAAGCAAACCCTGTCCGTATCTTAAGGAAGGTGGTTCTTCAGTGACACATCCTTGAAAGTGAAATTGGGCAATTTTCTTCCTGCCATGGGCTTCGGCCTCTCAGTGCTGAGGTCCCCACTGTTGACACAGCTGACCATGTTTTTATCAACTCAAATGAAGAAGCTGTTTGGCGGCAGAGTATTGGCTGACACTGGCATACTAATCGCGTTGGCACTTTCCTCCCTGTTCTGACCAAAGGGAAAAGGTTATAAGGAGATGGCTGCCAGGGAGTGAAGGAAAGCAAGTCATGAAAGGCTCCATACACAGCCAAAAGTGGCGTTAAAAATACAAGAATATTTCACAGATTGCTGGATGTCATAATTTTTCCCCAGCTATCTGCAAGAGTTCAGTGCTATTCTTATATTCAGTTTTGTGGGTGTTAATTTGCATAGAAGAAGTATCATAGGTGACAGAGTTGAACTGTTGGGTGGTAAAAATTTTAGTTCCCAGGCTCTGTTGTAGACTTTGACTAGGAATTCAAGACTTAGTTGTGCCTCACTTAAAAAAAAATCATAATCCAAAACTAACGTGAAAACCAAAATTCTCCAACAGGTCTGGACTCAAAGAGGGCGGAGAGTCCTCAACAGAAGCTCTCCGGTAATTAAGCAGCACCCGGCAACAAGTGAGCACAGGTGAGAATTATTAAGCACTACAAAATTATGCCAATTCATTGAGACAGGTTGTTTGTCAGGTGTTGAAAAAGGTGGTATTCACCCACCCATTATTATTCTGGTATATCGCCCTGAGGCTCTGCCTATAAGGAAGGTTAAAGGTTGGGGGCTGTGGTGTTCGCTGTGTACCATATAGCGCAGGAGCTGTATTGGACTTCTGCCGTCTTCCTCTCTAGGTATGCTCTCATCCCTTCTCTCCCCGCTCCTTGCCTGGTGTCCCTATAGACCACATCATCAGGGCTCCTGTACCCTCCGTCTTGTGGTTGGGTTTAACGTACAGGGAGCTCTGGGAGACTGAAGGGAAAAAGGAGAGAGAGAACAGGGTATTTATTCTCCAAGATCCTTTCCTGCAGTGTTGCCTTGGACTGGCTCTGTCGCTCAAGTTATCTTCTTGAGGTAGCCTACTCTACATAATTTTCTCATGTTCTGGGTTCCAGTAACTTCTCCCTTGTTTCTTAGAACCTAGAAGTGGTAGCAACTCCACTGTTAGGAGTCTCGGGTTCTTGCCCTATATCCTGCGGTTCCGCCTACACCCAAACTAATACTTTGTACTTAGTAACTTTATCAACCCCCTATGAATTATTTTAATTTTAGTATGCCACATGTTTCCTGACAAGACAAGGTAAAACCGACAGCAGCAAAGCTTTGTTGAGTAAAGTATCCTCAAACAGCACAGTAGAAGCTGGGGTATACAAATGTCATGCGATATGGAAAACAAAACTCCCTTTAATGAAGGTCAAAAGATCAGGCATATAATGTGTGCCAGCCTTAAAAGAGAAAAGGGGTCCCTATTTATAAGTTTAAAAAAGTGAGCCGAAGAACATGCAGGCAGCTCAGACCGGTGTGTTACTTTACTAGTTTGCAGGGTATTAGTTCTCAGAAAGAGCAGCCTCAAACATTGTACAGATCCTAAGTGCAATTGAAATTTTACAACATACCTACTTAAATCATTTCCATCATTTTCTGGATGAATAGTTCTTAGTGGAAATAAGTACTCCTGTATCTGAGTAGAAAAGCACGTGTACAAGTATTCATTGTATTTTTGGCATTTTAAATTGACTTAGCATTAAAAGGTTGGGCATAATTGTCAAAAATCACCAAATAATAAGACTGAAGAAGGATTTAACAAGCATAGCCCATTCTCTGTACAGTTTTACAATGTTGGTGAAATATACCTGTGTGAGCAGAGGATGCCAACTTCTACCCTGACAGGGAGCAGTAAATCAAATGGCCCAGGCTTTAAGCAGAATAAAGATTCTCCTTACATTATCTGGTGCTACGTGTTCTAATAAAATAAAACTTTCAGCAGTTAGGAGTCTTCGTCTACTTACAGCTTTTGAAAGTATAATTTTTATATTTACCAGATGCCTTAAGGAGTCCAAGTTCTTATAAATGAGAAAATAAAACTTTTTTCCTTCATAATTATCTCACATTTTTATCTTAGATAATACATCTCTTTTTAAGTTTTTAAAATTAAAAAGTCTGGGACAAAGTGAGAGAGTGGCGTGGACATATATATACTACCAAACGTAAAATAGATAGCTGGAGGGAAGCAGCCGCATAGCACAGGGAGATCAGCTGGGTGCTTTGTGACCCCCTAGAGGGGTGGGATAGGGAGGGCGGGAGGGAGACACAAGAGGGAAGAGATATGGGGATATATGTATATGTATAACTGATTCACTTTGTTATAAAGCAGAAACTAACACACCATTGTAAAGCAATTATACGCCAATAAAGATGTTAAAAAATATATATATAGAGAGAGAGCATATTAACTATATCTCTCAGTAATCTGGGAAAGTAAACCTGCATATCTGAAGATTCTTATGATTAGAGTAATGGTGCAACCACTCTACAGTCATATCAAAATTGTTACACAACTTTCTCACTTGGAAAACTAAACCTACATTTATTAGCATACTAGAAATCATATTTTATGAATTATTAAATATATGTCATGTTATTGGTTTGTAAAAATCAATACCTATTGTTTGGTAATGTAAGTAAATCAAACTGTGACTTAGGAAATCAGCTAATATATTTGCTGTTGAATCCATGGATTAAAAAATTTAAATAATAGAGTTATACTGGTAATACCACTACAAAATTTTTTTTTTAAATCATCCACTAACTTCCAGGTGCTGTTGGAGATAGAAAGATGACTAAAACACAGTTCTTATCCTTCGAAAAATTGTAATCAAAAGGAAGGGAGAAAGCATGCGTGTGATTGGATAAAATGTCAGTTTAAACATGATAAATTCTTTCAGAGAAATAAAAGTATTACGAGTGTTTATAGGAGTAGATCATATTTGGTTGCGTTTATCAGGAGAGAAATCACTGAGGATGTCTGAGAACAAGATAGACCTTGAGGGATCAATAAGAATTCAGAATGGAAAAAATGAGACCAGGGGTGGGAATTAAAGGGCAAGAGCATTACATGAAGAAACAGAAGAAAAAAGACATGGCAGTAGGAAAACCTAGAGAATATTTAAGGGATAGCCAAAAGTCTAAGTCAACTAAACATAGGATAAGAGAATTATATTCAGCATCCAATCGATTCTGTACTATGTACATGTAGTATAAATAAAAAATTCTGCTAGTGTCTGTGGTAAACACAGTCAATAAAATGACATAGTCTTTGCCTTCCGGAAGTTTGCATTCCTGATGGGCAGAGAAAGACAATAAATAAATATCTATTTAGTTAAAATTCTGAAGCCTCACTTGGCTTGAAGGATGGGAGAAAAAGTGACAGAAGTGGATGTGCCTTGGCTTTGAGGAAAAACTGTTTTGCTGTGAGCAGGCTCGTCCTAGGGAGAACAAGAGGAAAGGCCAAGCATGAGCTGTGGTCTTTATCTCAAATCTCTCTAATCAGATTTCTGATGCACTGGAGAGGACCAAGTGTGAGGTAGAGAGAACAGTGGGTGTTTTCTTCCTAGTACTTCCTAAAGAAGGCATAAGTATAAATGGTCATTTGTCTTCTGTGGACAAGAGAAAAGAGTTTCCTTTCTACCCCCAAAAGATACATTCGTAGGAAACATTAAAGACAGGATTAGGAATTTAACACTTTATTTAAAAATAAAAATATTTCTACTTACTACTAAATAATTGACTACTAGAAAAAATATACGGGATTATGGGTATTCTTTCTAATTATCTCTCAAATTCCTCAAATCACAGACTTCTCTGGGAAACTTGTATTCCAAACATCAAAATATTCCCTGACATAAAGGGTTGTTTAAGCTCATAATTCATGTCTTTTTAAAGCATTTTACTGAAAATCAGGCAAAGCATATACGGTCTATCTATACCTTAATAAAGAAATCAAGGTAAACATTATATATAGATCATCCGGCTGTTATATTTCTCTTTGGTATCAGGAAAAGAGAAAAGGAAAAGGACAAAATTTTATTATTATTATTTTGCAGTATATTAAGGTAGTTACAATGTATGAACCTGCACTGACACATTGTAATCTCCCAAAGTCCATAGTTTACATTAGGGTTCTCTCTTGGTGGTGTACATGCTATGGGTTTTGACAAGTGTATAATGACATGTATCCACCATTATAGTATCATACAGACTGGTTTCACTGTCCTAAAAATCCTCTGTGCTCTGCTTATTCATCCCTCTTTCCCTGCTAACTCCCGATAACCCCTAATCTTTTGGTTATCTCTGTAGTTTTTTCTAGAATGTCATATAGTTGGAATCATACAGTATGTAGCCTTGTCAGAATGCCTTCTTTCGCTTGGTAATAAACATTTAAGGTTCTTCCATGTCTTTACATGGCTTGAGAGCTCATTTCTCTTTAGCACTGAATAATATTCCATTGTTTGGATGTACCACAATTTATTCATTCATGTACTGAAGGACATATTGGTTGCTTCCAAGTTTTAGCAGTTGCGAATAAAGCTGCCATAAACAGTCAGGTGCAGGTTTTTGTGTGGCCATGTTTTCAGTTCATTTGGGTAAATACTAAGGAGCACAATTGCTGGATCGTATGGTAAAAGTTTTTTTTTACGTTTGTAAGAATCTGCCAAACTGCTTCCAAAGTGGATCTACCATTTTGCATTCCCCCTGTCAATGTATGAGAGTTCCTTTTGGTTCACATCCTCAACAGCATTTGGTGTTCTCACTGTTTCGGACTTTAGCCATTCTAGTAGGTGTACAATAATAATCTCATTCTAATTTGCAATTCCCTAATGACATACCATGTTGAACATCTTCTGATATACTTACTTGCCATCTGTGTATCTTTGGTGAGGTACCTATTCAGGTCTTTTGCCCATTTTTATATTTGGGTTGTTCACTTTTTTTATTGTTGAGTTTTAAGACTACTTTGTATATTTTGGATAACAGTCCTCTTTCAGATGTGTCTTTTATAAATTTTGTTTTCACATTCTGTGTCTTCTCATTCTCTTGACATTGTTTTTCACAGAGCAGAGGTTTTTTAATTTTAATGAAGTCCATCTCATCAGTTCTTCCTTTCATGGATCATGTCTTTGGTGTTGTAGCTAAAAAAAAATCATCACCATGCCTAAGGTCACCTAGATTTTCTCCTACGTTATCTTCTAGGAGTTATATAGTTTTGCATTTTACGTTTAGGTCTTTGATCCATTTTGAGTTAATTTTTGTAAAACGTATAAGGTCTGTGTCTACATTTATTTTTTTGCATGTGAATGTCCCCTTCTTCCTCCCTCCCTTCCTTCTTTCCTCCTTTCCTTTGCTGAGTTCCTATTCTGGTTTATTTTTGCTTTTCTCCCTTTTTCTCCCTTATTGGGGAAAATTTTAAACCCTGTCAACCACGAAAATCCTCTCCACAATATGTAGAAAAGGAAGAAAACAGTTATTTTTTGAAAAAGCATTAAGTCAAATTACAATGTGCTTCTTCATAGGAAATCAGATAAGAATAGAAAGAAAGAAATCCCATTCTTTTTATATATTCGAGCAGTTAAAATCCATTAGATACAAATTCACTACACTAATGGTAATTTGTCTTATTATAAGAGGACTTGACAGCACCCTTGGCTATGCATTCTTTCATAGATCATCCAGAGTTCACCTGGTAATTGAGGCAGCCATTTTTTTGCTAATTTCTTTTATCCAAAGGAATATTAAAATTTCTCGTATCTCTATGAGAAGCAAATTGTTTACAGCTCAGAGAGAGGCACCTAAGGTAGATTCCCAAGGTAACAGAAAAATAGCATAACAGAAAAACCTTCCTTAAGGTTTACATTTCACAGAGATGGTTCTTAGACCCTTAACTGAAACATTCCTTAGTTGTAAAGCTGACATAAGGTTTACCTAGCCCTTGCAAAGGTTTGCATACAGATCAGAAAGTTAGAGAAGGGATTCACAAACATTAGATTTCTCAGGGGAATGCTCTAAGCGGGAGGGAGAAGAGGTCCCTTTCCCTTTGACACTAGGGAAAATTCAATTTTTAAATTTACCTTTATATTTTCAACAAATATTTACTTATTCCCTACTATTTTCTAGGCACTGCAGCATGTATAGGTATATGACAGTGAAGTTACTATAATGTAGTGTAGAAACAAATTGAGAGATTGGTCGGGAGTAGGGGGAGCATGATTTAGCATGAGAATGGTAATGGAGATGGGATGATGTTGATGATAGTCTGATTTTTTTTAGCACCAGCTACATTGCTTTCTTCTGCAAGTGGCTGACCTCTGGACTTTACCAGGGTAGGAGCATAAAGACCAAATCTACTGTGATCTTTGGAGATCTTGGCTGTAACAGAACTCCTTTTGTTGAGATACATAGTGTATGTTTGAACTAAAAAGGCATTACATTTGAATGGGGTATACTCTCATTTCACTGACTTTATCTGCAAAGACCTAAAGGCAGCCTGGGAGAAAGCAATGTGATATACTGAGTAGGACCTGGATTAGCCACTACTAAAGACACGTGGCTCTTAACCCTTATGAATCTGTTTGTTTAACTCTTGAGAAAATTGCACCAACGGATCTTCAAGGCTCCTTTCAATTCTCTCAGCATGGTCCACAGCCTAGCTACTCAAAGTGTGGTCCAAGGACCAGCAGCAGCACCTGGGAGTTGATAGAAATGCAGAATCTCAGGTCCACCCCAGATCCTCTGAACCAGAATCTGCATTTTAACAAGATCCTCAGGTGATTGTATATACCTTAACGTTTGAGAAGCACTGCAATCAAGTAGTGGAAAAGAAAAAATAAAGGAATGACAAAAGTAGTGCAAAATGTGAAGGAAGTTCTGGAATAAGGAGACCAGATGACGATGACTGATAGAGGAACAAGAAGAGTAAATTGAAATCCCAAAGAGTTGAAGAGAGGATTGCTGCAGAGTGAGTTGTGGCTGGAAAAAGAAGCACAGCAGAACCTGGCAACTTCTGGACTTCAAAAACAAACCAAGGAACAATGTGAGGGGGAGAAAGAAAAAACAAATGAAAGGAGTAACACTAAACTTTTTCAGGCCCAAGACAGTTCTTTATTACACTGAAAATCATGAGGATCCTCAGCAAGCTTCCTGCTCCTTTTAGATAGAATGGATGATTCCCTAGAAAAATGTAAATTACCAAACCTGACTGAAGAAGACAAAGATAGACTGAAAGGGTAAATAGCTATAAAATATGAAGAAAGTAATAAAAATATCCACCCTTCTAAAGGTGGATTAGGCCCAATTAGTTTCATGGGTCAGGTCTACCAATCTCGTCAAGAACAGAAAATATTTTTTCTACTTAAAAATTTTAGAGCATAGAAAATGATGAAAAGCTTGCCAATACATTCTAGGCTAGCATAACCCTGATACTCAAATCTTACAAGACCTTATAAGCCAATTTCACTTACAAAAGTAAATGTAGACGTCTTAAATAAAACTTCAGCAAAACAAAACAAAACAAACTAGAGTGAAAGAATATTAGATCCAAGGGTTCATTCCAGGAATGCAAGGATAATTTGTATTAAGAACCAAAAATATAATTAATCACATTAACAGAATAGAGAGAAAGTCATATTACTTCTATTAGATGCTAAATTATTTTGACAAAATTCAATAACTTTTCCTAATAAACACTCTTAATAATTCTAAGAATATGAATTTCTTAACTTGAGAACAAGTACCTACCAGAAACTTATAGTAAACATCATAGTTAACAGGGAAACTTGAACAGCATTCTCATTATCAGTAGGAGCAAGATAGGAATGCTCATTATCTCCACAACATTGTTCTGGAAAGCCTAGCCAATGTAATAGGACGTTAAAATGTAAGAAGAGCTAAAAATATTAACAAGGAAAAGAAAAAATTATGATAATTTACAGATACTGTGAATCCAAGAGAACCAACCACAGAACTATAAAACTAATTAGGAAACCTGTAGAAGTGGCCAGGTATACAATAAGAATACCAAAGTCCTTAAAGCTTTGCTATGCATCAGAAATAACCACTTTCAAATGCAGTGGACTCATATCACCTAGCAATAAATATTTCTTGAGTGAACAACAAAAAAATTGCTATGGAAAAAATACCCCACTCACAATAGCAAGAAAAACTATTTTCAAAAATCTCCTGTGAATAAGACTAAAAAGAAGTGTGCAAGATCTATTTTAGGAAAAAATACTGAAGGCCATAAAAGAAAACCTAAGTAAGAGTCATACTATGACAGTGGATCTAAGAGTGAATATTAAAAATATATCCAATCGTACAGAGAAGTCGATTGGTGGTTGCCGGAGGTGGGAGTGAAGGGTTGGAGAGATGGGTGAAGGTGGTCAAAAGGTACAAACTTCCAGTTATAAACTAAAAAGGTTCTGAGGATGTAATGTACAGCATGGTGACTGTAGTTAATAATAGTGTATTATATATTTTAGAGTTGCTAAGAGAGTTGATCTTAAGATTTCTCATCACAAGAAAATTTTAACTGTATGATGATAGATGTTACACATATCAAATCATTATGTTGTACACGTGAAACTAATATAATGTTATATGTAAATTATACCTCAGTTTAAAAAATGAATTTTCAAACATACCTCAAAATTATATCAAATTAATTCATGGATTCAATAGCAAACAAAATTCTTAGTAAGATGTTTAATAACGTACGACAAACTGAATTTTATGTTCTTTTGAATGGTTAAAAACATAATAGCCAAAATATATTTGGAAAAGAAAGAAATGAGGGGAGAATTTATCTTACCAGATTGAAAATGTTCTTCTATTTCAAATTTCCCCCTCTCAACCCCTGGCAACCACCATTCCGCTCTGTGAGTCTATGAATTTCACTCTTTTAGATACCTCATACAAGTCATATTTATCATATTTATCCTTTTGTGACTAGCTTATTTCACTTAGCATAATGTCCTCAAGGATCATCCATGTTGTCAAACATTGCAGAATTCCCTTATTTTTTTTTAAGGCAGGGTAATATCCTATTGCATGTATATTTCACATCCCCCCAACCCTCAGGTCTTTAATTTAATGTCCCAAAGTTATCTACTCATTAATAATCACAATGATCACAATGTAGTGATTTGTTATTTTGGTTTCTCACAAAAATATTTCTGTTAATTTTTTTTTTTTTTTTTTTTTGCGGTACGCGGCCCTCTCACTGCTGTGGCCTCTCCCGCTGCGGAGCACAGGCTCCGGACGCGCAGGCTCAGCGGCCACGGCCCACGGGCCCAGCCGCTCCGCGGCACGCGGGATCCTCCCGGACCGGGGCACAAACACGCATCCCCTGCATCGGCAGGCGGACTCTCAACCACTGCGCCACCAGGGAAGCCCTGTTAATTTTTTAATGAACTGATTTCTCTTTTTTATTGAATATAATTTGACATATAACATTTTGTAAATTTAAGGTGTACAATGTGTTAGTTTGATACATTTATATATTGTAAGAGGATTGATGTTGTAATATTTATCACGTTACATATAGTACAATATTATTGTCTATATTCATTATACTTATTACAGTTTCTTTATCCATTCATCTGTTGATGGGCATTTATGTTGTTTCTACATCTTGGCTATTGTTAATAGTGCTACAGTGAACATGAGAGTGCTAATATCTGTTTGAGATCCTGATATCAATTCTTTTGGATAAAAACCCAGAAGTAGGATTACTGGACCATATTGTTAAGAGGATAGATCTCAGGCTTCCCTGGTGGCGCAGTGGTTAAGAATCTGCCTGCCAATGCAGGGGACATGGTTCAAGCCCTGGTCCGGGAAGATCCCACATGCCGCAGAGCAGCTAAGCCCGGGCGCCACAACTACTGAAGCCTGTGCGCCTAGAACCCGTGCTCTGCAACAAGAGAAGCCACTGCAATGAGAAGCCTGCACACCGCAACAAAGAGTAGCCCCCGCTCACCACAACTAGAGAAAGCATGTGCACAGCAACAAAGACCCAACGCAGCCAAAAATAAATAAATAAAATAAATTAATTAAAAAAAAAAGAGGATAGCTCTCATGTTAAGTGTTCTTACTGCAATAAATCACCACAGACTTTCCCTGGGTGTATTTATATGGTCCAGGTGACTTAGGTCTGTGCATCCTGCCTCATTCCTGCCAGTAATATCTCTTTGCATCTGCCCACTCTCTGTGCCATGTCTGTGTCACTCTCATACACATGGGGAATATTCTCAGATCCTATACCAGTCTAAGGTCTGGGGTAATAAGCTTCTGTACCCCACTCGAGAACATGGGACCTTCTGTCACATCTACACTACAGAACAGCATGGGGAATCCTTGGAGACTGTAGCAAGCCCAATGAATGAACAAAAAATAGAGATAGCTCTTTTGCATCTCAAAGCCGCCTTGCTCTCAGCTTCCCCCCGCCCCCCCCGCCGCTCCCCACCCCGACACAAAAAAACACCCCAGGGGCTTCTACACCCTAATCCCCCTGAGCCAGGAGCTTGGTTGAAGGCTGGGGTAGGAGTTGAGGGCATAGGACCCCTTCTCAGTACTCACCAGTCTGTAAGCTCTCATCACTTACCCTCTTGGCTTCTTCTCTGCCCTCAGCCTAGAAAGTCTCATCTACACTTGAATCAAAGAAAATTTGCTCTGAGTCATCATCTTTAGGTTATGCTAGAATTAGGCTTCTGAAATTCAGTGAACAAGACTGAGCCTTTTCTTAAAGGGTTTCACCTTTTATGAGGCAGTATATCTTGCAGAATACCAACCAGAGATACCAAGAACAAAAAGGAGCTGCTAATATATCTGTTTATAATATATTTATATTTCCACCTCTTTTGAATGTGGATATTTGTAAAGGCTAGAAAAAACTTTCTTGGGTCTTACTCCAAATCAGATAACAAGGTTACCTTGAGGGAAGTGGGTACTCGTGAATGGAGACTTTTAATTTTACTCATTCTTCTGAATTCTTTGAATGCTTTAGAGCAGCAATTCTCAAATTTTAGCATGGATCAGAATCCCTTGGAGATCTTGGTAAAACTCTGATGGCTGTGCCCCAACTGTTAGTTTGCATTTCTAACAAATTTCCAGGTGATGCTCACGTTGCTGGTCCAGGGACCACACTTGGAAAACCACTGCTTTACAGCAAGTTCAGATTACTTTCAGTAAATATAAATTATATATAAATTAAAAAATTAAAGTTAATGATTTTTTAAGAGTTCCCACTGAATCTACACAAGAATGTCCCATTTTCTAATGCAGTAAGTGTTCAGATGCTGCAGAGAGAATAGTCATGTGTGGTGCCTCTGTCCTCCTTCACACCAACCCATTTGTAAGCTGAAATGAGCTCCCTCCATCTGGGAATGGCCTTCTCATCACTGGCTTTGGTGATTGAAATTCATTCTGCTTAAATTATTCCTATTCCATTTTTCTTTGAAAATTTCCTCCCCACATCTTCTCAAAAGAGAAACCAAAATGCGGTGAGGCAGTGAGGAAACAGTAAAACTTAAAAAAGAAATAGCCGACCACAGCTATCAGAGAAGAAAAAGAAATAAAAGGAATACAAATTGGAAAAGAAGAAGTAAAACTGTCAGTTTGCAGATGATATGATACTATGCATAGAGAATCCTAAAAGATGCCACCAGAAAACTACTAGAGCTAATCAATGAACTTGGTAAAGATGCAGGATACAAAATTAATACACAGAAATCTCTTGCATGCCTATACACTAACAATGAAAAATCAGAAAGAGAAATTAAGGAAACAATCCCATTCACCAGTGCAACAAAA
>NC_041234.1:13876698-13917227 GCF_002837175.3 Physeter macrocephalus
AGATGGAGAGATATACCATGTTCTTGGATTGGAAGAATCAATATTGTGAAAATGACTATTCCACCCAAAGCAATCTACAGATTCAATGCAACCCCTGTCAAATTACCAATGGCATTTTTTAGAGAACTAGAACAAAAAATCTTAAAATTTGTGTGGAGACACAAAAGACCCCGAATAGCCAAAGTAATCTTGAGGGAAAAAAACAGACCTGGGGGAATCAGACTCCCTGATTTCAGACTATACTACAAAACTACAGTCATCAAGACAATATGGTACTGGCACAAAAACAGAAGTATAGATCAATGGAACAGGATAGAAAGCCCAGAGATAAACCCATGCACCTATGGTCAACTAATCTATGACAAAGGAGGCAAGGATATACAATGGAGAAAAGACTGTCTCTTCAATATGTGGTGCTGGGAAAACTGGACAGCTACATGTAAAAGAATGAAATTAGAACACTCCCTGACACCATACACAAAAATAAACTCAAAATGGAATAGAGACCTAAATATAAGACTGGACACTGTAAAATTCTTAGAGGAAAACATAGGAAGAAGACTTTTTGACATAAATCACAGCAAGATCTTTTTTGATCCACCTCCTAGAGTAATGGAAATTAAAACAAAACAAAAAAAAACAAATGGGACCTAATGAAACTTAAAAGCTTTTCCAAAGCAAAGGAAACTACAAACAAGACGAAAAGACAACCCTCAGAATGGGAGAATATATTTGCAAACGAATCAACGGACAAATGATTAATCTCCAAAATACATAAACAGCTCATGCAGCTCAGTATTAGAAGAACAACCCAATCAAAAAATGGGCAGAAAACCTAAGTAGACATTTCTCCAAAGAAGACATACAGATGGCCAAGAGGCACATGAAAAGCTGCTCTACATCATTAATTATTAGAGAAATGCAAATCAAAACTACAATGAGGTATCACCTCACACCAGTTAGCATGGGCATCATCAGAAAATCTACAAACAACAAATGCTGGAGAGGATGTGGAGAAAAGGGAACCTGCTTGCACTGTTGGTGGGAATGTAAATTGATACAGCCACTATGGAGAACAGTATGCAGGTTCCTTAGAAAACTAGAAATAGAATTACCATATGATCCAGCAATCCCACTACTGGGCATATACCCAGAGAAAACCACAATTCAAAAAGACACATGCAGGCTTCCCTGGTGGTGCAGTGGTTGAGAATCTGTCTGCCGATGCAGGCGACACGGGTTCGCACCCTGGTCTGGGAAGAGCCCACATGCCGCGGAGCAACTGGGACCGTGAGCCAGAATTACTGAGCCTGCGCGTCTGGAGCCTGTGCTTCGCAACAAGAGAGGCCGCGATAGTGAGAGGCCCATGCACCGCGATGAACAGTGGCCCACGCTTGCCACAACTAGAGAAAGCCCTCGCACAGAAACGAAGACCCAACACAGCCATAAATAAATAAATAAATAAGTTAAAAAAAAAAGTTAACTCTCAACTTTAACAACAACAACAAAAAAAGACACATGCACCGTAATGTTCATTGCAGCACTATTTACAATAGCCAGGTCATGGTAGCAACCTAAATGACCATCAACAGACGTATGGGTGAAGAAGATGTGGTACATGTATACAGTGGAATATTACTCAGCCATGAAAAGGAACAAAATTGGCTCATTTGTACAGACGTGGATGGACCTAGAGACTATCATACAGAGTGAAGTAAGTCAGAAAGAGAAAAACAAATACTGTATACTAACGCATATATGTGGAAACTAGAAAAATGGTACAGATGAACTGGTTTTCAAGGCAGAAATAGACACAGATGTAGAGAACAAGTGTATGGACACCAAGCCGGGAAAGCGGGCTGGGGCAGGGATCAATTGGGAGATTGGGATTGACATATATACACTAATATGTATAAAATAGATAACTAATAAGAACCTGCTCTATAAAAAAATAATTAAAATTCAAAAAAAATAGCTGAATAGATAGATTCCTTGGATTCACCAGTGAATTCCATCAGTATGATCTGTTTGCTCTGGATATTTAATGAACTCTTATCAGTATACTTTTCAGTATCTTTTGTAAGTGGCATTACGTTTCTGCCTCAGATTCTAGTTTCCTGCATTTGTCCTATAAAGTAATATGTGTGGTTTGTGGGTTTATTTATTTATTTTTTGAAAAGGTGTCCTTAGAGACCTGGCCTGATTTCTACCCTTTATGGCTTTCTCATTTGCCTTTCATGTCTCTGTGCAGTGCTGGATTTGGCTACAACTCTTAAACTTCCCGATTTTTCTGTATTCCGACAGATAGAATCTTGCTGTTTACGGAATTGCTTCTGTGGGTTAAAGTTTTTACCTGCTCTTTTCCCTTGGCTCAGTGAATCTAACCAGTAGACTCACTCTTTTCACACCATTTTATTTGCTTACATAGCCAATTGAGTATTCCAAATTTTTGGAATATATTCCTACCAATTTCTTCTTAAGCTTCTCTTCTAGCATGACTGGGACTTTGTGTCACAGACATTTTCTTTCCATATTAGCTTCCACTTCTGTTTTGTCTGTTCTACTTTTGGGTATGCATGCTGCAAATACCTCAAGTCTATCTTTGCCTCCTTGGCTTGTTTTGCAGCAAAAGTGAATAGCAGTGCTAAAGTGATGGACTCTTAATGTGAATGTATTTTAATTAAAACATCACATGTAGACTGATGAAAATGTCTAATTTAAGCTGGCTTCTAAAAACTCTTATTTTAATCATGGACGTAGAGTGGCATGTTGTTTCAAGCTGCTGCAGATGTACTCTTTGGAGGCAAATAATAAAGAACCAGGAGGAATTATTATTGTAAAGCAGGGCTTGGCATTAGCATATTTTAACCCTTTCAAAACTGTTTTTCAGGCCCAGAATTTTTTCTCGTAGGTATATACCCAACAGAAATGCAAACATATATTTAGCAGAAGACTCATTCTACAATGTTCATAGCAGCAATATTTGTAATAATCCAAAGCCAGGACTTATCCAAATGTTCATCAACAGTAGAATGGGTAAATGCAGTATTGCCATATAACAGAATATTATACAGTAATTAAAATAAATCATGGAAAACACATGTAATAGTATGGATAAGTCTCACCACCATTATGTTGAGTAAAACAACAACAACAATAAAAAGCCAAAAAACTAGTCCGAAAGGGAGCCAGTCACAAAAAAGTATATATTCTATGGTTACATTTAAATTAAGTTCAAAAACAGGCAAAACTAATCTATGGTTAGTGGTTACCTTTCAATACTGTTTACCCTTGGGGAGTGGTTAGTGACTGGAAGAGAGCACAGGGGAGTCTTCTGGAAGCTGGAAATCAGCTCTTTGTTAATCTGGGTGCTGTTTACATGGTTGTGATCAGTTTTGAAAGTTGAATTGTATAATTATGATACATGCATTTTCCTGCGTGTATATTATATATCAATAAAAAGTAAAAAAAAGAATATCGAAGAAAAAACTTCATTATACATTATTCTATTTATCCTCGCCTCTTCACCTGTTTCCTTGTCAAACCCACTCTGTGTTTGTCTTTTGGGGGGACCGTTTTTCATGTTTCTCTCATGTATCTGCACATCTTCTGAGTAGAGGCATTGGCGGCTTTTGTTCTGGACTCTCTTTTCAAGGATGTTTGTAAGCCACGGGTCTTGGACAAATAAGAGATGGTATCTCCCTCTGGGGAAGAGGGAAGATTTGTTAGCAGTTAAGAATAATAAAAAGAACATCTCCCTTGGGGCAAAGTTTGGGCAGGTTTTCTATCAGCCCCTGCTAAAACATGGGGAGTACCTAAGCGCAGGGTTCCTCCTGTTTTGCAAACTCACTGCAAACAGGCATCCACCTGACATGCTCCACATTGCCCTTTGGGGACTGGGGTGGCAGGGGGTGGGGGGGAAGCAAAGGAAGCTGGCACAAATATGCTCATGCTTCCCGCTGTGCTGTGAGTAATAAAGTAACGTGTCTGATTCAGCAGTCTCGTGCCTTCTGCCAACATCCACAAAACTGCAGCAAGCCACCCACGTTAGCTTGCGAGTAGGGTAAAATCTCAGATCCTTCATAGTGCTTGATGCTTTTCTGGTCCAGCAAGCCATGCTGGGTTGAGGTGCTGTCATTTTTTTAGTCTTACTATGTTATATGGGCTTGCCGATCATGGTAAATCAATTTATTGTAATAACCATATTAGAAAAACATAATAAGAATGAACATTTATTGAGCACATAATGTGTGTGAGACACCATGGTAAAAGATATACATACATGTATTGTTACTTTAAATACTCTAAGCGTTCCATAAAATAGGTTGTCTTTTTCTTCGGTTCATAGATGAGGAAACTGGTTCAGAGACAAAGTTACCATAGCTACTATCTATAGTTACATAGTTATAGTTACATAGTTACCACAGTTACACAGCTAGCTACTGGCTGACTTGGGATTTAAACCCAGTTGGTCTGACTTCAGAGCCCATACTCTTTTTTTCTTCAAATTAATTTATTTATTGATTGATTTTTGGCTGCGTTAGGTCTTCATTACCGGGCATGGGCTTTCTCTAGTTGTGGCAAGCTCTTCGTTATGGTGTGCGGGCTTCTCATCACGGTGGCTTCTCGTTGTTGAGCATGGGCTCTAGGTGCACGGGCTTCAGTAGTTGCAGCACGTGGGCTCAGTAGTTGCGGCTCGCGGGCTCTAAGCACAGGCTCAGTAGTTGTGGCGCACGGGCTTAGTTGCTCCGCGGCATGTGGGATCTTCCCGGACCAGGGCTCAGTCCCGTGTCCTCTGCATTGGCAGGTGGATTCTTAACCACTGCGCCACCAGGGAAGTCCCAGAGCCCGTACTCTTAAGTCTTTAGTCTCATATATGGGCTGAGTTCATATAACAATAGGGACAAGAACCGCATCTTAATTACCTAGTATGGATAGAATTAGTTAAAGTCACTGCAAACAGGCAAGTTCAAAAGGAACTCTTTGTTAAAGCCATTTGTGGAAGCATCATAGCTTCACTGTTAAAGAAACCATGACTCATAGCAGCGTGTAGATGTTTGTCCTCCCATAAACGTTTATTGGTTGTGACAAATATTCTGATGTAGAAAGAGCCATCTCTGTTAGCTTCTTCTCATTACACCCTGGAGTCTTTTAATCAAAGGGATGGATGGCATGGCCCAGCAGTCTGACATTTACATTGAAAGTTTTTCTATTTTAGGGTACACCTAGGAACAGATTAGACTAAATAGGTAATAATGTGCAACAAGAGAATCTCCAAGCAGAGCAAGGTCTTAACATTTAGTTTTCCTCCTTTTTTGAACCTGATATTTTACTATCACCAAGATTTAAAGAACATGTTTTTCTTTGAAAAGAAAAACAAATGTTCTAAATGTAATTCTTCGATGTCTCAGGTTAGCTTTTTTTCAACAAGAAACCTGCAAGAAAATATAAAGTAAGAGGGAGAAAAGATATGTGCTTGGTTGGTGGTTATATATTCACAATTAGTTGATGTTAGATATATTGCATTGTTTCTTAAATGTAAATTTATCAAAGTAAATTAAAAATTTCTCTCTGTGACAGAAGAATTAACTAAATAAAAAAGTAAAATGCATTTGCAGTGGTTGGGAAAGGTCTTGTTAAAGGTCTTCACATGCTTCAGCTAGGAATAGCCAAGAAGAAAATCTACCAGGTCTATTTTCTGTGTATAAGATATATGTTCTGATACGAGTGTGGCTGCATACACTGCAGTTCTCAGAAATCACTTATAGAAAATACACTTATCGACAGTGAGGAACGCATGCTGAAGGGCAAAAACTCCTTTTCTCTATAAGACAGAATGCAGAATAAGGGAGATCCAGGTGGTAGCAGGATTCTCCTCCATGCCCCCTCCCAGGCCCTGCTGCTTGCCAGATTCAGTGAGTTCAGAGAAACCAGGCAGTTGAAGCTACATGGAGAATCATGGAAACAAGACGTATTTTTAGGATGCAACCTGGTTTTACAGCAAGTGATAAGGGTGACTGCACAGTGAAAACCAGCTACACCAGGATGCTATCTGTTCCATCCCTGCCTGCAGGAACCCCTTGCAATTAGCTGGCCAGGAAGACCATACTCAGAAGATAATAAAATAATAAAATAAAATAATATAAAACGTAGCACAAATCCAGAGAGAACACAAGAAAAACAAAAATGCTTTAAAAATTTTATTTTTAATCTTTTTAGTTATAAAATAGAGTATACTTACTAGAGAGTGCACAAAGCATGAATGTACTGCTAAATAGTTTCTCATCAATCAAACATCCATGTAACCACCAGCTAGTCCAAGAAATGGAATCTTGCTTGGACCTTAGAAGTCACCCTCATTTTTCCTCCCTATGACTATCTTTCTTTCCCCCCAAAGTAACTATTATCCTGACTCATATGGTAACTACTTCTTTGTATTTCATTATAGTTTTTCAGCTTATTCATGAATTCTTAAACACTGTAGATAGTTTTGAAGACTTTTCAGTTATATTTAAATGGAATTATACAGCATATATTGTTTCATGCTCAGCAGTATGTCCGTGAGAGTCATCCATGTTGGGGTGTATAGCTGTGGTTTATTTTCAAGGAGTTGAATTGCTGGGTCATAAGGAATGCCAGGCTGTTTCCCACAGTGCTTGTGGTCAATTTATCCCCAACAGTATATGAGAATTCCAGCCTCTGCAAATCCTCATCTTCTCTTGGTGTTTTCAGTCTTCTTCATTTTACCCATTCTGGTGGGTGACTAATGATATCATATTGTGTTCACATTGCATTCCCTTGATGACTAATGAGGCTTAAATTCTTTTACCTGTTTATTAGCCATTATGTAATCCTATTTTGTGAAGTACCCATTCAATTATCTTACTCATTTTTCTATTGGGTTGTCTCTCTTTTTCTTAAGGATTTATAGTGGTTTTTAAAACATATTCAAGATAAGAGCTTTTGTCAGTTATATGTATTGGAAATATTTTCTACCATTATTTTGATTGCCTTTTTACACTCTTAATGCTCTGGGGGAACCAGGAAAGAAGTCTGAGTAGCCTGAGACTTCCATGTTGTGAGGGAGTCCAAACTAACCACATGGAAAGGCTACATGAAGAGATATTTGGTTAGCCTCTGCATTGCAGTCATGCAGACACCAGACATGAAAATGAAGAAGCCATCTTAGACACTCCCGCTGCAGCAAATGTGATGTGAAGAATACAGAAGACAGCCAGCAGCCAGAACCAAGACCTCAGACATAGGACCCGAACTGCACCATCGCAGGCATCTCTTGGTATTCATACCACCAAACTAAGACCCTAGTCAATGTGGAATGAAAACTATCTATCCCTGGTGGTCCCTGCCCAAATTCCTGACCCATAAAATTTCAAGCATAATAAATGTTGTTGTCTGATGCCACTAAGCTTGGGGTGAATCATTATGCAATGATACATTTTGTAACAGAAGGTTTAATGAGGGCCGATGTGGAGCCAGGCTCCAAAAGACTGCAATAAGTGCAGGAGAAGAGGGGTTCTGGGAAAGTAGAACACATAAGCTAAGTTGGTAAATAAAGAATAAAGCTGAAGCCTTCAGGTGTCGGTGAGGTGATCATACCAACAAAGTGGAAAAATTATTTTTGGATAAATGTGGCAAGATGTTCTTCACCTTTTACTGGTTAGACAGAACAAAGAGAGACTTTGTTAGCATAATAGCACATTAAAATGAAGCTATATAGTTGTCGTCATGGCAAGAAAAATATGACTTGTGGATGTTTCACTCAGAAGAATCTGAAGTCACAGCTCTTGGAATGGACCCAGAGCTCTGATCAAGGTCACCTTTATTTTTTTTTATTTTTATTTTTTTGCGGTACGCGGGCCTCTCACTGCTGTGGCCTCTGCCGTTGCGGAGCACAGGCTCCGGACGCGCAGGCTCAGCGGCCATGGCTCACGGGCCCAGCCGCTCCGCGGCATGTGGGATCCTCCCAGACCGGGGCACGAACCCGCGTCCCCTGCATCGGCAGGCGGACTCTCAACCACTGCGCCACCAGGGAAGCCCCAAGGTCACCTTTAGAAAGGAAAAGAAGAAACAGAAGAGAGAATGATCTCATAGGTGTTTATCCTAGATATGCTTGGTATGTACTAAATGGGTGACTCCATGGGAAAAGACTATTGTTGGTTTATTTGTTTTCATTCCCCTAATAGATTCTGAACTCAGCGTATGTCCATTATCAGCAGACGATAGTGAGACTCCTCTCTGGAAATGAACTTTACCTACAAGCTCTAAAAGATTTACCAAGTTTATTTATAGAAATGTATTAACTTAGCTAGTAAGAAGCATCAAATTATGAAAGACGTTGCCAGAGGCAGGGGGTGGGGCTTAGGTGAAATGGGTGAAAGTAGTTAAAAGATATAAAGTAAATAAGTCATGTGGATGTAGTATACAGACATGTTAATAATACTGTACTGTATATTTGAAAGTTGCTGAGAGTAGATCTTAAAATTTCTTACCACAAGAAAAAACTGTGTAACAGTGCAGTGATGGATGTTATTAACTAGACTTATTGTGGTATTTCTCAACATGTACAAATATCTAATCATCATGTTGTATATCTGAAACTCACATAATGTTATATGTCAATTACATCTCAATTTTTAAAACAAAATTCATGAAAAATCTTGAAATCAAGGAACAGGTGTTTAGATGTAGTTTCAGAAGCAACTGAGAACTTCTAGTCTGTTAAAGGAGTCATAAGTATATATTACAAATTTAATTCTTATGTACCTTTGGGGACAGAAGGAAGGAAAGAGACAGATGAGTTTCTGGAGCGTATAACTGGGTAAAAGGATGCATTGGTGAAGTTGGCACCAGAACAAGACCAAGAACTAGCACAAAGGGACAGTGATGGTGGAACAGAGTTGCTATATCACTGTGTCCCATCCCTTTCATTTCTCAACGTTGAAAATTGCCTTTGAAGCCATAAGTGGAATGAGGTGGTGATTTGAAGGGAAGTTTATGATAACTGCATGCCCCATCTGTGAATAATAGCACAAAAAATTGTGGAGTTCAAACTGGATAGTGCATATTGGCTTTTCTTGTCAACATCTTGTATGATAGCTTATTTCATAATGCTGGCATTTTGAACTCTAGTAAGTAAAAACTTTACAAGAAGACTATATTTTTATTCTTAGTGATGTATAACTTCAGGTATCTTTAGAGGGAAGGAGAACATACTGGAGTTCAATAATAAGATGTTTATTATAGTACTGAATGTGAAAATGTCTAAGCAGTAGTTTTTAAAAATGCATGATGAGAATGCATGGCCTTTCAATGCAGTGATAATAAATAAATAAAGCCTAGAGGCAGAAAAGCCCAACCAGATTCTGCAGTCAAGATATGACCAAAAAAATGATTCATAAAATGAAAAGTTAGTGAGACTCTATTTCCTATATATATTTCTTCTTCTGAGCTCTTCAGTCCTTTTCCTTAATCAAATTAGACACTTAGATAATTATATTAAAAAAATTTCCTATTTCTTTGCTTTGTTAATTCTTTATCTTGCTAGATATTAGATTTCATGTTTAAATGGTAGATTTTGAGCTGTTAGTCTAGTTAAATTTTGGCATTGGGAAATTTGGAGCTTCTGAAATCTGTTCAATATTTTCTCTTAATGTGAAAATATTATGTGAAAATGCACGGTATTGCTGATGTCAAGACTAATATGGGATACTGTATAGAAAGTGTTTTGAAAACCATAACATACGATATAAGAAGTTAAAATACTAACATTGATGTTGATGATGATAATAGTGTTCCCAGGTACATATAGACTGAAACGTTAAACATCACATATCCCTAGAAAGAAAAATTCTCATTTTTTTCTACTGAAAAAGGAAAACAGATTTTCCCTGGCCATGGTCTTTAACATAGGATATTTTCTTTACAGTAGTCTGTCAGTCTGTATTTATTGAGATCCACTGCATGTATAATTCATTTCTTGCTGTTTTGGAGAACTAAAAAGTAGTCATGAAGTCTCTGCACAGGAGGAATTTATTTTCTAAAGGGAAAGAGAAGAAAACAAGTTAATGTACTTAACATGTACGTGAAAGCATATGGGTGTATTCAAATATGTACATACTTCGTTGTACATTTCTCACCCATACATCCATTTTTTCAATGATTTAGTAGAGGGATGGCAAACTATGTCCTGCGGACCAAATCCAGCCAGTGGCCTATTTTTGTATGGCCCTTGAGCTAAGAATGTTTTGTACATTTTTAAAGGGTTTTAAAAAATAGAAACAATGAAGAGTATGCAATACAGACAGTATATGTCCCGAAAAGCCTTAACTATTTACTACCTGGCCCTTGACCGGAAAAAAAAAAAATTGTTGGTCTTTGATTTAGAGTCATGTGTGAAACTATGAAGTTTTGCTTAATTAGAGGGACCAGAATTGTGTCAGTTTAGTGTGAGAGCAAGTGCCAAATGATCTATAATCCTATAACCCCACTGAACGAAGCTTAAGTCAAAATACTTCTCACTTGTACTGTGTTGGCTTTCAAAGCCTTTCTTGTATGAAAGGCAAAAATATTCACTGAAGTCATACTTATTACTGCAGGAAGTTTCATGTGTCGATTCCAATGCAAGCGTATAAATTTCTGTCTTCTCTGAAAGTACAGACTATTCAAGTCAAGTAAATCTAGGTCTCCATTCTCTCTTCCCTACCACCAAGCTAGTTTTCAACGCTTTAGCATTCTGTTTGTAAAATGTGCCAGTAAGGACCTTGTCACTCAGTGACAACTCGGCCTTCTATACTCGATTCTGTGGCTAATCGTGACATTACTGCCGATGAAGTTGCCATTGGATGTGACAGAAAAGACCTGTATTTTCCCAACATTTCTTTGCTTTGTGTACCAGAAAGCTGTCTTTTGATTCAGAGCTGGAATCTGCAGTGTGTGACTCAGCCATTTGGTTTATGTCCTTTCCAATGCCTTTGCGGGGAAGTGTCCTTTCATTTCCGCTTCAAAAGCATTCTTTATGGGAGTTTCTACTGGCATTTAAAAAAATATCCTGCATCCCACTAGCATCCCACCCTCCCTCAGCAGCTCTCAGCTCTGCTATATAATAAGAACTTGTCCTCTGGTTTATCATTTGAGTGTGTGTGTATGTGTTTTCATGCAGTTTCTTCATGAATATTCCATTCTCAGTTACTGAGCAGTTTTAGGGGATTCCAGTCTTATCTAGTGGAATGGTTATCTGGGAAGTGTGTGTACCTGCATTACTCTTGGAGCAGTGATTAGAATTTACGCTCTTTATCATTCAGCTTTGGTTGACCAAGTAGCCAAAAGTATGCATAAACTATTATGCATATTATACATCTCTTGAAACTTCCTGTGCCTCACTTCTCTTACATGTTAAATGGGGACAGTAATAGAACCTAGCTCATAGGTGTGTTAGGGAAATTAAATGAGATAATTTATGTAATTGTTTAGCTCAGTGCTTGGCATAGAGTAAGCACTTGATACATGCTAATAGCATTATTGTCATCCTTATTATCTTTTTTCTCTGACAGCTTTTTATTCCCTACAGTATTTGTTTAGTCATTTCAGCGGTATTTGGTGCCTACCATTTGCTAGGCACTGTCTTAAACACTGGATTAGCAAAGATACTCTTTAAATCTTCACTGAAAATATAACAGATTTCTGCTGAACACAGATCTGATCAGGTGCCCGATACATGCCTAAATCAGTGGTTTGGAGGATATGCCCAGGTCAGTGAGCTGTAAGTCCTTGTGGTTGTTCTTATCTCTAAGAGCAAACCCATGGGCTGGCCACCGTTGTTTACATTGACATATTAGTCATCTCTGCCTAGTCAGGCTGCTTATTTCACTGTCCTATCAGTGTACCACATTTGTTGTACTTTGGCCTTTCTATATGTACCACTGTCTGTCCATGATCACATGAGGGCCTTGTTAGGAAAATCTGCACAACTGCTTCCTGTGACCTTCATCATAGCTGTAATAGCTGATTGAAATTCCTTGTCTACTGGCAGCCATGTTCCTGCCACACACAGACACCTGAGAAGGTACAGCCAACCCACAGACACTCAGAGGCTTTTTTTTTCCTGAATCAGGAATAAGAGACAGACAGAGTGACTCCTAGGAGTGGCTTCTGACTTGAGGCTCCAGGGGAGTCCCTGATTCCTACAGTTCTCCCATTCTGTGAGCCTCCAATATTTGTATCCCAGACCCCTATTTTGACTTAAGCTACTTGCAGTTGTATATCTGTAACTTGCAACTGAAAGAGTTCTGTCTAAAATCCTCTCTCTCTCTCTCTCTCTCTCTCTCTCTCTCTTTCTTTTTAAATCCCAGTAATGACTGATTTTGTTCTCTTCCAAAGCAGGTTATAAACTCTAAAATGACAGTTGCCTTTTAAAATTAAATATTCAAAGGAAAAGCTATCTTAGCCATAAAAAAAGGTGAAATCTTGCCATTTGTGACAACATGGGTGGACCCTGAGGGTGTTATGCTAAGTGAAATAAATCAGATGGAGACAGATGCCATATGACCTCTCTCATATGTTGAATATAAAAAACAAACAAAAACACAAAAAAATGAACAGACCAAACAAAAACAAACACGTGGATACAGAGAACAGAGTAGTGGTTACCAGAGGGGAAGTGGGGGGCAGATGATATGGGTAAAGAAGGTCAACTGTATAGTGACAGATGGAAACTAAATTTTTGGTGGTGGGCACACTGTAGTGTTTACAGAAGTAGAAATATAATGTACACACGGAACTGATACAATGTTATAAACCAATGTTATCTCAGTTTTAAAAAAATCACTTCATTAGGCATTTGGCCACCTCCTCCCTTGATCAGAGCATCTATTCTCCACATCCATGGGGGGACCTGCAGCCCAAACCCAGGCACCCTCTAAGACACCCCAGGTGGAATTTGACTAACAAGTACTGTTGCCTCATGGTAAAACTATTGGGGATGAAAAATAATTATACAGTAAAAGTATTGGAGATAAGTCACGTGTGATAGTCCCAAATGTTGGACAAGGAGCAGAGTTTGCCAGAGAAATACTAGGAAAGTGAATTGTAGTTAAAAAAAAAATTAAAAGATGACAAATTCAGCTGCAAGTAGGACCAGCTCCCTTTTTGGAAGAATGACCTCACTTCTGAAGATGACTCGGTGGAGTAGAGACTGTCCCCAGGTCAACCTTGGGAGGTGCGTGCTGCAGATAGCAGGGCCACATGAGGGGAGGAGCCTGGATCACTGAGTCAGCACCAGAGGGGAGTCATCCTCTTCCAGGACACTTGGATTGAACAGGAAAAAACTGGCTCCACAGAAAATCCTGGAAATTTTAAGACATTGCCAGTTCCAGTTGATTTTTCCCGAGTCCTTACAATTGAAAAACAGGTCTCTTAGTTATCAGCTTTGGTGAGACTAAGCAAGATCAGGCTTCCATGTTGCACAAGGAAACTTTAAATCAGGAGAATGAGCCTTACCCAAAGATGTGGGCACATGAGTCCTCTCCTACAGCATGCATCACTATTATGCCCTGACACGCTCAAAGGTGTTTTGGCATGGGACTGGTTTGACCCAGGTTTGTTGTAAGGCCAGGTGGGGCGTAGTGTGGTCAGAACTCATTGGCCGCCTCTGACTGCAATCAGGCCTTTCCACATTTCCAAATGCTAAATGCACTGTACAAGTAATGTGACTCTATTTGTGCGGGGAGCAGAGCAAAATTAGGGTACTCTTTTACAGAACCTTGCTGTCTCCTTCTCTCAGCCCCACCAGTTGCCTCTGTCCTTGTTGCCAGGCACTTGTTTGGGTTAGAATCAGAGCATTCTACAAGATTCTCTCTGGTCAGTTGTGGCCCACAGGATACTGGAAATCAGAGGCAGAGCTGCAGTGGCCTTTGGAGCCATGGATGGTGTGCTGGTTACCATAAAAATGTCTTTCCAGCTGGTCCTGGAGCAACTCTATGGTGCTTTGGTGGTGTTTTCCGGATATTTGATTCACGCTCCAAGTATCTTTATGTTTTCCTGGGAGATTTTGTATATGTCACCTTGATTATTTTTACGATAAAGAGACGACATACCCTAAAGAAGAAAAAAGAGGCAGCCAAAAGATTTTCTGCCCAGGCTGAAGAATATCATGAATTCACTCAGAAGATTAGACTGTTTACACAAGCCCATAAAGCCTTCAAGTCACTTGCAGAGGAAGCCAGTCCCCTAAAGTTACAAAGTCTGTGCTTGGTAGCACTTCATAAAGATATGAACAAGTTCACCTCTTCACCTGGGGACTTTCTGAAAAAAGACCAAAACTGTAAGCTCCCTAAACTTTTATTTCCTAGAGTGATGATGGCTTACCTTCAAGTACAGACACAGTTACTCAAAGAATCATCAAAATCCCTCCAATTCCAAGTTGCTGAGATGAAAAACATCTTAAGAGCATCGCAGAAGAATGTAAACTAAGTTCAGAGGGAGATACTATATGGTTTGGGCAGAATCATGCATCTTCAGGAAAACCTAAAACTGCTTTCCCAAGAAGCAGCAAAATGGACTGAAAGAGTCTGGAAAGTGAGAAAATAACAAAAATGCTGGAAAACCCAAATACATGAATAAATCAGATTTTAAATAATAAAGAGAGTCAGTTAAAATCTCTGCTAAATAATATCTGGTCTTATGGTCCATCTGCATTGATTGCCTCTTCTCTTCAGTTTGGGTCACATTTTCTGTTTGTTCATGTCTAGTATCCTGGACATTATGAAAAATAGGGTGTTCAGACTCCAGATTCTGTTATGTTACTTCAAAGAATATTGATTTAAAAAAAATTTTAGTGGCAGTTGACTGGGCTGGACTTGAAATCCAAACTCTGTCTCCCCTCTAGTGAGCAGCAGCTGAAATCTTTGTTTGGTTGTTTTTGCCTTATCTGGGTTGCTTGGACTTTTGCCTTACACATGCATAGTTCAGGGGTCAGCTGAACTATAATTCAGGGTAGAGTTTATATGCAGAATTGGGAGTTCCCTTTATTGAATCTCTCCTTTTTGATATTTCTCTCTTTTCAGAGAGAAAAGATTTAGTCACCTTACTTGGGACTGACTATAGCCTGCCCTCAGCAAAAAGCTGTAAAAGGGGAAAGTTACCCCATTCCATTTTCTACTTCCAGATGTTTACTCTCCTTTAATATTTATCTGATTTTAGTTATTCTCCATTGACTTTAGATCGACTTTTATATTATATCCAGAGTTTCAAGTTGGTTTCTGTGGAAAGGTTGGTCCAATAGGAGCTACTTCTCCATTTCCAGAAAGAGAATCTCACCCGTCCCACAAGTACTCCTGATGCAGTGACAGTGGTCCACGTTGTATGGATGTATATAGTGGTCTTCTGCTACAGAGTGAAGAAACTTGTTGTGAATTAAACCCCTACCATCCCACCAGTAAAAGGTCTACATAAGTACCAATTGTAGAAGGCAAGAAAAAAAACTGGTGCTCTCTTTTATTTCCAAGTATACCCATGTGGAGAATGAAGTCTAATCCCTCCACGTCACCGCCACCGCCCCGCCAAAAGAAATCCCTTGAAATCACAGTACTTCTATCAATTCTTAGTACATGATTATTTTAAATAAAGATCACTGTTTTGTCACAGCCACTAATTGCCTAGAATGAATGAGACCTATCAACAGACAATGACGGACAAAGAAAAAGCGGCATTCCCAAGGAATGCTTTTAAAAATTCAAATCCCATTTCCCCATAATTAGTCTATCAGCCCAAGGGAAAACTTTCAGAACTTTCCTCTTCTTCCCAGCTGTAATTCTGCCTATAGTAACATTTTTACCTCTTTCATACCTTCCCTTGATGCCATTTTAACTGGATTTCCTCTGTGGAAACACTTTAGAAGAGAGAGGTGGGAAGGGAGTGGGGAGAGAGAAAAAGAGAGAAGCATACCCTGTGATTGGTTGGGGTGTATGTGTGTGCGTTTGATGCTGGGGAAGAGATTAGAGACTTGGAAAGAAATCTTTGTTGGGTGAGGTGACAGTGGAGAGGCAGAAGCTGTACAAATCTTGCCAGATGGCAGTGGTGCCTGAATAATGGGAGATGATGACAAAGACCTTCTGTTTGTCTCCAAATCATGACTTACATATACCTAAATATGTTCATGAAGTAAAAGTCAGTAATCTTTCCTTCACAAATATTAATGGAATACATATTTTCACTTGTTTTCCATAACTTTGACCTCCGTCTTCTCTGCTACATGATGATTTTCTGCTTTTGTAGCAGGAGGTAGTTCTTAATTACTGGGAAGAATTGACTGCATTCAAAACCCTCTCTCAGCTTGAGTGATACTAACAAAAACAGACCAAACTAGCATTGAAATGTTTGGAAGGGTGTGAGGGATTATTCAAGGAAAATATCAAAGCCAGGATGGGTTGGATCTGCTGTCTGATGAGTAGTTTTATGTAAGTCAAAGTGGATTCTGAAAGAACTGATATTTTCTGTTTAAGAAGTTTTGTTCTGTTTAAAAAGTTTCATTGGTAGGCAGAACCCTTTGCTTATCCCAATTAAAGTAAGCTGCTGCTTCTAATTCATTGATGCTTATTTGTGTGTTTTCTCTTTTTGTGTCTGAAGGATGGACTATGTCTGAATGATAACTATATAAATTTCTCAGTGCTGGTCACAGGCAGTTGTACCTAGCAGAGGGCTTTGTATATAATCTTTGTCAAGAAATAATAGTAATTATGGTGATAGAGATTTGTCTACATCTTTCAGAGGCAAAAAGGCAAAAATTAAATTACTGATACAGTAATGCATTAGTGGCCCCAATTTGGCAATTAGAGGTACTGAAAATGATGACAGATTGCTTTCTCAAAAGGTGTGTTTTTTTTCCACCAACAGTGTTTTTCAAGTCAGTGATTTTAAGTTCCTCATACTTGAACTTTTTCTACTTATATGAGAAATGACCGTATTTTAAATTCATTTTAGATATGAAGGTGACAAACTTAAAAATTATTAGGTTAAAAAGATAACTTTTATGCTTTCTTTAGGTGGTAGCTTTTAAAAATCCAAGGAGGGCTTCCCTGGTGGCGCAGTGGTTGAGAGTCCGCCTGCCAATGCAGGGGACGTGGGTTAGTGCCCCCGTCCGGGAGGATCCCGCGTGCCGCGGAGCGGCTGGGCCCGTGAGCCATGGCCGCTGAGCCTGCGCGTCCCGAGCCTGTGCTCCGCGGCGGGAGAGGCCACAGCAGTGAGAGGCCGGCGTACCGCAAAAAAAAAAAAAAAAAAAATCCAAGGAATTAGAAGAACTTTTTGCTTACAGAAAGGTGAAAAACTTACTTTCATTTTTCAGGAAATCATGAAAGCATAAAACTCTTCTATAGAATATCAATGTCAATTAAGGATAATACATTACATAGAGTCAGAAGTACTGGTGTTTAGCGAGTTTACCTTTGGGAGACATTTGGCGTAAACTGAAAAATCAAGGTCACTTAACTCTTTCTGCTTCGGTAAAATGGTGAAGACAGATTTTGTCTTAGTGAACACTTCCAAAGTGTGAAATGATGTGTACAATTGAAATAAAAGCAATGAAGAAAGAGGCAACTTTTCTCAGCATAACAGTTTAAAACCACCTTATGGATACAGAATGACTAGTTACTGTTAAAAGCTTGACTATTCAGAATGAATTCTACACTTATTTGTGTTAATACATCTTTCTCACTATGAGAAGATGTTTCCCCATAAACCATAAATAAAATGTATTCTCCAAAAATAGAATAGTGTTTTAACAGATTCATGTCTAGCTGAAAAAATCTAAAGGCAGAAATAAGAACAAAAATAAACTCTAAAAAAACTTGCATTTTTGTATGAGTTTAAGATTTAGAAAAATGTTTCAAAAATATTAGTTTGTGTGGTTTTTCATAATTATCCTACATAATAAAAGCAGCAGATATATTCTTCCAGCAGGGATCTCCTGTGTAGACCCCCAGTGCTTAACACACCTCTTAGCTCACAGAAGGCATTCATGTGATGTTCACTGAATTAGAGTGAGATGAACGAAATTGATGTGCTGAGGCTTATAAAAGGAGAGAGAATGCTGGTTTTATATCCTAGAAAATTGTATAACCATCATAATACTAACTTAAATTTGCATTAGTTGGGGAAAAGTCCATTATAAATATTCACATGGCCCTTGTTTGTACCAATACACCCGACATATGTAAATCAAACTTCCGCTTTAGTCTCATGCTGCAGATTTTTAGCAGTCGATAGTTTCTGGCTTTTTTTCCCCCTTATCCTTCATTATCCCCCTTTAGGTGGGCTGCATGTTCAATTTGTAACCCTATCAGAAAACCTTTCCTCTACTTACATACTATAGCTCATCTTCTCATTAGTGGGAAAACCAGTCTATTATTTTTCAAGCACACAGGATAACATGTTGTGTCTGAGACTCACGTTTATGTGTAAAATGGCCCCCCAAAGCCACTAACATTGTCTTATGATGGTTGAGATTAAGATCTTTTATGTATTCTCACATTCATATCACAGCTTCTCTAATGTGGTGGCCTCAGGAGAGTGAAACACAAGCAGCTCCATTTCTAAGGGAAAGAAGTTGCATCTTAATGACCAAATCACAAGTTCTGGCTACTCAAATGGATGAGTCACAAATACCAAAGAATGCTGTGGAAAATTTTCTTCCCTCAAGATGATAATGATATATTTAAGGAATCAAGATTCTCAACACAATTAGCAAGCAAAGCAGAACTGCACTAAATTATGTGGTACAGAATTCAAGTGCTACAGGAAATAAGAGCAAGGAAAATTGCTGCCGACTAGGGAAATCAGAGAAGGGAAGGGTTTTGCCAGGGCACTAGTCCCTGCTCGTGACCCTCTTTCCAGCTGTAAATTGGGCACATGCCAGACTACTCAGAATGCTTGCTGTTATAATTCATCACAAAATACTCCTTTCTTTTTGATCTCCTTTTGATTAGCCCAATCTCATTTGAGTCTCTTTGGCTCCCTATTTCACAACACTGAATTTTCAGTACACTAAGCTTATATTGTCCTTTAAGTTATATATACATACATATATAATTTATATACATATATAATACTAATTTATTACATACATACATATATAATACTAATTTCCATTTTCTTTCTCGATTTGTTTAGGGCAGGAACACAGTTTTTTTTCCTATCATATCTTCTATTGCATTAGTATAGTGTCCTCCACAAATTACCCACTCAACTGAAGTTTTTGATTGATGGAATAAAATGACTGGGCTATGGCATGTTTGCATCTAGTAAAGTGCCTGGCATATAGTAGGTAAACAATAAATAGTTTGATGAAAATCCATCTAACTGTTAAATGAATTGTCTTATTGGTCACTATTCATCACTTTGTTTTCAAATTAATCAGTTAGCTAATAGAGAGCTTTACATTTGCAAGTAATGAGGAAACAGTTCATTTAGTTACCCTAAGTAGGTATGACTTGGGAGTGGATTGTGGTAATTGGGATATATTACCTCAAAAATATGTGTGGGTGTATGTATGTGTATATATATACACATACACACATTGCTATAGCCACAGTTTGAAGTCTGTTACAAGAGCTATATCTTTGTATAGCAATTCCTCATTTTTAGTGTAAATATGGTTATATAAAGTATTTGTCCTAAAAATTAAACACTACCCAACCATTTTTCTGTGTCTCTTTTATTGATTAATTGTCGTATTGATTCATTGCTTGCTACATTGAAAACCAAAGGAAAAAACTGGACCAGGCTTTGGAAAATGTCATGTAGGGAGCAACCTATAACAACCAGCAAATGCTTAATGACTGTAACATTTCTTTTATTGTTAGAGACTAAAATATGTAGAGTAATGGATTTCATAATTAGACTTAAATTGAAACCTTGTCTCTACATCATGCCATATTGATACAGTGGAAAAACTGGATTGCAATGAAAATGAACTATCTACAACTACTTTGAATCTTATTAATGAATCTTGCAGACCTGGTGTTGAGTGAAAGAAGACAGAAGAATACATACTCTATGATTCTTTTATTGTAAAATACTAAAACTGGCAAAACAAATATGTACTATTAGAAGTAAGGATTATTGGTTTCCTTGGAGGGGAAGGATTTGTGATGGAAAGGAAGTAGGACGGTAGCCTCTGTAGTGTTGATCCTATTCTGTCTCTTAATGTGGCTGCTACTTTCACAGTTGTGTTCAGTTTGTGGAAAATCATGGAGGTGTGTAATTAAAATATATTTGTTTACCCGTATTCTTATGTTTATAAAACATTTAAAAATTAGTTTAATATTTACCTCCTAGGGTTAACATGAGGACTGAGTCAAATGGCATTTATGAAAGTGCTCAGCAGACACTGCATTCGATAAACAATCAATAAACATTACTACCTAAAATGTTAATACCTATACCTTAAATATCTTACAAATAGGGCCCTCACATAATTTGTGTCATATCTATTTTAATACATGGTATGATGAGGCAGTGTACTAGTATCTTTTAGAACATACCTGCTCTAGCTTCTTCTCCTATCCTGTAGACGTTCACAAACAACAAATGATGCCCTAATACAGGGGTCCCCAACCCCTGGGCCACGGACCGGTACCGGTCCACGGCCTGTTAGGAACCAGGCCTCACAGCAGGAGGTGAGTGGCGGGCGAGCGTGCGAGCAAGCGATGCTTCATCTGCCGCTCCCCATTGCTCGCATTACCGCCTGAACCATCTCTCCCTCAACCCCCTTCCATGGAAAAATTGTCTTCCACGAAACCAGTCCCTGGTGCCAAAAAGGTTGGGGACCGCTGCCCTAATAGATCTGATTTGTCAGGTTGCTATCTGTGAGTTGCTCCTTGCTGAAAATATGTGCACATATAGCAACTGTATGATAGTATCCATCATAAACTAATAATGAGTGAACAGAAGCAGAATGGAGCTCATAATAGAACAAAAACAAACTATAAGCAGAGTAAACCACCCTTCTATGTTTTCACCTGGCAGGAAAAATATTGCTTGAAATTTTGATTTGACAGTCCATCTCAAAGAAAGTAATATGAAATGACTTCCTACATCATCAGTTTACTGATCAGGGCCCAATGGATATAAACATTGTGCTGAGGACTTTTTTCTAACTCTTGGACCAAAAACAGTGTGTTGAGAACTGATAACCCCTTGGTTCTCTGTGCATTTCCTGCAGATTGCCTTAAATTAAAGACTGGATAATTTTTAAAGAACAGAATCAAACATGATTACTTTTATTTGCCAGGTTTTGTCTAATTATAGTTAGTTGTTTAGTCTGGTTTGCTCACTAATGATAGCCAACATCTTTCTTATTACATCTCATCCATTACCCAATCTAATTATCACATTGAAGTTAAAGGATGGACATTGAGGGATTAGGTTTTACAATGAAAGCATTATACACTGGAACTAAGCATCCCTAGTAATTATTATCATGTATATGTATTGTACACTTGGGCTTCCATGTCTTTATAAAAAAAGTTCCTGCGGCAAAAGTATTTTATGGTTGCTGAGATTGCTTTGCATTTACTTTTTTTTATTGATACAAATAACTATATTAAGGTTTGAAGATCAATGTTGAACCTGCCTTCTAAAATCTTAAATAATCAGCTTTTCCCTAGTGGAAGCAAAAACAGAAAACCTAAGAGTCCTATTGTAATTGATTTTTCTTAGAACTGCTAAAGTGTTTGTGAAGCAGCAAGAGAAACAAAGGGAAAAAATCTAAACCAATTAGATATGACGTTTCAGAAGATGGACTTGTTTATCTGGAGGCAAACACCAACTGCAGAATCCTTCTTAACTAACTTTATGACAATACTTCCCCCAAACCAATGATATAACCCCCATGTTTGTAAAAATAAAAAACAATCTTACTGAGTTAAACACAGAAAAGAGAAAGAAATGCTGATTTTGATGGAGTAAATGGGACTCTAATGTATTGGTAGAGGTTTTCATGATCCTCACACACTAGCTTTGCTAACCTATACTTACGTGATGTACCCATCAACCATGGATGGTTTTGTTAAGTAAACAATGTTAGCAGTCAGAGAAAGTACACAATAGCAGGCATGTGCCATTTCTAAAAACTAATGTTTTTGAGATTAGTGATGATGTTAATTGGTCTACTTATTCAAGGTTGTTTTAATGGATACCAGGTAGATATAGCAAGATCCCCTTTTCCTAAAAGGGGAAGGGCTACAGATAACATAACTGAAGTCATGTAACTTCAAGAAATTTTGAACCTCAGAAATAATTATTCCTCCACGAAGACACACAAATGGCCAACAGGTTATATGAAAATATGCTCAACATCACTCATCACCAGGGAAATGCAAATCAAGACTATAATGAGATCTTCATACTTGTTAGTATGGCTATCATCAAAAAAACAAAACAAACAAGAAACCCAAGAGACAAAAAGTGCTGGCAAAGATATGAAGAAATCAGAACACTTGTACATTGTTGGTGGGAATGTAAAATGTTGCAGCTGCTATGGAAAACAATATGGAGGTTCCTCAAAAAAATTAAAAATAGAACTATCATATGACCCAGCAATCCCACTTCTGGGTATATATCCAAAGGAATTGAAATCAATATCTCGAAGAGATACCTGCACCCTCATGCTCATTGCAGCACTATTCACAATAGCCAAGATAGGGAAACAATCTAAACGTACATCAATGGATGAAAGGATAAAGAAAAAGTACATATACAATGAAATATTTTTCAGCCTTTAAAAAGGAGAGCCTGTCACTTGCAACCACATGTATGAACCTGGAGGACATTATGCTAAGTGAAATACGTCAGATGCAGAAAGACAAATACTGCATGATCTCAGTTATATGTGGAATCTAAGGTAGTCAAATTCATAGAAGCCGAAAATAGAATGGTAGTTGCTAGGAGCTTGGGGGAGGGGAAAATGGGGTGATGTTGGTCAAAAACTTCCAGACAATTTTTCTATTACTATAAATTGCAAAAACATGCTGGTGAAGATAGTATAAAATGAATTTAATCATGCAGAAAGAACTTAATTATTAATGCATAGGCAGTTCCTCCATCCATCCATCTATCCATCCATTGATCTTTGTATCCTTTGTTTATCCATTCAACCATTCATTCATTCAGCCAAATACTTAATGAGATTCCATCATATGTCAAGCACTGTGCATTTAAATAGCTTTATAAAAAGTTGTCTTTGGGGGTAGAAAAAAGTGCTAAGAATTGAGAAGCCCTAAACATTTGAAAGCTAATGTGCATTATAGATTGCTTGCACCTTATTTGGGAGTGATTCCCAATCTATAATGCACCTTATAGGTGCATTATAGATTGCTTGCACCTTATTTGGGAGTGATTACCAGTGGTATTAATAGTTTCATTTAAAGAGATGTCAGTGGAATATTTCATTTTACATTTCTCTTTAAACAGTCACATAAGTTAAATATTTAAGGGATACAAGTATAACTTGCTATGATGTTTTGCATAATATCCTTCACTCTCTGTAGACCACATGATTAAGAGAAATTTAAAGTATGATAGGGCAGAGTCAAGATGGCGGTGTGGGAAGACGCGGAGTTAGCATCTTCCCACAACTAGGGCACGTGCGGGCCACTGGTGGGGGACTGTGACACCCAAAGAGATGGGAGGAACCCCAAAGTGAACCGGTAGGATGTAGGGGGACTGAGGGGGCGAGGAGATGTGGAGGCCAGACAGGATCGGTGCCCCTGAGGCTGGGGAGATCAGGAGAGGCAGGCAGGAGGGGCCCTCCCGGAAGAGCAGAAGAAGAGTGGAGGGCGATTACCCTGCCCACTTGGGTATGGGGAGCCTGCTGAGCGCCCAGGCCGATCCCCTGCCCTCCAAACCCCCCTCCAGGCCACGTGGGTCCTTGGGGACTTAAGAGGGAGGCTGGGGAGATCAGGAGAGGCAGGCGGGAGGGGCCCTCCCAGATGGGAGGAGGAGGAGAGGAGAGGAGGGCATTTGCCCCGCCCACTCGAGCCTAGGAAGCCTGCTGGGCTCCCAGGTGAGGTCTCCCACCCTCTGAGACCAGGGGTGGGGGCACGCCTGGGCCCCTTCAGTTCAGCCTAAGCCCCAACCCCCACAGCCCCCAGGGCCTTTTCCAGACCTGTGGGTCCTAAGCATTGGCCCCACCCACTGCTGAAACCTTGCCCTTGCTTAGGCCCTGCTCTCCACAGCCAAGGCCTCCCCCCCGTTTTTTTTTCTTCTTTTCCCTCCTCTTTTTTTTACTATTGTGGTACTGATGTACCTTCTATTTGTTGATTCATCTATATTTTTATATTCTTCCTAATATATCTGTTAGTTTCCTAGTCTAATTTTATTTTTTACTTTGTTATTGTCCGTTTTTGTTTGTTTGTTTTTGGCCGCCCCAGGCAGCTTATGGGATCTTGGTTCACGAGCCCGAGGTCAGACCGAAGCTCCTTCAGTGGGAGCTCTGAGTCTGAAACACTGGACTAACAGAGAACCTCAGACCCCAGGGAATATTCATTGGAGTGAGGCCTCATGGAGTTCCTCATCTCAGCACCAAGACCCAGCACTACCCAGTAGTCTGTGAACTGCAGTGTTGGAAGCCTCAGGCCAAACAACCAGTAAGAGAGGAACACAATCCCACTTATAAAAAAAAAAAGACAGCAAAAAAATATGTCATAGATGAAGGAGCAAGGTAAAAACCTACTAGAAGAGGAACACAATCCCACTTATAAAAAAAAAAAAGACAGCAAAAAAATATGTCATAGATGAAGGAGCAAGGTAAAAACCTACTAGACCAAACAAATGAAGAGGAAATAGGCAGTCTACCTGAAAAAGAATTCAGAGTAATGATAGTAAACATGATCTGGAATCTTGGAAGTAGAATGGAGGTACAGACTGAGACAATACAAGAAATGTTTAACAAAGATCTAGGAGAACTAAAGAACAAGTGAACAGCGATGAACAACACAATAACTGAAATGAAAAATACACTAGAAGGAAGACAGAATAACTGAGGCAGAAGAACAAATAAGTGAGCTGGAAGAAAGAATGGTGGAAATAACTGAAGAGGAGCAGAATAAAGAAAAAAGAATGAAAGGAATTGAAGACAGTCTCAGAGACCTCGGGGACAACATTAAATGCACCAACATTTGAATTATGGGGTCCCAGAAGAAGAAGAGCAAAAGAAAGGGTCTGAGAAAATATTTGAAGAGATTATAGTTGAAAACTTGCCTAACATGGGAAAGAAAATAGTCACCCAAGCCAGGAAGCACAGAGAGTCCCATACAGGATAAACCCTAGGAAAAACACACTAAGACACAAGTAACAGAAATTAAATTCAAAGAAAAAATATTAAAAGCTGCAAGGGAAGAACAAAAAATAACATACAGAGGAATCCCCATAAGATTATCAGCTGATTTTTCAGAGGACATTGCAGGCCAGAAGGGAGTGGCAGGATATACTTAAGGTGATGAAAGAGAAAAACCTACAATCAATATTACGCTACCCAGCAAGGATCTCATTCAGATTTGATGGAGAAATCAAAAGCTTTTCAGACAAGCAAAAGCTAAGAGAATTCACCACTGCCAAACCAGCTTTACAACAAATGCTAAAGAAACTTCTCTAAGCTGGAAACACAAGAGAAGAAAAAGACCCACATAAACAAACCCAAAACAGTTAAGAAAATGGTAATAGGAGCATACATATCGATAATAACCTTGAATGTAAACAGATTAAGTGCCCCAAGCAAAAGACACAGACTGGCTAAATGGATACAAAAACAAGACCCATATATATGCTGTCTACAGGAGACCCACTTCAGACCTAGGGACACATACAGACTGAAAGTGAGGGGATGGAAAAGATATTCCATGCAAATGGAAATCAAACAAAGCTGGAGTAGCAGTACTCATATCAGATAAAATAGACTTTAAAATAAAGGCTGTTACAAGAGATAAGGAGGGCCACTACATAATTATCAAATGATCAGTCCAAGAAGAAGATATAACAATTATAAATGTTCATGCACCCAACATAGGAGCACCTCAATAAATAAGACAAAAGCTAACAACCATTAAAGGAGAAATTGGCAGTAAAACAGTAATAGTAGGGGACTTTAACACCCCACTTTCACCATGGACAGATCATCCAAACAGAAAATAAATAAGGAAATGGAAGCTTTAAATGACACAATCGACCAGATAGGTCTAATTGATATTTATAGGACATTCTACCCCAAAGTGGTAGAATACACTTTCTTCTCAAGTGCACACGGAGCATTCTCCAGGACAGATCACATCTTGGGTCACAAATCAAGCCTCAGTAAATTTAAGAAAATTGAAATCGTATCAAGCATCTTTTCTGACCACAACACTATGAGATTGGAAATCAATTACAGGAAAAAAAAAACCTGTAAAAAACACAAATACATGGAGGCTAAACAGTGTGCTACTAAATAACCAAGAGATCACTGAAGAAATCAAAGAAGAAATAAAAAAAATACATTGAAACAAATGACAATGAAAACACGACGACCCAAAACCTATGGGACGCAGCAAAAGCAGTTCTAAGAGGGGAGTTTATAGCGATACAATCTCACCTCAAGAAACAAGAAAAATCTCAAATGAGCAATCTAACCTTACACTTAAAACAACTAGAGAAAGAAGAACAAAGAAAACCGAAAGTCAGTAGAAGGAAAGAAATCATAAAGATCAGAGCAGAAATAAATGAAACAGAAACGAAGAAAACAGTAGCAAAGGTCAATAAAACTAAAAGCTGGTTCTTTGAGAAATTAAACAAAATTGATAAAACCTTAGCCAGACTCATCAAGATAAAAAGGGAGAGGATGCAAATCAATACAATTAGAAATGCAAAAGGAGAAATCACAGCTGACACTGCAGAAATACAAATGTTTATGGGACTACTGCAAACAACTATATGCCAATAAAATGGAAAACCACGAGGAAATGGACAAATTCTTAAAAAGGTAGAATTTTCCAAGACTAAACCAGGAAAAATTAGAAAATATAAACAGACCAGTCACAAGCACTGAAATTGAAACTGTGATTAAAAATCTTCCAACGAACAATAGCCCAGGGCCAGATGGCTTCACAGGTGAATTCTATCAAACATTTAGAGACGAGCTAACACCGATCCTTCTCAAACTCTTCCAAAAAATTGCAGAGGGCGAAACACTCCCAAATTCATTCTACAAAGCTATCGTCACCCTGATACCAAAACCAGAAAAAGATATCATAAAAAAAGAAAATTAGAGACCAATATCACTGATGAACATAGACGCTAAAATCCTGAACAAAATAGTAGCAAACAGAATCCAACAGTGCACTAAAAGGATCATACACCATGATCAAGTGGGATGTATCCCAGGGATGCAAGGATTCTTCAATATATGCAAGTCAATCAGTGTGATCACCACATTAACAAATTAAGGAATAAAAACCATATGATCATCTCAATAGATGCAGAAAAAGCTTTTGACAAAATTCAACACCCATTTGTGATAAAAACTCTCCAGAAAATGGGCATAGAGGGAACCTACCTCAACACATACCCACAGCAAGCATCATACTCAGTGGTGAAAAACTGAAAGTATTTCCACTAAGATCAGGAACAAGAGAAGGAATGTCCACTCTGGCCACTCTTATTCAACGTAGTTTTGGAAGTCCTAGCCATAGCAATCAGAGAAGAGAAAGAAATAAAAGGAATACAAATTGGAAAAGAAGGAAAACTGTTACTGTTTGCTGATGACAGGATACTATACATAGAAAATCCTAAAGATACCACCAGAAAACTACTAGAACTAACCAATGAATTTGGTAAGGTGCAGGATACAAAATTAATGCACAGAAATCTCTGACATTACTATACACCAACAACGAAAAATCAGAAAGATAAATTAAGGAAACACTCCCACTTACCATTGCAACAAAAAGAATAAAATACCTAGGAATAAACCTACCTAAGGAGGCAAAGGACCTGTATGCAGAAATCTATAAAACACTGATGAAAGAAATCAAAGATGACATAAACAGATGGAGAAATATACCATGTTCTTGGATTGGAAGAATCAATATTGTGAAAATGACTATACTACTCAAAGCAATCTACAGATTCAGTGCAATCCCTATCAAACTACCAATGGCATTCTAAACAGAACAAAAAATTTTACTATTCGTATGGAAACACAAAAGACCCCGAATAGCCAAAGGAATCTTGAGAAAGAAAAATAGAGTTGGAGGAATCAGGCTCCCTGAATTCAAATTATACCACAAAGCTACAGTAATCGAGACAGTATGGTACTGGCACAAAAAGAGAAATATAGATCAATGGTACAGTATAGAAAGCCCAGAGATAAACCCACGCACATATGAGCACCTAATTTACGAGGAGGCAAGAACGTACAATGGAGCCTCTTGAATAAGTGGTGCTGGGAAAACTGGACAGCTACATGTAAACGAATGAAATTAGAACACTCCCTAACACCATACACAAAAATAAGCTCCAAAAGGATTAAAGACTTAAATGTAAGACCAGACACTTACACAAAAATAAACTCCAAATGGATTAAAGACTTAAATGTAAGACCAGGCACTATAAAACTCTTAGAGGAAAACATAGGAAAAACACTCTTTGACCTAAACCACAGCAAGATCTTTTTTGACCCACCTCCTAGAGCAATGGAAATAGAAACAAAAATAAACAAATGGGACTTAAAAGCTTTTGCACAGCAACAGAAACCATAAACAAGACAAAAAGACAGCCCTCAGAATGGGAGAAAATATTTGCAAATGAAACGACAAAGGATTAATTTCCAAAATATACAAATAGCTCATGGAGCTCAGTATCAAAAAAACAAACAATCCAGTTAAAAAACGGGCAGAAGACCTAAATAGACATTTCACCAAGGAAGACATAGAGATGGCAAAGAGGCACGTGGAAAGCTACTCAATATCACTAATTATTAGAGAAATGCCAATCAAAACTACAATGAGGTATCACCTCACTCCAGTCAGAATGGTCATTATCAAAAAATCTAGAAACAATAAATGCTGAAAAGGGTGTGGTAAAAAGGGAACCCTCCTGCACTGTTGGTGGGAATGTATATTGATATAACCACTCTGGAAAGCAGTATGGAGGTCGCTTGAAAAACTAAACATAGAACTATTGTATGATGCAGCAATCCCACCTAGTGGGCATATACCCTGAGAAAACCATAATTCAGAAAGACACATGTACCCCAATGTTCGTTGCAGCACTATTTACAATAGCCAGGACACGGAAGCAACCTAAGTGTCCATCGACAGAGGAATGGATAAAGAAGATGTGGCACATATATACAATGGGATATTACTCAGCCATAAAAATAAACGAAATTGAGTTAGTTGTAGTGAGGTGGATGGACTGAGGGTCTGTCCTACAGAGTGAAGTAAGTCAGAAAAAGAGAAACAAGTACCATATGCTAACACATATATATGGAATCTAAAAAAAAAAAAAGAAAAAGTGGTACTGATGAACCTAGCTGCAGGGCAGGAATAAAGAGGTAGACATAGAAAATGGACTTGAGGACACGGGGTGGGAGGGCGAAGCTGGGGCGAAGTGAGAGTAGCATCGACATACGTACACTACCAAATGTAAAATGGTTGGCTGGTGGGAGGCAGCAGCACAGCACAGGGAGATGGGCTAGGTACTTTGCAGTCACCTAGAGGGGTGGGAGAGGGAGGATGAGGGGGAGGCTCAAGAGGGAGGGGATATGGGGACATGTGTATGCATATGGCTGATTCTCTTTGTTGTGCAACAGAAACACACACCGTATTGTGAAACGATTATACTCCAGTAAAGATCTATTAAAACAAAACAAAAGAAAAAAAGTATGATAGCACACCTGGGATGAGAGCATACACATTCTCCTTGAGGCTCTGAGAATTCTAGAACAACAGAAGAAATTTATTGAAAAATAGCACTCAGGGAATGACCACTTGGGAATCTGTGGCAGCAGCATCAACAAGGGGCTGTGATAAGCTGGGGCAGTGTCATATATTACAGAAATCCTTCCCGCACCAGGAAGAGTAATAGGAAAGCCAGCTCACTGCAGGTAAAAGGTGTGGATGCTGATTAAGTGCCTTACAGAGCACTGTATTTTATGGAGAGCCTCACTTCACCACTGAATTCTGTGGGGAGGAAATGCATGTAAATAATTAGAGGGCGCTTTTATTTTTGTAAGATCAAGATCTTAGAATTGGTTTGTTGTGTTTTTCCTCCTCAGTGCTACAGGTACAATTCTACCTTTCAAGGGAATCACACAATTCAAGTTTAATTCTTAAATTGGAATGTACTTTTTAAAGTGTTTTATTTTAAATCCACATAGAGAAAAATCTTCTAACAGAGTATCTAAGAACAGGCTGATTATTATCCTAGTTTATATGAAACTGAACATCCTTTGAGCAGCAAACATTACTCCTCTCCTTGCTGTGTGCTGTATGCTGAGGACTCATTGCTTTACTGGTGTGTTAGTTTCTGCTTTACAATGGTGTGTTAGTTTCAGACTTTTCCCCGGACTCCCTCCCGGCTAGCCCTGGCGCACTAGCCCTCTTCAGGCTGTGTTCACTCCGCCAGTCCTCTCCCTGCGATCCGACCGAAGCCCGGGGCTCAGCTCCCAGCCCCCGCCCTTCCCGGCGGGTGAGCAGACAAGCAAGCCTCTCGGGCTGGTGAGTGCTGGTCGGCACCGACCTCTGTGCGGGAATCTCTCCGCTTTGCCCTCCGTAGCCTGTGGCTCCGCTCTCCTCCGTGGCTCCGAAGCTTCCCCCCTCCGCCACCCGCAGTCTCCGCCCGCGAAGGGGCTTCTAGTGTGTGGAAACCCTTCCTCCTTCGCGGCTCCCTCCCACTGGTGCAGGTCCCGTCCCTATTCTTTTGTCTCTGTTTATTCTTTTTTCTTTTGCCCTACCCAGGTACGTGGGGGAGTTTCTTGCCTTTTGCAGGTCTGAGGTCTTCTGCCAGCGTTCAGTGGGTGTTCTGTAGGAGTTGTTCCACGTGTAGATGTATTTCTGACGTATCTGTGGGGAGGAAGGTGATCTCCACGTCTCACTCCTCCGCCATCTTGAAGGTCTCCCCCCGGGACTCAGCTTTATTAGGAGTTTTACCTGATGCGCTGAGGAGGGTTGCAGCATCCAGACTTGGTGGAGAGGTTCACACTCTGGCGAATGCTCATATTTATTCTTCCTCATTGTCTCATGTTCATGTGTCCTTTTAATAGACATTCATGCAGAGACAAGGCTGTAAACCTTCTATCCAGATGGCAGACCTCTCTTTGAAGGAATATTTGCAAAGGTCCCTACCCAACTGACAACAGTTTATTCCTTCCTGATACGCTTATTTGCTGCCATAGAGCGATGGGAGGTACCTAATCTGGGCAGTATAAATTTGGCAATTCATGTATAATTGTTGGCTTATTGAGCCAGGGGTATTTTCACTTTTATGACCAAACTCACTTTTATACTCTTGCTGATGAGTTTTCTGGTGCCTAAATGTAAGCCCATTTGCTTCCATATTTATTGGTCATTATTATCAGCTGGAAGTTTCCTTTGCTTTCTCATATGCAACACGAGCAAGAAACAACCAATGGAAAAGAAACTCCTGCACTGTCAATTTTAATTATTATTGAAAAAATGTATTTATATGTAGAGAAGTACACAAATCAGAAGTGTATATATCTCAGTGAATTTCCATAAAGTAAACATACCTATGTAACCAGCCCTCATATCAAGATACAGAATATTACCTAGAAGCCTCAACTGACCCACGTGGGCACAATCCCCCTTCCTGTTATAACCACTATTCTGACTTCTCCAATATCGTAAATTAGTTTCTCTGAATTTAAACTTTGTAGAAGTAAAAAAATTCACTGTGTCCTCTTCCATATCAGGCTTCATTTACTCAGCATTTTGTCAGTGATATGTATCCTGGCACTTGCAAGTAGTTATAGTTTATTCATCCTCACTGCTCTGGAGTATTCCACTGTATGAATATGCAGTGATATATTTATCCTTTCACTCTTGATGGGCAATTGGGCAGTTCCCATTCCAGGGCTATTACAAATAGTGCTGCTATGTACATTCTTGTTCATGTCTTTTGGTGCACATGTCTTTTGACCTGTCACCTTCTTGTTATAAGTAGAAGAAAAATTATGACGTAAAGTGGAAGTAGTCACCTAAAAAAGAAAAGCCCATGATGCTACTGTTATTTGGGACTTGCTATGTGACTAACTGTATTTTGAACACAAACAACTGCCTCTGCCACAGTGCTTTCCCTCAGGAACCCAAACTCATTGAGTAACTTAGCAAAATGGCCCCAAGGTACTCCTGTTCTCATTCGAAAATCAACCAGATTTCAGTTAGGGATGAAAGCAAAGTTTAGGATACAAATATGCAAGCTTAAAGCCATATAGAACAGCACAGCCAAACCACTCATTAAAATTGCTCATGGACAAAAGAGATTTGCACTAATTAAAATGCCTAGTCACCGTAGAGTGGGTTAAGAGGGAAGATTGACTTAATACCAGATGGCTTTATTTTATGGCTTTGCATCAAACTTCTGAAATAGTTTCAGTTAAGGAAATGAAAGGAAAATGAAAAAAACCTTGTAGTGAAACAGATAGATAAAATACCACAGACAGACATAAGGAGATCCATTGTAATAATTATGGCAGCATTTTCTATCACATTTCTGAATTTGGGCAATTTTTATTGCACTTGTTAAGGGACGATTGAGCAGGTGCCATTTTATGAGCTACTAACTCTTCAATGATGCCCAAGTGGAGCATCCACACACAAGGGTCAATTATTATGAGTCTAATAGAAATGCTGTGATTGGGAAAAATGCAAAGTAACATTTATCTCCCCATTGCTCCCTTGAGCAGAGTTCAGCTGTCAGTTTTAGTCCCGAGGAGCTTAGAGACCACCACCATGGCCAGAAGGTTTTGGATTTGTTACATCAAGGGCAGAGTGAGGTGAATATTTTTAATATAACTTTATAAAACCAGTTCCTACTTTTAACGTTACAGGGTTATTTAAAGCAAAAGAAGACTAAATATGAGTCCTATAATTAAAATATAGACTGTGTATTTCAGTATATTATCCCAAGATTTTAACCTTTGATTTCAAAATCATTCCTAGTTTAGACCGAAAGTCCAGATTCTTCTCTGGCTTTTATTTCAGTCTTAATGTGACTAAGCATGGAGGATTTTATTCAGGTGATAGAGAACTTATATTCTTATTTCCCATGAAAATCAGAACAACCACAAATCCTTCTAAAAATTGAAACAATAAGTGCACAATACTTAACACCATCATTACACATTTGGCACTCAGTAAGGTTAGATTCCTTCTAGCGTATGTTTGCATGATATTGACACATAACTAATTTACCACATATGAATGGGGCCATAGAAATAGGAAGAAAAAGAAGGAAAGGTGAAAGGAGACTAATATTTATTGATGGCTTCTTATGTGCAAGGCAATAAGCTCAATATTTTATATGTGGTAGCTGATTTCATCCTTTCAGTAATGCTGCAGGTATGACTTATTAGATTAGAAAGTTGAGACTCAGCTAGTCACACCTACTTGTCCACAACACTTGTCCAGTGCAGTACTTGGCCTTCTCATTTTAAGAACTGATTCTCAGTAGTTAAGATCCTTATAGTCCTGTGGAAGAGCTCAAAATGAAAATGTTCATGGTTTACCTGCCAGTGCACCAAGAGGTTCTCCAAGTTCAAGATTATTGTGTCTCGTACAGTTTTGACGCTGGCAGTGTTTTTTGAGGAATCTCAAGGGATGCCTACCACCTTCCAGTAACGGGTCCCAGGACAATAAGGAATGCTCAGCCAGCAGCTGAAGGCCACAACTGGGCCACGGTCATGAGGGGACAAGACTGCTACAATTCATTGTCTCCAGGCTTACCCTGCGTCTCGATTTAGAACAGTCTACATCCTCATTTCCTCATTCCTTGCACCCAGTTTGCTGTTTTCCCTGTATCCATTCTCCTCCAACTCCAAACCATCCTCTAAGCTGCTGCCAGAGATCTTGAGGTTTATGAAATGCAAATCTGACCATGTTACTGTCCTCCAAAAAAAATCCTTAAATTCCCATAGCATTATGACAGCTTCTTAGATTAGCACAGAGGAATTGGACCCCTTCTTTCTTTTCTGACCTTGCCTCTCCCCTTCTCTCTCTTCACCCTCATATATTGTTTTCTGACCATTCTGAAATATTCAGGATATTTCAGAATATCCCTCAACGTGACAAGCTGCTTCATATCTCCAAGCCTTTGTTCTTGCAATTTTATTTGCCTAGAAGATCCTTTCTTCCCTTTTCTTCTAAGTAAATCCAACTTTGTCTTTCATAGTTCAGCTCCAATTTTAACTCATTTTAGACCTCCCTGTCTGATTTGTATGTCCCATTATATACTAAAATATCATAGAATTACATTACTGAATTTACTTTAGTAAATTCATTAGTAATTTAGTAATTACATTACTAATTCACTTGACTGCATTTCCCATTACATGGTAAGCTTCTTGAGGACAGGGACTATGGTTTCAGGCATGTTATTCTCTATACACAGCATGAGAACCTGGGCTCTGTATCTTGCCTATTGAATTAAAATCTAAGCTCTGTCACTTACTGACTGACTTGTCCCTTCTAAGCCTCACTTTTCTCATCTATGAAATGGAACATTACCTACCTTTTAGGGTTATTGTTAGGATTAAGTCAGATTAATTTATGTCAATAAATTACAGTGTCTGCCTATGTTAAGTAATCAGTAAATGTTAGCTATTACTATGATGAGAAGAATAGCAACCACTTATTTAATGAATAATCATTCACAATGTATAATAATGATGATTATGAATTTAGTAACCTTTTAATAGAGTTTTGAAGGACTTCCACCTTTGTCACACTTATCAAAGGGACTCTTAACAAAAGCTAAAATATTTGGTATCTAATAGAGAAAAACTAAGCTATCTTCTAGCATCCCTGTTACATTTTACAGATGAAGTAATTGAGGCTCTGTAAGGTCAACTTTATCAGGGTTTGATCAGAGAAGCAGTACCCTTTTGAGTGACATGGAATGAGGGCTTTATTATATGGATTAGATCATGGGCAATTGTGAGAGCTGGTAGAGGAGTCTACGGAAAGCTGTTGCTTTCGTGTCTAGTGGTGAGTCCGAAGTCACAGTAGCTCAGCAGAACCAGCAGTCAGGGAGCAAAGCTTGACCTGAGGTAAAGGCGCATGAGGACAAACTGGAACCTTCAGAAACAAACTGGAGCCCACTGGGACAAACTGGAACCCATGTTCGTCTCTCTCCCTCCAACCTTGATGATGGAGACAGTGCCCTTCATCATTGAGCTGCACGTATACTTGGCCTAAGACTTGGAAAAACTGAAGGGCAAGATGTGGCAGGAGCTGAAGGAGTTGAAAGCTAGTGGCTACTGGTGTCAACAAGGTGAACCGGCAGATAGGCAATAGTGTGTGTGAGCTGCAGCAGTGCTTGGGGCCCTGCACTGACCTTCCGAGCATAGCGCCTGCTGTTCATTTTCACCTCTACATCTCATGCAAATTTTTCTTGTGGCCAACTGTAACCAGGAGAAGGAAATTGCTGGAAATGCATGTCCAGCTCAGATAAGTTGGCACAGTTTAAAGCCACCACATCAAGTAACAACTTCAGAAATATGCAATTGTAGTACTGGCCCTAGAACCCAATGTTCTTTTCATTAGATTTCTCTCCCATCTATAATAGATAGTATCAGTTACAAAGTTAAGCACATACATTTTACTTTGTTTTTAAAAAAAATTTTATTGTATTTTTTTAACATCTTTATTGGAGTATAATTGCTTTACGGTGTTGTGTTAGTTTCTGCTTTATAACACACTGAATCAGCTATACATATACATATATCCCCATATCTCCTCCCTATCCCACCCCTCTAGGTGGAGACAAAGCACCGAGCTGATCTCCCTGTGCTATGCGGCTGCTTCCACTAGCTATTTTACATTTCGTACTGTATATATGTCCATGCTACTCTCTCATGTGGTCCCAGCTTACCCTTCCCCCTCCCCATGTCCTCAAGTCCATTCTCTACATCTGTGTCTTTATTCCTGTCCTGCCCCTAGGTTCTTCAGAACTTTTTTTTTTTTTTTTAGATTCCATATATATGTGTTAGCATACGGTATTTGTTTTTCTCTTTCTGACTTACTTCACTCTGTATGACAGTCTCTAGGTCCAACCACCTCACTACAAATAACTCAATTTCGTTTCTTTTTATGGCTGAGTAATGTTCCATTGTATACATGTGCCACATCTTCTTTATCCATTCATCTGTTGATAGACATTTAGGTGGCTTCCATGTCCTGGCTATTGTAAATAGTACTGTTCTCCATAGTGGCTGTATCAATTTACATTCCCACCAACAGTGCAAGAGGGTTCCCTTTTCTCCACACCCTCTCCAGCATTTATTGTTTGTAGATTTTTTGATGATGGCCATTCTGACCGGTGTGAGGTGATACCTCATTGTAGTTTGGATTGGCATTTCTCTAATGATTAGTGATGTTCAGCATCCTTTCATGTGTTTGTTGGCAATCTGTATTTCTTCTTTGGAGAAATGTCCGTTTAGGTCTTCTGCCCATTTTGGGATTGGGTCATACATTTTACTTTGGAAGGATTAAGTATTAAATTTTTGAAAATAGACATTAAATCACTGGATTTTCATCTAAAGCAATGCCAGTCTTTCCAGTAATTCTCATAAAATTTGCTTTTGTAATATCAAATGGTCTGTAAAATCATTTAGGCCCAAACTTCCTGTTCAATATGGCATCCATGGTGGAAACATTTGGCTTCACACCAATTCACACAATGTTTCATTTCTTGACAAGAGAGGGAAGGTAGTTTCCAGAGTTCTCTTCCTTGTCAAGAAATTCCAAATCGTTCAGTTTTGCTCAAAATCACACAAACCTGTTTACCCGTGGAGGCTTTTAGTCTCCCAGAGATGGCCTAATCTAAGACCACACAACCAGAAGCAGCCAACAGCTATTTTGTGAAAACCTTTCTAACACTCCAACCTCTATTACCTAGTAGCGAAGGAAATTTAACCTATAGGAAAACCTGAATATCTGTGAAATTTTGGTTTAATTAGCTTCATCCAACTAATTACATATTGCTTTAAAAGCTATGTGAAAAACAGAATGAAAAGAATACTCAACTGGGGCTTCCCCGGTGGCGCAGTGGTTGGGAGTCCGTCTGCCGATGCAGGGGACGTGGGTTCGGGCCCCGGTCCGGAAAGATCCCACATGCCGCGGAGCGGCTGGGCCCGTGAGCCATGGCCGCTGAGCCTGCGCGTCCGGAGCCTATGCTCCGCAACGGGAGAGGGCAGAGCAGTGAGAGGCCCGCGTACCGCAAAAAAAAAAAAAAAAAAAAACTCAACTGAAAGCCGTAAGACTGTTGAAGAACGACCTCTAGGCGGCCCCAGAGCTCTGTTTCTGCTCTGACATCTTTGGGTTCTTATCGAAACAGTCTCCACTAACAACACACTTTGTGATAGTTACTAACTTTATGACAGTCTGTATTCTCTTATCTCTTTCAATTCCACTTACCTTAATCATAACTTCTTTAAAGAGCTCTGTTTAGAAAACACATTTCTTCAATTCTTCCCACAGCTCTTTTTTTGCCTTTACTGTCAATGATTTAGCTCAGAAACATGAATCATTGGAGTCTCATAATATCTTATACTGTATATACTTCATAAGGCATCTTTAAAATATTCTAATTTTTAAAAATTGTCATTTGCTTTGAGAAGGACAGTGAAAGCTCTTTAAGTGTGCCTGGAAACCATTTCCTTCCCATGATAAATGGCAGACTCCAAGAATCTGGCTCCATCTTTTCTGTGGCTGAACCATCACTTAAAGGGCTTTGCTTATGCAAAGAAAATCCGGGCTCTCCATGTCCCAGGCAGGGTTGAACCACAGGGCATGTTTGCCTTCTTGAGATAGCTGGGTCTCCAAGGGTGGACTGAGATGTCAGAAACCACAGTGTGAGAATGGGAGCTGACTTCGGAGTCCAGCTTTAGGGCAGTGGCTTTTCTGAATTGGATGATCAGTGTTCAGCGGTATCTTCAGAGGACCTTCTGCATGGAGGCCAGTGTCAGGAACATCTCTGTGCAAAACTCAGCTCACCTCTTCCCCTGAAGCCATTTTATTTCCCTTCTGGGACCATTTCTGCCTGCCATTCTTGTTAATTCTTTCTATGCTAATAAGTGAAGCCAGGATATTTACTGACAATATTTTATTGGGTTGGCCAAAAAGTTTGTTCAGGTTTTTCTGTAGCATCCCGAATGAACTCTTTGGCCAACCCAAATAATACAGCAAAGATGTTTCTATCTAATAAGATATTCTTTACTCTTAGAATAAAGCAGTGGTTAAGACCTTGGGATTTAGAGTCAGAGATGTAGGCAGAGGTTTAGCTTTGCCACTTCCTAGCTATGCAGCCATGGGAAAATCAGTTCACGTCTCTGAGCTTGGTTTCCTAAAGAATACAATAAAAACAATACCGCCGAGCCTTGCTGTGAGGATGAAATGAAATGTCAGTGCATATACTGATTAGCACTGAGAGAGCATGTCATAAGTGGTAGCTCTTACTATTTTTAATATTGTTCATACAGAAGTGAAATTATAATGGTGCCTGATAGGAAGGGGTTTAAAGCATGGAGTCTGGACTCACATCTTGACTTTGTATCCAGTCATCATCGTTTATGAATTGTGACACTTTGGACAAATTGTTTAACCCTTAACCTCCTATGGCTTTGTCTCCTCATCTGCAGAATGGGGGTTATAGCTACTTCTTAGAGCCATTGAGGATTAGATAGATAGTTAGTTAGATAGACAGACAGATAGATAGATCAGTCTTCCTTGACTTATGATGGGGTTACATCCCGATAAACCCATTGTAACTTGAAAACATTGTTAGTCGAAAATACATAGAATACACCTAGTCTACCAAGCATCATAGCTGAACCTAGTCTACCTTAAACGTCCTCAGAACACTTACGTTAGCCTACAGTTGGGCAAAATCATCTAACACAAACCCTATTTTATAATGAAGTGTTGAATATCTCATGTAATTTATTGAATACCGTACGGAAGTGAAAAACAATGGATTTATGGGTACAGGATCGCTGTAAGTGTACCCGTTGTTTACTCTTGTGATCGTGTGGCTGACTGGGAGCTGCTGCTGCCAGCATCACAAGAGAGTATTAGACTGCATTAATCTCTAGCCCTGTTTGAAAAGGTCGAAATTCAAAATTCTAAGTACAGTTTCTACTGAATGTGTATTGCTTTTGCACCATTGTAAAGTGAAATTGTAAGGTGAAACATTGTAAGTTAGGATGGAGATATATAATCACTTAGGAAGGGCCTAGTGCATAATAAATGCACAATAAAGTTTAGCTCCCTTCTAATCACTACTCAGAATGAGCAACACACACACACACACACACACACACACACACACACACGTTTCTTTTTTTTTTGATGAGGAACATGTCATATTAATTTTTTTTATACAGCAGGTTTTTGTTAGTCATCCATTTTATACGCATCAGTGTATACATGTCAATCCCAATCGCCCAATTCATCACACCACCACCCCCACCACCCCGCTGCTTTCCCCCCTTGGTGGCCATATGTTGGTTCTCCACATCTGTGTATCAATTCTGCCCTGCAAACCGGTTCATCTGTCCAATTTTTCTAGGTTCCACATATATGCGTTAATATATGATATTTGTTTTGCTCTTTCTGACCTACTTCACTCTGTATGACAGTCTCTAGATCCATCCACGTCTCAACAAATGACCCAATTTCATTCCTTTTTATGGCTGAGTAATATTCCATTGTATATACGTACCACATCTTCTTTATCCATTCGTCTGTCGTTGGGCATTTAGGTTGCTACCATGACCTGGCTATTGTAACTAGTGCTGCAATGAATATTAGGGTGCATGTCTCTTTTTAAATTATGGTTTTCTCTGGGTATATGCGCAGTAGTAGGATTGCTGGGTCCTATGGTAATTCTATTTTTAGTTTTTTAAGGAACCTCCATACTGTTTTCCATAGTGGCTGTATCAATTTACATTCCCACCAACAGTGCAAGAGGGTTCCCTTTTCTCCCCACCCTCTCCAGCATTTGTTGTTTGTAGTTTTTCTGACGATGCCCATTCTAGCTGGTGTGAGGTGATACCTCATTGTAGTTTTGATGTGCATTTCTCTAATAATTAGTGTTGAGCAGCTTTTCATGTGCGTCTTGGCCATCTGTATGTCTTCTTTGGAGAAATGTCTATTTGGGTCTTCTGCCCATTTTTGGTTTGGGTTGTTTGTTTTTCTAATATTGAGCTGCATGAGCTGTTTATATATTTTGGAGATTAATCCTTTGTC
>NC_041234.1:13917564-13919861 GCF_002837175.3 Physeter macrocephalus
TCTTTTGTGTTTCCATACAAATTTTGAAATTTTTTGTTCTAGTTCTGTGAAAAATGCTAGTGGTAGTTTGATAGGGATTGCATTGAATCTGTAGATTGCTTTGGGTAGTAGAGTCATTTTCACAATGTTGATTCTTCCAATCCAAGAACATGGTATATTTCTCCACCTATTTGTATCATCTTTAATTTCTTTCATCAGTGTCTTATAGTTTTCTGCATACAAGTCTTTTGTCTCCTTAGGTTGGTTTATTCCTAGATATTTTATTCTTTTTGTTGCAATGGTAAATGGGAGTGTTTTCTTAATTTCACTCTCAGATTTTTCATCATTAGTGTATAAGAATGCCAGAGATTTCTGTGCATTAATTTTGTATCCTGCAACTTTACCAAATTCATTGATTAGCTCTCTTAGTTTTCTGGTGGCATCTTTAGGATTCTCTATGTATAGTATCATGTCATCTGCAAACAGTGACAGTTTTACTTCTTCTTTTCCAATTTGTATTCCTTTATTACTTTTTCTTCTCTGATTGCCATGGCTGGGACTTCCAAAACTCTGTTGAGTAATAGTGGTGAGAGTGGACATCTTTGGCTTGTTCCTGATCTTAGAGGAAATGCTTTCAGTTTTTCACCATCGAGAATGATGTTTGATATGTGTTTGTCGTATATGGACTTTATTATGTTGAGGTAGGTTCCCTCTATGCCCACTTTTGGGAAGATCCCACATGCCGCAGAGCAACTAGGCCCGTGAGCCACAACTACTGAGCCTGTGCATCTGGAGCCTGTGCTCCGCAACAAGAGAGGCCACGATAGTGAGAGGCCTGTGCACTGCGATGAAGAGTGGCCCCTGCTCGCCGCAACTAGAGAAAGCCCTTGCACAGGAACAAAGACCCAACACAGCCAAAAATAAATAATTAATTAATTAAAGGAGTTCCTTATAAATTTTTTTTTAAATAAATGTTTGATAGAATTCACCTGTGAAGCCATCTGGTCCTGGACTTTTGTTTGTTGGAAGATTTTTAATCACAGTTTCAATTTCATTACTTGTGATTGGTCTGTTCATATTTTCTATTTCTTCTTGGTTCAGTCTTGGAAGGTTATACTGAGGTAGGCTTGTATTGCTGTAAACTTCCCTCTTAGAACAGCTTTTGCTGCATCCCATAGGTTTTGGATCGTCATATTTTCGTTGTCATTTGTCTCTAGGTATTTTTTTATTTCCTCTTTGATTTCTTCATTTAGGTGTAAGTTTAGATTGTTTATTTGAGATTTTTCTTGTTTCTTGAGGTAGGCTTGTATAGCTATAAACTTCCCTCTTAGAACTGCTTTTGCTGTATCCCGTAGGTTTTGGATCATCGTGTTTTCATTGTCATTTGTTTGTAGGTTTTTGTTTGTTTGTTTGTTTGTTTTTTGCGGTACACGAGCCTTTCACTGTTGTGGCCTCTCCCACTGCGGAGCACAGGCTCCGGACGCGCAGGCCGCCTCATGGGCCCAGCCGCTCCGCGGCACGTGGGATCTTCCCGGACCGAGGCACGAACCCCTGTCCCCTGCATTGGCAGGCGGACTCTCAACCACTGCGCCACCAGGGAAGCCCTGTTTGTAGGGGTTTTTTTTGTTTTTGTTTTTTGTTTTTTTGTGGTACGCAGGCCTCTCACTGTTGTGGCCTCTCCCATTGCTGAGCACAGGCTCCGGACACGCAGGCTCAGCAGCCATGGCTCACGGGCCTAGCCACTCCGTGGCATGTGCGATCTTCCCGGATCGGGGCACCAACCCGTGTCCCCTGCATCGGCAGGCCGACTGTCAACCACTGCGCCACCAGGAAAGCTCTGTTTGTAGGTATTTTTTGATTTCCTCTTTGATTTCTTCTGTGATCTCTTGGTTATTTAGTAACGTATTGTTTAGCCTCCATGTGTTGTGTTTTTTATGTTTTTTTCCCTTTAATTCATTTCTCATCTCATAGCGTTGTGGTCAGAAAAGATGCTTGATATGATTTCAATTTTCTTAAATTTACTGAGGCTTGTTGTGACCGAAGATGTGATCTATCCTGCAGAGTGTTTCGTGTACACTTGAGAAGAAAGTGTAATCTGCTGTTTTTGGATGGAATGTCCTATAAATATCAATTAAATCTATCTGGTCTATTGTGTCATTTAAAGCTTCTGTTTCCTTATTAATTTTCTGTCTGGATGATCTGTCCATTGGTGTAAGTGCGGTGTTAAAGTCCCCCACTATTATTGTTACTGTCTATTTCCTCTTTTGTAGCTGTTAGCATTTGCCTTATGTATTGAGGTGCTCCTATGTTGGGTGCAT
>NC_041234.1:13920318-13929212 GCF_002837175.3 Physeter macrocephalus
TAATTATTGATATGTATGTTCCTATGACCATTTTCTTAATTATTTGGGGGTTTTTTGTGTTTTTTTTTAACATCTTTATTGGAGTATAATTGCTTTACAATGGTGTGTTAGTTTCTGCTTTATAACACAGTGAATCAGTTATATCAGAATATATATACATATATTCCCATATCTCTTCCCTCTTGCATCTCCCTCCCTCCCACCCTCCCTATCCCACCCCTCTACTTGGTCACAATGTGTTTATTTTTGTAGGTCCGTTTTTTCTCTTGTGTTTCCCACTTAGAGAAGTTCCTTTAGCATTTGTTGTAGAGCTGGTTTGGTGGTGCTGAATTCTCTTAGCTTTTGCTTGTCTGTAAAGCTTTTGATTTCTCCATCGAATCTGAATGAGATCCTTGCAGGGTAGAGTAATCTTGGTTGTAGGTTCTTCCCTTTCATCACTTTAAGTATATCATGCCACTCCCCTCTGGCTTGTAGAGTTTCTGCTGAGAAATCAGCTGTTGACCTTACAGGAGTTCCCTGGTATATTATTTGTCCTTTTCCCTTGCTGCTTTCAATAATTTTTCTTTGTCTTTAATTTTTGCCAATTTGATTACTCTGTGTCTTGGTTTGTTTCTCCTTGGGTTTATCCTGTATGGGACTTTCTGTGCTTGCTGGACTTGGGTGGCTATTTCCTTTCCCATGTTAGGGAAATTTTTGACTATAATCTCTTCAAATATTTTCTTTTTTCATTTCAGTTATTGTATTGTTCATCTCTGTTTGTTTGTTCTTTAATTCTTCTAGGTCTTTGTTAAACATTTCTTGCGTCTTCTCGATCTTTGCCTACATTATTTTTCTAAGGTCCTGGATCATCTTCACTATCATCATTCTGAATTCTTTTTCTGGAAGGTTGCCTATCTCCACTTCATTTAGTTGTTTTTCTGGGGTTTTATCTTGTTCCTTCATCTGGTACATTGTCCTCTGTCTTTTCATCTTGTCTATCTTTCTGTGAATGTCGGTTTTGTTCTACAGGCTGCAGGATTGTAGTTCTTCTTGCTTCTGCTGTCTGCCCTCCTGTGGATGAGGCTATCCCACAAAACAGTTTTAATACTTGCATTTAAATTTGTTAGAAAATCTTTGAGGAAATGCCCACTCTGATTTAGATGACAGGCTATGAAGAATTAGCCTCTATGCAAGAAACTGGACACATTTGTGGAGCAGGACGGAGAAAGTGGCTCCCATGTCTTTCATACACGTCTTTTCCACCTTGATTTTCCTTTCATTTCACCGGAAGGTTATTATAGGGCATATGATATTTACGTAGGGGCCATCGCATTTGTGTCAACAAATTTCAGGGTAAGGAAAAGTTGGAGGTGGTATCAGAGATCACTAATCGTGCATCACAGTTATGGAAGCTTCTTTAAAAATGTAGAACTTCAATATTCAAGAGAGAGGGTTTGAATAAATAGATCTGGGTCATGACCAAGAACTAGCATTTTCACTAGCACACCAGGGGGTTCTGACATCCCGCCCTGAGATTCATATGAGTAAGAACATTTAAAAAGGGTAAAATTCCATTTCTAGAAAATCTAACTCTAAAACCCAAGATATTAATCACTATTTCATTTTGGTCTTAAAGACTATGCCAACTATTTATGTGCAGATGTTTGTGAATGAATGTTTGCTGAAAGTTTAGCAGCAGTGTAAATGTCCAAAAATAAGGGATTCATTAAGTGAACCATGTCAGTCCTATCTATATGATGGAATGCTATGTAGCCATTACATTTAAGACAGCATTTTCATAATTTAGTGGTAAGTGAAAAGCGAAGACAGTGAAGATATATATGTACAATATGAATCCATTTTTTGTCAGAAGTATATTCATAGAAACTAAAGGACATTTGCTAAAATGGTACTGTGCTTAACGATGGGTAATAGGTTATAGATAATTTTACTGTTTACTTTGTGCTTTCTGGTGCTTTCAAGAATTTCTGTTAGCTCCATGATTAGGAATTTTAAAATATGGTATTTTTAAGATTAAAAAATCCAATATATATTTACTGCAGTGCTTAGTAAACACATTTGCCAGGATAACTGTGGTAGGCAAAATAATGGGCCCCCCCAAAGATGCCCATGCTCTAATGCCCAAAAACTAAATACGTTACCTTACATGGTGAAAGGGACTTTGAAGATGTGATTAAGTGTTTGCTAAAGACCTTGAGATGGAAAGATTTTTCTGGATTCTCCAGTGGACCCAATCTAATCAAATGAGTCCTTCAAAGTAGAGGACTTCCCTGGGCTGCAGTCAGAGAGAAATGTAATGACAGAAGGGTCCAAGAGATGTGATGTGAGCAGAACTCAATCTGCCTTTGCTGACTTTGAAGATGGAGGAAGAAGGCCACAAGACAAAGAATGCCAGCAGTCTCTAAAGCTGGAAAAGAGAAGTAAACAAATTCTCCCCTAGAGACTCCAGAGTACAGTCCCTGCCTGCGCCTCGCTCTTAGCCCATTAAAATCTGTGTTGCATTTCCAAACTACAGACCTGGAAGATAATACAATTGTGCTGTTTTCAACCACTAAGTTTATAGTAATTTTGTTACAGCAGCAATATAAAATTAATACAAAGACAAAGCTAAATATTTGCCAGTGTTTAAGCTTTTTGCTAGTGTGTAGCCCCTCTACCATAATCAGGAACCAGATTGCTGCCCTTATGAACAGTGTCATTAAAATCATAAATGTTAATAGTGGAAACAACTTCAGCAATCATCTAATTCAAGACTTAACATTTTATACATGAAGAAATTAAGGCCTGGAGAGGTATGTGACTTAGTTGTTGAAACATTATAATGGTTTAAATGGGAAGTATCAGAAAAGTTTCACTCACCCCGATTCATACAATAAGGGGTTTCATCATCTCACATAAGAAGAAACAGGGCAGCCTTCACCATAGCGTATCAGAACTCTGTTGGAATTTCCCTTGGCTCTGGGTATTAGCAAGATGACTGCCCCAGCACTAGGCCTCACATCTGTGCATGACAGTGTCCAGAAAAACAATGGGAGTGTGCCATCATGTCTCTCCTTCTTAACAGTGAGGAATAGTTTCCCTTACACCCCTCAGTTACATATGCTGTGATTCTGGGCATGAAATCTACGTCCAGACTGACTGGGTTCAGATAACAATGCTGCCACTTAGTTGTGTAACCTTCCTTGGGCAAATTATTTAACCTCTTTGTGTCTCATTTTCCTCAACTGTAAAATGGACTGAGCACATTTTGCCTGCCTCACTGAGTTTTGGGAGGATTGAATGAGTTATTGTGTTACAGGACTTAGAACATTAGCTGGCACATAGTGAATATAGTAGCTACCAGTTTGTTCAAGCCTCCCTGTATCCACATCCTTACGGTAGTCTCCTTCCGCAGTGACTCTGTGTTCAGCCATGTGACTTACCCTGACTGTTGAAATGATACTGGGCATGACGTGAGCAGAAACTTGAAATACACTTGTTGCTCTTGAACACCGCTATTGTATGAAGCAGCCTAGGGTAGCCCACTGGAGAGGAGAAACACATTGCTTCTGTAGCCCTGGCCAAGAGGTAGATACATGAATGAGGACACCTTAGATCAACTAGTCACCAGTCATCCTTCGAGCTGGTCACAGACAGCTGTGCAAGTCCGGAACAGATCAGCCGTGTCAGCTCAGATCTGAGGAACTTGGCAGCCAACCCATAGAATCATAAGTTGCAGATTAAAGTCACTAAGTTTTAGGGTTGTTTGTTATGTTGCAAAGGCTAACTGATACAGTAAGCACTCAATAAGAGTTGGCTGTCCCTTGCTAGTAAGTCTCATTGATCAATCACCAACAATGGAATGATTATCTAGATAATCATAACAATGATTAGCTTAGACCAGAGGCCCTCCTCCTTGCCTATGTTTCATTAATTGGATGTGAAGTATTAGCAAGTGGCAGAGGTGATTCTGGTATGCAACCAAGGTTGGGAGTAATCACTTGATTTGGAGTAATCACTGAGAAGGAGTGGATATTGGGGTGTCAGTCATCAGAATCATTACACGCATGATCACACAGCTGGTCAGTAGCAGCGCAGTGATATTGTCCGGTTCTCCTGAGCCCCGGCCTGCTGTTTTCTCTGTCATTGCATGCTGTGGAAGACGGTGATACCCTCAGGCATTCACAGTAAGTTAATTATTGGGCATATTGTCCAACAGCAGAGGGAAACTTGTTCACACTGTTTTTCTTTGAGCTGCACATATTCTGAGGCAAAACAGAAAACTTCTCATACCATTACTGAGACCTTTTTTTCTTTTTTTCCTGCATGCCCAGCAGCTGGTGAGTGTTCAGCATCAGATATGAGAAGTTAAGCTGAATATACTGGAGGAAAACCTTCTAGAGAAAGCAAGCTCAGCTTTAAAAAAAATGCTAAGTTTGCCGCCTCAAGAGCCCAGGACAGCTTTATTACATTGAACAGAGAAAAACCAATTGAACGCTTTAAACTGCTATTCTGGGGCTCACCAAAACAACACAAATCAAAAGAGGAAATATTCAGTTATTACTAGCAGCTGGATTTTTGTGAAAGTTTTTTTAGTTAAGCCAAGTTCCCCCTCTTGCTGCTGCATCCAAGAAGGCTAAGTGATTTTTCAACGTCTAGAAACTACTTCACTGTGGATTTGCCCACAGGGATAGTCAAAGAAATCCTAATGGCCTAATGCGTAGCTCTGAGCCTCCCACTTCTCTTTTCAAAGACTTTCAGGGGCTGCCCATGGCTTGTCAATATCCTTGACCTGGAAGACAAAGCTTTTTGCAGTATGACTCCCTGCACCCCCATACCTTTCTAGCTTTCTCTATTACTCTATGTACTTGTAGCCAGAATTTTTGACATGTTATGGGGCTTACATCCCCTAATGAATCCTGTCCTCTCTGCCTCATTGTCTGTGCCTATGCCCCACTGCATTCCCACCTCTTCCATATATCCTCATTGACTAAATAACACATTTTTCAAGACCAACCTCAAATGCTAACTTCATGAAGCCTTCCTTATCTTTTGTTGAAACTCACTAGCCATGGACCACCTAGAATACTTCACTTGCTGTAGCTCAGAAGAACACATATCAGAGGAACCCCAAGGAATCGGGCTTGTGCTGGGTGATTCTAAGGAGAGTTCAAAGACGCAGGGGCCATTTCTGGACTGGATGCTGTCAGAAAGTGGGAATACTTGGTGACTTGGTGTCTTGATAACTTTTATCTAAGAGGCAGGAAAATTAAAGCAATTCTAGAGTTGTTGGTGAAGAAGCACATATTAGACAGAAGAAGGGGTCATTTAGTGACTTTACTGTTGCAGAGTGTCCTTGCCTCTGTGGCTCGGTCTGATCATTGTTTATGTACACTGTGTGTATATATTCTGTTTATAAACCACCCTGTGTGTTATGTTCAGTGGGGACATCTCAACTCTCAGGACAGTTTTTCATCGTCTTACTGTGCAACTGGCTGGATCCATCTTCTCAGGATCTCCATAGTACAGAGATGAGGGAAATGTCCCACAGATATATCAACATGAGCCCTCATAGACTGTTATTCTTTTGTTGCTAGTCGACACTTAAATCTGTTATATTGCACATTAAAAACACAACTTGTTTTTTAAAATGTAGCGTGTTTTGTGAAAGAGGAAAATTTGGCAAGACTCAGCTTGTATGTAGGTCTGCATGGAAGAAGCTGAATAGCAACTATCTTATTTATTTATTTATTTACTTATTTAATTTTTTTGGCCATGCCACACAGCTTGTGGTATCTTAGTTCCCCGACCAGGGATTGAACCCAGGCCCTCGGCAGTGAAAGTGTGGAGTCCTAACCACTGGACCGCCAGGAAATTCCCACAACTATCCCTTTTAGACAGACGTGTTCTCTCCAGTTGACCACAGTCCCAGCCATTACACTAGACTCATATTCCTTACTGGCTGGATGTCTGAGACTACAGTCTCATCTTATTCATGTTTCAGAGTTTAATAAGGGACTGTATAGAACAGTAGGAAGGATGGAACAGTGCCCTGTAAAGGACCAGATACTAAACATTTTAAACTTTGTGGGTCAGGCAGTCTCTGTCACAGCTACTCAACTCTGGCATTGTAGCAAGAAGGCAGCCGGAGACAAAACGTAAACAAATGACATGGACCCAAAGAAACTATTTCCGAAAACAAGTGGTAGACAGGATTTAGCCCACAGGACTAGTGCTAACTTTGAGGCCCATTTCTGCCATTTGATCACAAGCCAATGACCATGTCTGGGTTTTGCATTCTCATCTGTAAAATGGCGATAATACTACTTGCCTTACATGAGGATCCAAATGGGATATTGTTATGTGAAAAATCTTTTAAAAATATGAAGCATGGTATACTTAAAAGATATTAGCTTATTGTATATTTCGGGAACAGAACTGTTCATCTTTCTGCAGCAAGATTGTGATAGGCATGGAAATTGTGCCTCAAGGAGACACTGTGAGAAGTGTGCACGGCAGGCAGCCTCCAGCTGTCAGCTCCTTCAGGGTCAACCGAGAGCTGCCTTACCCAAGGCAGACATCCCTGTGACGGAGCAGGATGGGAGTATAAAGTCTCAACCATTTTGGCCTCAGCTCTGATAGGCAATGCTCATTGCACAGCTCCTCGCCAGACTGGCCAAGGCTTTGTGGGATCTGCATGTCAGTCTAACTTTTCATTCTGCCCAATCATGCTTTCTCCCCCTTTCCTTCACGAGTTGAGCCTTAGTAAATATCTTGTACCCTGACCTCCATCTTGGAGTATGCTTCTGGAAAGCACAACCTGTGACAAGGATAATTTACTGAGATACTGCTTTGTGAGTTATTCTTTTTGGATGTGTCTTTTCTTCATTCTAAGAACTTGCCCAGACCTTGCCTTGGGACCCTTTGCATTCTTTGAAGATAATCCCCCTTTTTGGCCAAAATCTCTGATGGAAATATGCTTGAGCTTTAAGGTTCTAGATGGAGAGATGAGCTGAGAGGGAAGTAGCCAGCCCTGGGGGAATGGGATAACTCTGGACTAGGAAGGGATCCATGGTTTGGTGCCTGTGTTTTATGAGCATCAAGACCTGCCCACCATGTATTTACAACACCCTAGCAAGACCTTGGAGGAGACCGGCAGAATTATGTAACTCAGAGCCTGGAACTGAGAAATTGGGGTATTGATGCCAGCAAAATTCCTGGGTCCAGAGGGCCCTTCAAGGAAACATGCAGGCTTGGACCATAGATCAGCAGCAAGATGGGAGCTGACAATCAAATGGATTTTATTTATTTATTTATTTATTTATTTATTTTAACATCTTTATTGGAGGATAATTGCTTTACAGTGGAGTATTTGTTTTTCTCTTTCTGACTTACTTCACTCTGTATGACAGACTCTAGGTCCATCCACCTCACTACAAATAACTCAATTTCGTTTCTTTATATGGCTGAGTAATATTTCATTGTATATATGTGCCACATCTTCTTTATCCATTCATCTGTCGATGGACACTTAGGTTGCTTCCATGTCCTAGCTACTGTAAGTAGAGCTGCAATGAACATTTTGGTACTTGACTCTTTTTCAGTTATGGTTTTCTCAGGGTATATGCCCAGTAGTGGGATTGCTGGGTCGTATGGTAGTTCTATTTTTAGTTTTTTAAGGAATCTCCATACTGTTCTCCATAGTGGCTGTATCAGTTTACATTCCCACGAACAGTGCAAAAGGGTTCCGTTTTCTCCACACCCTCTCCAGCAATTGTTGTTTGTAGATTTTCTGATGATGCCTATTCTAACTGGTGTGAGGTGATACCTCGTAGTTTTGATCTGCATTTCTCTAATAATTAGTGATGTTGAGCAGATTTTCATGTGCTTCTTGGCCATCTGTATGTCTTCTTTCGAGAAATGTCTTTTTAGTTCTTCTGCCCGTTTTTGGATTGGGTTGTCTGTTTTTTTTTAACATTGAGCTTCATGAGCTGTTTATATATCTTGGAAATTAATCCTTTGTCCATTGATTCATTTGCAAATATTTTCTCCCATTCTGAGGGTTGTCTTTTGGTCTTGTTTATGGTATCCTTTGCTGTGCAAAAGCTTTTAAGTTTCATTAGGTCCCATTTGTTTATTTTTCTTTTTATTTCCATTTCTCTATGAGGTGGGTCAAAAAGGATCTTGCTGTGTTTTATGTCATAGAGTGTTCTGCCTATGTTTTCCTCTAAGAGTTTGATAGTGTGTGGCCTTACATTTAGGTCTTTAATCCATTTTGAGTTTATTTTTGTGTATGGTGTTAGGGAGTGTTCTAATTTCATTCTTTTACATGTAGCTGTCCAGTTTTCCCAGCACCACTTATTGAAGAGACTGTCTTTTCTCCATTGTATATCCTTGCCTCCTTTGTCATAGATTAGTTGACCATAGTTGCATGGGTTTATCTCTGGGCTTTCCATCCTGTTACATTGATCTATATTTCTGTTTTTCTGCCGGTGCCATATTGTCTTGATTACTGTAGCTTTGTAGTATAGTCTGAAGTCTGGGAGCCTGATTCCTCCAGCTCTGTTTTTCTTTCTCAAGATTGCTTTGGCTATTTGGTGTCTTTTGTGTTTCCATACAAATTGTGACATTTTTTGTTCTAGATCTGTGAAAACAGCCATTGGTTGTTTGATAGGTATTGCATTGAATCTGTAGGTTGCTTTGTGTAGTAGAGTCATTTTCACAATGTTGATTCCTCCAATCCAAGAACATGGTATATCTCTCTGTCTATTTGTATCATCTTTAATTTCTTTCATCAGTGTCTTATAATTTTCTGCATACAGGTCTTTTGTCTCCTTAGGTAGGTTTATTCCTAGGTATTTTATTCTTTTTGTTGAAATGGTAAATGGGAGTGTTTTCTTAATTTCACTTTCAGT
>NC_041234.1:13929659-13931830 GCF_002837175.3 Physeter macrocephalus
AGGATATATTTCTCCACCTATTTGTATCATCTTTAATTTCTTTCATCCGTGTCTTATAATTTTCTGCATACAGGTCTTTTGTCTCCTTAGGTAGGTTTATTCCTAGGTATTTTATTCTTTTTGTTGAAATGGTAAATGGGAGTGTTTTCTTAATTTCACTTTCAGTTTTTTCATCATTAGTGTATTGGAATACAAGAGATTTCTGTGCATTAACTTTGTATCCTTCTACTTTACCAGATTCACTGATTAGCTTCAGTAGTTTTCTGGTACCATCTTTAGGATTCCCTATGTATAGTATCATGTCATCTGCAAACAGTGACAGCTTTACTTCTTCTTTTCCAATTTGGATTCCTTTTATTTCTTTTTCTTCTCCAATTGCTGTGGCTAAAACTTCCAAAACTGTGTTGAATAATAGTGGTGAGAGTGGGCAACCTTGTCTTGTTCCTGACCTTAGTGGAAATGGTTTCAGTTTTTCACCATTGAGGACAATGTTGGCTGTGGGTTTGTCATATATGGCCTTTATTATGTTGAGGAAAGTTCCCTCTAAGCCTACTTTCTGGAGGGTTTTTATCATAAATTGGTGTTGGGTTTTGTCGAAAGCTTTTTCTGCATCTCTTGAGATGATCATCTGGTTTTTCTCCTTCAATTTGTTAATACGGTGTATCACATTGATTGATTTGCATATATTGAAGAATCCTTGCATTCCTGGGATAAACCACACTTGCAGGTTGTCCATTTTATTGGCATATAGTTGCTTGCAGTAATCTCTCATGATCCTTTGGATTTCTGCAGGGTCAGTTGTTACTTCTCCTTTTTCATTTCTAATTCTGTTGATTTGAGTCTTCTCCCTTTTTTTCTTGATGAGTCTGGCTAATGGTTTATCAATTTTGTTTATCTTCTCAAAGAACCAGCTTTTAGTTGTATTGATCTTTGCTATCATTTCCTTCATTTTTTTAAATTTATTTCTCATCTGATGTTTATGATTTCTTTCCTTTTGCTAACTTTGGGGTTTTTTTGTTCTTCTTTCTCTAATTGCTTCGGGTGTAAGGTTAGGTTGTTTATTTGAGATGTGTCTTCTTTTCTTAAGGTAGGATTGTAGTGCTATAAACTTCCCTCTTAGAACTGCTTTTGCTGCATCCCATAGTTTGTGGATCGTCGTGTTTTCATTGACATTTGTTTCTAGGTATTTTTCGATTTCCTCTTTGATTTCTTCAGTGATCTCTTGGTTAAGTAGTTAATTGTTTAGCCTCCATGTGTTTGTATTTCTTACAGGTTTTTTCCTGTAATTGATATCTAGTCTCATAGTGTTGTGGTCGGAAAAGATAGTTGATAAGATTTCAGTGTTCTTATATTTACCAAGGCTTGATTTGTGACCCAAGAAATTATCTATCCTGGAGGATGTTCCATGAACACTTGAGAAGAATGTGTATTCTGTTGTTTTTGGATGGAATGTCCTATAAATATCAATTAAGTCCATCTTGTGTAATGTATCATTTAAAGCTTGTGTTTCCTTATTTATTTTCATTTTGCATGATCTGTCCATTGGTGAAAGTTGGGAAGTCCTCTACTATGATTGTGTTACTGTCGATTTCCCATTTTATGGCTGTTAGTATTTGCCTTCTGTATTTAGGTCTTCCTGTGTTGGGTGCATAAATATTTACAGTTGTTATATCTTCTTCTTGGATTGATCCCTTGATCATTATGTAGTGTCCTTCTTTGTGTATTGTAATAGTGTTTGTTTTAAAGTCTATTTTGTCTGATACGAGAATTGCTACTTCAGCTTTCTTTTGATTTCCATTTGCATGGAATATCTTTTTCCATCCCCTCACTTTCACTCTGTATGTGTCCCTAGGTCTGAAGTGGGTCTCTTGTAGACAGCATATATACAGGTCTTGTTTTTTTTTTTTCTATTCAGCCAGTCTATGTCTTTTCGTTGGAACATTTAATCCATTTGCATTTAAGATAATTATCAATATGTATGTTCCTATTACCATTTACTTAATTGTTTCGGGTTTATTCTCGTAGGTCTTTTCCTTCTCTTGTGTTTCTTGCCTAGAGAAGTTCCTTTAGCGTTTGTTGTAAAGCTGGTTTGGTGGTGCTGAACTCTCTCAGCTTTTGCTTGTCTGTAAAGGTTTTAATTTCTCCATCAAATCTGAATGAGATCCTTGCTG
>NC_041234.1:13932163-13941760 GCF_002837175.3 Physeter macrocephalus
TCTACTCTGCGGTAGTTATTTCCAGTATTTTATCTTCCAGGTCACTTATCCATTCTTCTGCCTCAGTTATTCTGCTGTTGATCCTTTCTAGAGAATTTTTAATTTCATTTATTGTGTTGTTCATCACTGTTTGTTTCCTTTTTAGTTCTTCTAGGTCCTTGTTAAACGTCTCTTGTATTTTCTCCATTCTATTTCCAAGATTTTGGACCATGTTTACTATCATTATTCTGAATTCTTTTTTAGGTAGAGTGCCTACTTTCTCTTCATTTGTTAGATCTGGTGGGTTTTTGCCTTGCTCCTTCATCTGCTCTGTGTTTCTCTGTCTTCTCGTTTTGCTTAACTTACTGTGTTTGGGGTCTCCTTTTCATAGGCTGCAGGTTTGTAGTTCCAATCATTTTTGGTGTCTGTCCCCAGTGGCTAAGGTTGGTTCAGTGGGTTGTGTAGGCCTCCTGGTGGAGCGGAGTAATGCCTGTGGATGAGGCTGGATCTTGTCTTTCTGGTGGGCAGGTCCACGTCTGGTGGTGTGTTTTGGGGTGTCTCTGGCCTCTTTATGATTTTAGGCAGCCTCTCTTCTAATGGGTGGGGCTATGTTCCTGTCTTGCTAGTTGTTTGGCATAGGGTGTCCAGCACTGTAGCTTGCTGGTCGTTGAGTGGAGTTGGGTGTTGGTGTTGAGGTGGAGATCTTTGGGAGATTTTCGCCGTTTGATATTACGTGGAGCTGGGAGGTCTCTTGTGGACCAGTGTCCTGAAGTTGGCTCTCCCACCTCAGAGGCACAGCACTGACGCCTGGCTGGAGCACCAAGAGCCTGTCATCCACACGTTGGGAGATTTTCGCCGTTTGATATTACGTGGAGCTGGGAGGTCTCTTGTGGACCAGTGTCCTGAAGTTGGCTCTCCCACCTCAGAGGCACAGCACTGACGCCTGGCTGGAGCACCAAGAGCCTGTCATCCACACGTTCATGTGGCTGTAGGTAGGAGGCCTCATTTGATTGCCACATGGGTCTCTCCTTAGGGCTGCTTGAGTGTCGTCATGACATGGCAGCTGGCTTACCCCAGGATGTTTAATCCAGGCCACGGTCCCCAGGACTGTCACGGCTTCGGCTTCTGGGGCCCCTCCAGAGCCGGCAGCCTCAGTGAGGCTGCTCTCCCTCGGGCTCCTGGGCAGTTCAATGACGGTGGAGGGAAGAGACCCCGAGCCTGGAGTTACAGCTCTGCGGAAACCAATCAAATTGATTTTAAACTTTGCACGGAAAAGTAATGTGATACATCTTACATTGCCTAGTTGTTGAATAAAATCCATTCTGCTGCAGTTATATCCCTTTAAAAAACCTTTTCTAAACAAATAAGTTCAATGATTTTTGAGAAAATCTACCCCAAATGTTCAATTACTAATTGACTTCATAAATCTGTATCAAGCATCTACTCTATCCCTGGCATTCTGCTGGGTACACAGTGATGAACAAGGTACATGGTTAGTGTATCAGGGCCAGGCAGCTGGAATCACAGGAAGCTGGCAGGGCCTTCAAATCCTGAAGGGGTCATTGCAGCCTCCTGCCGCTTCCTGGGAGATTCTGATTCACTTCATTGAAGATAGAGCACCTCAGAGGCTTGCTTCTCTTGCTGCCAGCACCTGTGACTCTCGAACGCTTTCTCTAACTGCATGAACATACTCAGCTCATGTGCAGGACAGGCCTGAGGTATGTGGGCAGGGGGAGAGGAGGGTGTGGAATTGATGTCTTTGGGAGCAGCCCTCAACCATTGCAGATGAGTTTTGGTGGATAAACAGCCCTAATTGCCTGCCCCTTGGGTGGGAGAGCCCTGAGTTGTGCTCTGTACCATCTCCCAGAGATCCCCAGTGGGATTCAGACACAGTTGTCCACAGCAATAATATGCTCATTAACACAATCTGTCTTGGCTTCCTTCCCTTCCCTGTCTTATTTCCCAGTCCTGTTCCAGAATCACCTAGCAAATAAACTACCAACACTTAAATCCTCATCTTGGCATCTCTTTCCTGGGGAACCTAAAGTAAGATTCCACCACCTTCAGGCATGCATCAATCTAAGGGCAAGGGACACTTGGCCACTATCATCTCTACCCTAGCACCATGTATGCATGAAAGCTACATCTCTGGGTCCTTGTTGATAAATGTGTGCTTATAGAGTAGCAGATCTCTAAGCACTCCGATTGACATAGGCTGAAAACAGTAGGCAAATAATTTTCTGTCTTCCTAATTAACAGAAAGTGCACTGGGGGCAGGTTTCTGTTACTCCTGTTTCCCTCGACACTAAGCATGATGTTAGGCACCAAGTAGGTGCTCATGATGGAACTGACTTTCTTCCCCAGTGAATTGGTCCCTACTTGTAACTAAAGAGACATTTTAGGAGTCAAGGAGGTCCCTTAATTCACATTTATACTTAGTATTTGGAGTCTGAAGGAATGGCCTTGTGGTCTCTTGAGTGAAAGAATTGAATGCCTCTGGTATTTCTGTGAAGTCTTTGAGCATTTCTATGCAAAGTGTCTAAACAGACATTGTTAAGAACAGTCTAAAGTAGTGGTCAACTAACATTTTCTGAAAGGGACCAAATACTACACATTTTAGGTTTTGTGGCTGGTCTCCATCACAACTACCCAATTATGCCATTCTAGCTGAAAAGCAGCCAGTGATAATGCATAAATGAACGTTTCAAGAAAACTATTTACAAAAACAGGTGGCAGCCTGGATGTAGCCCATGGGACTTAGTTTTCTGATCCTTTGTCTAAGGCAGTGTTGTCAAACAGAACTTCCTGCAGGATGAAAATATTCTATAATCTGAGATGTCCAGTATGGTAACTAATATGTGGTTAGTGCTACTGAGAATATGAATTTTATTTTATCTACATTTAAATAGGCACATGTGGCTAGTGACTACCATACTGGACACTGCATGGTGTTATTTGGCCAATCTTGGCAAACCCCTGACCCCTTCGTCATGTTTCTGTCAAACTTTCTGCCCCAACTGCTTATTCATTGGGAAACACGATGTTGGAAACAATGAAAGTGAGAACAACATATGCTCTGTCTTTCCAGTGAACCTGACAGCCTCTCTTTTGCTTTCAGTGTGGTTGGCTGAGCATCATACATATGGAGCAGGCAAGCCCTTATTTCTCCCTGAGCAAGCTAAGGCGTGGGTAAAGTGCTTAGGCATGGAGTTCATGAGCTGCAGTGTCTCTGCCAATAATTCAGACATCTTCAGGTGGTCTTAGGTACTAGTATAGGTCTCATCACGGTTGGGGCTTAAGTTTTCCTTCTCAGTAGGCTTTTTCACTTTATTAGCACTGTCAGCTCCAAAATTCTGACCTTTTAGCCATTGATGACTCAGTTTTGGCAAGCTCAGTTTCCATGCCACCCTTCTCTCCTTTTTAAAGTTTGCTTTTCAAAACCAGCCTAACAGGGATCATTTCAGTGCATGATGAAGTGGGCATTTACTGAACAATAAACCTGTGGATTTATGCTTATGGGTTTCCACAAGAAACTTTGCCGCAATCCTGTGAAATCTTGTTCATTGACCTCTGACTGGATCTTGAATTATAGTTGTTGCTCCAAACAAAAAGTAATATTTGTCACATTCTATAACTGTATGTTCTACGGCTTTGGAAAACTATGGATTGCTTTGACAAATTCAGTCTGCCTGAGTGGAAGTAACTCTTTATATCCTGGACCACACAGTTCTAAGGTGCCACTGTGTTTTATGAATAATTTGTATGTAGGAAAGTACACATACCAAAACTTGATGCATTTTCACAAGCTCAACACAGCCATGGAACCAGCATGTGGGTCATTCCCACCAAGGTAGGTAGGAAGCACCATGCTTACTTTTACCTGTAAGGATCAGGGTTTTTTGGTTTGTTGTTTATTTATTTCTTTATTTTTTGTTTTTGCTTTTTACTTCATATAAACTGAATCAATCATGTATACACTGTATGTGGATTCTTTTTAAACATCTTTACTGGAGTATAATTGCTTCACAGTGGTGTGTTATTTTCTGCTTTATAACAAAGTGAATCAGCTGTACATATACATATGTCCCCGTATCTCTTCCCTCTTGCGTCTCCCTCCCACCCTCCCTATCCCACCCCTCTAGGTGGTCACAAAGCACCGAGCTGGTCTCCCTGTGCTCTGCGGCTGCTTCCCACTAGCTATCTGTTTTACATTTGGTAGCGTATATACGTCAATGCTACTCTCTCATTTTGTCCCAGCTTCCCCTTCCCCGCCCTGTGTCCTCAAGTCTGTTCTCTACGTCTGCGTCTTTATTCCTGCCCTGCCACTGGGTTCATCAGTACAGTTTTTTTAAGATTCCATATGTATGTGTTATCATACGGTATTTGTTTTCCTCTTTCTGATTTACTTCAGTCTGTATGACAGACTCCAGATCTATCCACCTCATTACAAATAACTCAGTTTCATTTCTTTTTATGGCTGAGTACTATTCCATTGTATACATGTGCCACATCTTCTTTATCCATTCATCTGTCGATGGACACTTAGGTTGCTTCCATGTCCTGGCTATTGTAAATACAGCTGCAATGAACATTGTGGTACGTGACTCTTTTTGAATCAGGGTTTTGTGAGATTCATCTAATCCATTTTGCTACATATAGTTATAGATTGTTCATTTTCATGTATTATGATATTCCATTGTATGGATGTTCCACAGTTTATCCATTCAACTCTAGATAAATATTTGTATGGTTTCTAAAGTTTGGAACGAGTATAAACAGTGCTTCTGTGAACATACTGGTACATGTCTTTGCTGCATGTATGCAGAATTTCTGGATCATTGGATATGCATATACTCACTTTAGGAGATCCTGCCAAACAGTTTTGTAAAATGGTTGAACCATTTCACACCTCCATCTACAATGTACAGGAATTCTACTTACTCTAAATCCTCACCAACACGTTATTTTTCTAAAATTTATTTTACTGATATATAGTTGATTTACGTTATGTTAGTTTCTGCCGTACAGCAAAGTGATTCAGTTATTCATTTACATACATACCTATATATATATATATATATATATATACACACTTTTTCATACTCTTTTCCATTATGGTTTATTATATAGTATTTTGAATACAGTTCCATGTGCTATACAGTAGGACCTTGTTGTTTATCCATCCTATATATAATAGTTTGCATCTGCTAATCCCAAACTCCCAATCCTTCCCTCTCCCATTCCCCCTACCCCCTAGCAACCACAAGTTTGTTCTCTATGTCTGTGAGTCTGTTTCATGGAAGTTCATTTGTGTCATATTTTAAATTCCACATATAAGTGATATCATAAGGCATTTGTCTTTCTCTTTCTTACTTACTTCACTTAGTATGATAATCTCTAGGTCCATCCATGTTGCTGCAAATGGCATCATTCATTTTTTATGGCTGAGTAGTATTCCATTGTATATATGTACCACATCTTCTTTATCCATTCATCTGTGGATGGACAGATGTGGTTTGATGATTTTCTTTTGTATTATGCTTGTGTTCTCTTCTTTTTGGTTTTTGTGCATCTATTGATGTTTTTGTTTTGTGGTTACCTGTTTATTTTTCATTTTTACTATTCTATTTGATGTGACACCTCATTGTGGTTTTATTTGGCATTTCCTTAATGATGAAGTTGAACACCTTTTTATGTATGGATATCTTGTGGATATCTTTTTTATATATGGATATCATGTGGATATCTTTTTTTGTGACATGTCCGTTCAAGACTTTTCCCCAATTTTTTACTGGATCAACTGCTTTTTCTTATTTAATTTTTGAATTTAGTTTTTGAATACATAAAATAGTTGCAAGTTCAAAAAGAAAAAAACATTTTAAAAAATATAGCAAAATATATCCCTCCCACCATTGTCTTGGGTTCAGCCGGTTCCCACTCTTACCTTCCTCATAAGGAACCTTTTTATTATTTTTGTATTTTATTATTTTCCTATACTTTCAGGGCTTCTTTATGGGTGTGCTCCTATTAAATTTGAAACAAATTTTCCATGGAAATTAGCAGAAAGTCAGGACAGTGGCCCCGCTTTGAACAATGCAGGAAGTCGGGTTTTTAATTAATTAATTAAGTTTTATTTATGATAGATTATTTTGCATTGTCAATGCTATATTAAGCAGTTGAGATGATAACCATTATGTGCAGTCATAGGGCAAGAAGCAGAAGCATAATTTGCAAATCATTCCACATCTGAAAGGTGAGATTTGTGCATGTTATCTAATGCAGCTATTTTGTCAGGACTAAACAAGTGGGTATTTTAAACATAAAACTTGAAAACCAAATATCTAAGTTGTAAGTAACTCTCTTCATCCTCTAAGCTGTAAATTCTCTGAACAGAAAGTTTCATAGGCATTGCAGGACTTACATAAGCAAGGGTGTATGATTTGCTGCAGATATGCTGACTTAACTGGGCTGGCTGATACTGGACTCTTTACATCCCAGTTCCTCAGTGCCTCACTAGTAGTAAGTTGGACACTTAGGAAGGTGCATTAACTCTTTGGAGCCACCTGGGTAACATTAACACAAAGAAAATTAGCATAAAGAAGATTATTGCTTTCTCTATAAATGTTCCTTTTTGCAAGCTTGATGTAGTGCTAAAGTTGCAACTTTGAAGGAGAATCAAGCTATTCATGAAACTTTGGATTTCTGTGTGGACCCAGTGCCGCAATGATCATACGTCAAACTTTAGGAGAAAAGCCGCATGTACTCTACAAGTGATTTACCAAAGGTGAAATGTCAAAAGTAACATATAGATAAAGCACTTATGATCACAAGTGGTCACGTGTATGGTTTTTTGTTTTTGTTTTTGTTTTTTGCGGTACGCAGGCCTCTCACTGCTGTGGCCTCTCCTGTTGCGGAGCACAGGCTCCGGATGCGTAGGCTCAGCGGCCGTGGCTCACGGGCCCAGCCGCTCTGCGGCACGTGGGATCTTCCCGGACCGGGGCACGAACCCGTGTCCCCTGCATCGGCAGGCGGACTCTCAACCACTGCGCCACCAGGGAAGCCCACGTGTATGTTTTAGACAAGTTAAAGCCTTATAGCACAAAATGATCTTGATTGTCCCTCAGCCATACTGGACATGTGGGAAAGCCCTCGTATTTTCCTTAGACTTATATCTGGGAGAACTCCAGGTATAGATGTGCATGTGCGCGGGGAATATTGGTTGACCTTTGGGAATTGAGCTTGTATCTTGGAGTACGTTAGGGTCGTATTTTCCCAGGAAGGGCCTCCTGACACCTTTTATCTCTCCCCGCAAGAGAAAAACAATCTAACCACAGCAACTGCTGAGTCAGAGAAGCGACTGAATATTGGTGTAATCACGTGGTTCCAGTGCCAACAAACATAATGCATAAACAGGAGAATAGTTCAGCTAATGCCACGTGCCATACAACAGAAGAAAAATCTCATGGTAGTTATTTGGGCAACTGAGCTAGGTGCCAAGACTCTTGAAGTATTTCTGATGGCATCTTAAATAAACACTCATTAATTTAAATGAAAACTAAATTCTGATAATCATCACATTCAGTTATTTTGATTTATAATATGTATTATATATTGACACATTTATGTAATAAATATATTAAATATTTTGCAGCAACTAGAAAAACTTCTAAGTTATATATACAATTATATAATAAATATAAGTATAATATTTTTAGAACATTCCATAGTTTCAAATTATAAATCAATTCACAAATTTACTTTAAGTCCCTTTATTAAATAAGGCAATCTGAAAAAAAAAAAAAGAAAAAGAAATAAGGCAATCTGATAGGCCAAGCCATATCTAAAATTTGTGGGTTCCAGAGAAAGTTGTAAATCAGGCTAGCAGAGAAATAATATATGTTCTGTCCTCCTACCTTGAACAGTAAAGAAAGGGCTGGTCTCCAGCCTGACCCCCTTTCCTTCCCCTCACCTTGGCTCTGTTCCAGAAGGGGTCACATACATAGTCATGTGGACCCTTAACCCACATGTCCAACCTCCATCCTCCATCTTCCTACCTCCTTTGCAAGCAACCACTCCTTAGCCAATTCTCAGACCCAGGGGTGCACACACCAGTAGTATGTCTACCCTAAAATGCATATAACCAATAAAAGAGTCCATATATACCTTGGAAGCTGAAATGTGGTCTAGAATGAGTTGAGAAAGACTTGAGTTCCAAGTGGACCTCTCACCCTAGGTAGGGGCATAGTTGGTAGAAGACCAAAGCAGGCCCTCAGAAGTACAGGAAACAAGGCAGGATCTCATCTTATCCCTTTCTAAGAATGGTACTACTGTTAGGTTGGTTGGTACAGTGGAAAATAACAACAGTAACAAATATTTCAGCTCTCATACAGCTTGCAATTTAACTGATGAAATAAATTTCTTATAAGAATGAGTACAACTCTCAGACATATCTTACCAGAAACTTAAAAGGAATTGCTTAAGGCAACCTCGTTCAATATATGGAAACAGTTTTTCCTTTTAGGAAATAGTGGCAGGAAACTTCTCTTTGGAAACTTCCCTGTGCCCCACGTCGCTTCATTACAACTCCAATAACAAAAACTCTTGAAAGGTATTCTTATCACCTACATCAGGAGTTATTAATTTTTTTTTTCTGTAAAGGACCACCTAGTAAATATTTCAGGTTTTACAGGCCATATCTTATTGTGTCTGTTGTCTTTGTAGTGCAAAAGCACATCTAGACAATGCATAAACAAATTGGGAATGGCTAAGTTCCAATATAACACCTTACTCAAAAAAGCAGGCAGTGGTCTGGATTTGGCCCATAGGCCATAGTTTGCCTGATTTATATTATGACCAAATAAGGAAGAAAGATAGGAGTGGGAGGTACGACAAAAGAAGAAAAACCCTCGGAAAAAGAGGCAAATACACATACTCAAAGAGAGAAATATATTTTTTAAAAGACAGGGAAGAAACAGTGTCATAGCGTGATATATATACTCAAGGAATGATTTCAGGCATGTGTGTGCACACACATGTGACATACACAGAGAAGAGCAGTAGAAAGCATAATAGAAGTACGCAAAGGTCAACACGCTCATCCTGTCCTTTGATTGCATTTATATATTTTTATGTATGAATCTATGGAAGAATATTACAGTAAGTTATTTTAAATATTAGGCCAATTTCTAACATTTACTAACTAAATCTTTTCAAATCCTCTCTGCCTCATTTTAACATTTTTAAAAATCCAATTTCATATTCTAAAAAAAGGGATATTGTATATTATTTTATAGAAAAGTAGCTATATTTTCAAATAGCATCTATTTCTTATCACCTGTAAGATATTTGTTATCAAAAACTTGGAATGGCTTTTTTTTTTAACATCTTTATTGGAGTACAGTTGCTTTACAATGGCATGTTAGTTTCTGCTTTATAACAAAGTGAATCAGTTATACATAATACATATGTTCCCATATCTCTTCCCTCGTGCATCTCCCTCCCTCCCACCCTCCCTATCCCACCCCTCTAGGTGGTCACAAAGCACCGAGCTGATCTCCCTGTGCTATGCGGCTGCTTCCCACTAGCTATCTATTTTACATTTGGTAGTGTATATATGTC
>NC_041234.1:13942265-13943106 GCF_002837175.3 Physeter macrocephalus
TTGTATGGTAGTTCTATTTGTAGTTTTTTAAGAGACCTCCATACTGTTCTCCATAGTGGCTGTGTCAATTTACATTCCCACCAGCAGTGCAAGAGTGTTCCTTTTCTCCACACCCTGTCCAGCATTTATTGTTTCTAGATTTTTTGATGATGGCCATTCTGACCGGTGTGAGATGATATCTCATTGTAGTTTTGATTTGCATTTCTCTAATGATTAATGATGTTGAGCATTCTTTCATGTGTTTGTTGGCAATCTGGATATCTTCTTTGGAGAAATGTCTGTTGAGGTCTTCTGCCCATTTTTGGATTGGGTTGCTTGTCTTTTGGTTATTGAGCTGCATGAGCTGCTTGTAAATTTTGGAGATTAATCCTTTGTCAGTGGCTTCATTTGCAAATATTTTCTCCCATTCTGAGGGTCGTCTTTTGGTCTTTGCAATGCCTTTTTTAAACTTCAAAATGTGATTCTAATAGAGATGATCTTAGGGACATGGTCTAATTTAATGGAAGGCCAGTTTGAGCCTAAGGAACATAACATCCTCACCAATGACTTAAAGATCAAGGATGATTATATTTCCTCTCTTGATTCAGGGAAAGAATTACTGGAAAAACACATATTTAGATAGAGGAAAATCTTATTGAAACTGGGGGGCTTCCCTGGTGGCACAGTTGTTGGGAGTCCGCCTGCCGATGCAGGGGACGCGGGTTCATGCCCCGGTCTGGGAAGATCCCACATGCCGCGGAGCGGCTGGGCCCGTGAGCCATGGCTGCTGAGCCTGCGCGTCCGGAGCCTGTGCTCCGCAACGGGAGAGGCCACAACAGTGAGAGGCCCGCGTACCGCAAAA
>NC_041234.1:13943319-13970227 GCF_002837175.3 Physeter macrocephalus
AAAAAAAAAAAAAAAAAAAAAGAAAAAGAAAAAAAAAAGAAACTGGGATCACTTAAGTTTAGTATGCTTTCAATAATGTTATGAACTTCAGCCATTGTTTGCTTTGCATTGGTTGGCTCTCTGCAATCAGCCACAGACAAGGTGTTCAAGGACTTCTGGATTGTGGCAAACTTCAGCAAATTTATCCTTGACATTTCAGTTGGGGAAAAATGATATTTGCTGATGTGAGAGCATATGACACATTGCATTTTACCTTGAGAGAGTGTTGATTCTTTCTGATATGTGGATAGTTCTGAAAGTTACATTTGACAATAGGAGTTATATTTTAAGTTAGCCTATTACTGGAAAAAAGTACTTTTCTGTAACTGTGGACAGAGTGTACTGCCTTTTTACACTGCTTCCCTAAAGAACTGGTAGGATTTTTCAGACTGTCTCCACTAAGTGTTTATATACTTGCTTCCCCTTGGCCACACTCCCCTTCAATATTTAAGAACTACGTATCAGAGCATTTCACTATTCCCAGTGTCAAAATATCAATTTCATTTGCCACAGGTTGAATAGATGGAATGTTTGGGTCCTAACACTTAGGGGAAAATCCCACTGTAGGGAAGAAAAATTTACATAATAAATAGAAAAGTCTAACCCTAAGCCCAGGGTCCACTTTAATATTCAGTGATGTTAAACCCATTGTTAGGATTCCAGATTGTCAAATTTGAAAGAAGCTTTAAAAATCATCTAATCCAAATGCTTCTCTTAACAGAGAAGAAGCGAGGTGACTTATACAATGTCCCATGATTAATTTGTAGATGACAATGAAATCTTACCGCCCCAGGATCCTTTCTACTTTGCTGTAACTCTGCTTCCATTTTCCATAGTCTTCTTTCCACAGTTAAATCTATTCATTCCTTTAAAAAGCATTTAGTGTGGTGCGATGTCACCTCGCATATGTTAGGATGACTATTATTCAAAAACAAAAAAAGATAAGTGTTGGTGAGGGTGTGGAGAAAAGAGAACCTTATACACTGTTGATTGGAATGTAAATTGGTGCAGCCACTATGAAAAACAGTATAGAGTTCTAAAAAACATGAAAAATAGGTCTACCATATGATCCAGCAATGCTACTTCTAGGTATACAGCCAAAGAAATTGAAGTTAGGAACTTGACGAGGTATCTGCACTCCCATGTTCATTGCAGCATTATTCATAATAGCCAAGACATGGGAGCAACCTAAGTATCTATCAGTGGACAGATGGATAAAGTGTGGTATATACATGCAATGGAATATTGTTCAGCCTTTAAAAAGAAGGAAATCCTGCCATTTGTGACACCACGGATCATCGTGGAGGACATTATGCTAAATGAAAGAAGGCAGACACAGAAGGACAAATACTACATAATTGCAGTGATACGAGAAATCTAAAATAGTTAAATTCATAGACTCAGTAGAATGGTGGTTGCCAGGGGCTGGGGGGAGGGGTTAATGAGGATTTATTAGTCAAAGGGTACAAAGTTTCAGTTATGCAAGATGAATAAGTCCTAGACCTCTAATGTATAGCATAGAGCCTGTAGTTAACAATACTGTATCATCTAGTTAAAAATTTAATGAGAGAGTAGATGTTAAGTGTTCTTATCACTACTACTACTAATAATAATAAATTAAGGGGATGGGAGGAAGGTTTGGCCGGTGATAGATATATTTATGGCATAGATTATGGTGATGGTTTTATGTGTATACAGTTATCTCCAAACTCATCAAGTTATATATGTTGAATAGGTACAGCTTTTTGTCTGTAAATCATACCTCAATAAAGTGGTTTCAAAACAAAAGCATTTATTGAACACCTATGACGGGGCAGATGTCCCTAGATGCTACAGATATGAGGACATATAAGATAGATGAGAAGTCACAGTCTCAAGAAAGATTGTCACAAAACTAATATGATAATCTTTATAAAATAGAATGTACTAGATGTTGTGGGAACATAAATGAAGGGATAGCCCATTTTTCTTGGATTCATGGGTGGTACATTTCCTCAAAGTGACTCAATTTAGCCATAAGGAATCAGCTTCTTTAGTTTACCTGGTGCCTGAATGATCAGTATGCAGTTCCCATACTTTGTAATCTTCGTACATTCAACCTATATTTACTGAGTATGTACAGTTTATACACAAAGTGATAGAATATCAGCCACAGACTGCATAGCCTTTACACTTAAGCAGCTTACAACTAAAAAGAAGATAGACTTTAATGAAGCTTAATACAGTCTGTAACAAATGTAGCCAAATAAAGTAGAGTGTGAAGGGGAAGAGAAGGTGGGTTGGAATTAAGAAAAGTGTTATAAATGTTTCATGAAAAAAATGAGCACAGTAGAAATTCCCTGAAATGAGATATAACAAGTAGTTTATATTTTGAATGTAAATATATTATTTAAAGAAAATTTGGGATAGTTATAATTGAATGAAAGAGAAAAAATTTAAATTTAAAAGAGAAAAATTTAAAAACCTGTAGGCCTACCATCCAGAGATAAGTATTAACATTTTGATATCCAGTTGTTTTCACAGATTTTTCTTAGGTACACAAAGTAAAAATTTTTTTTAAAGAAATTTGGTTTGTAGATATTATTTTATAACCCAAAGATTATATTTGATAATATAGTGTAAGCATGTTTCGCTCTAGTTAATCCTCTTCTAAAATGTGATTTTTATAGTAGTGTATATCATAGAAATCATTTATTAATGTTTTAAGTTAATTCCCTATGTTAATAATGTTTTCTGTGTTTTTGCTATTATGAGTAGCAGCATAATGAACACACTTGTACATAAATCTTGGTTTGAATCTTTGATCCTTTCATGTTCCTAGAACTTGAATCACTAGCTCCCACTTTAAGCTTTTGATACACACAGACCAGTTACTTCCCAAAAAAGTATAGCCATTTAAATCGTGTAAATGATTCAGCCTAGGCAGTAGAGTTACCAATTTAAAAAAGAAATCTTTTCAGAGGCACAAATTAGGTATCATTGTTACAAATTGTGTTCCTTTGATTTAATAATATATTATCATTATCTACTTGTATTTTTTCCATTGTGAGTTGTTTATTGATGTCCTAAAACCAATAATCAGTTTTTATAAGTAGTGCGTTTTTCTTTTCAAAAAAAAAAAAAAAAAAAGGGCTTCCTTGGTGGTGCAGTGGTTGAGAGTCCGCCTGCCAATGCAGGGGACACGGGTTTGTGCCCCGGTCCGGGAAGATCCCACATGCCGCGGAGCGGCTGGGCCCGTGAGCCATGGCCGCTGAGCCTGTGCTCCGCAATGGGAGAGACCACAACGGTGAGAGGCCCGCGTACCGCCAAAAATAAAAAAAATCAAACCTGTATACATTAAGGTAGTTAAAACTGTCGCAAATATTCTTTTTATCTGTCTTTTCCTGTTAAATTTGTTTATGGTGCTTCATGACATAGGATTTAGAGTTCTTTTTTATCTTTTCCCCCCAAATTTTAACCAGTTGTCTCAGAACAGCTTAGGGAATAGTTGTCCATTTCCTCGATGAATATTTTCACTGGAAATTTCACATGTATCACATACTAAAATATTTTATATTGGGTTTGTTGCTGATCTTTTTATTTTATTTCAATTAACTTATTACTTTTACATTCATTTCTGTGATAAATTGTGACTAAAATGTTACATTTGTAGCATGAACTTCACCATCCATCAGCACAAGTGTCTTTTTTCAAAATTATCTTGGCCATTCATTCATTCATTCATTTTAACACACTTATTCGGCTCTACTATTTGCTATGCTCTGCTTCAAGCTCTTGTTGCTGAGTTGGGTTTTTGTAACATTATAATAGCATGTATTATTTCATCATAAAATAATACATTTTCAGTAGGGACATTTTAGAAAATTCAAAAATATACAAATTAGAAAATAAAAATACCTGCAATCTAATTACCAGCATTAATACTTTGGACTATAAACTTGAGTGATAAGTATTCCTGACAGACGGATAGTGTTTTTTTAAATGTGTACTTAATATGTAGACCTCTTTAATTTTAAGTATATCATGAACATTTTCCACTGTAACTAAATATTTTTGACAACATTATAATGACTTAGTTGTTTCCCTTAGTATGGATATACCATAATCTATTTACACATATTAGATATTTTCAGAGTTTACTTTTATAAAGTATGCCATGATTAATATCTTCATACATATGTCTTGCATCTGAGTATTTTCTTTAATATATATTCTTGGAAGTAGCTCATCTATTTAAACTTTTCAGAGGAAATTTAAAACAGTTTTGTCACATTTCTGAATATCCCATTGATATTTTGATTAAAATTGCATTTTAAAGTCATAAATTATTTTTTGTCCAGTTGACATTTTTGAATATTGAATTTTCTCTGCTTTGATACATAATTCTCCATTTGTTCAATTATTCTTGAGTTTAAAATATCATTTTTCTTTAAATAGGTCTTTTATTGATAGACATTTTACTTGTTTTTTTAATATTTAGTGTTGCTATTGCAAATGGCATCTGTGTTTGGCAATATTAGGTTGTAAGACATGGTTCTACATTCAGAATGCCTTCTGTTTTTAGTTCTATTTCCACATTTTCACAGCTTTTCCAATCAAGCCTTCTAGAAATAGACTAGTGACCAAACAGACTGACAAAACAGCTCTACCAGTGCAGTACATAAGTGACTCAGCTCCTCCAGGTCAGCTTCTCTGCCTGAATCTTCCTCCCCATCTCTGCTTCTCCTCTCCCTTTCTGCCTTTTGGCATATACAAATTTCCTTCTCTCTGTTGTGTGTCTCAGCTCCTGAGGTGTTCTAGTGACTGTATCCCTAGGTGTGTTCACATTAATAGAGAGAATCTGGTTGGTTCAGAGATAACAAATAAAGATCACCTCATTCGGCAGGCCGAGGCTCCTTTATGCATGACTGCTTTGATCAGATTTTCTGTGGATAGGGAAATGAAGGCATGTGGTATAAATAAAGCATGGCAAACTGTGCTTTGAATGCTTGCTTAAGAATGTGGTGTGGATACAGTGGGTACTCAGAGCACATTGTTAATAAAGGATTTTATTATATTTTAACTAATTATTGTTTTATAGAGGTTGTATTAATTTTGTATAATTATTTTGTAATCAGGTGCTTTGTTGAGATTTATTGTTATTCTAAGAAGTTTTGGAAGTTTCTTCTCTTAAATTTCTACATAGATATTTTCTTCAAATGGTGATTTTCTTCCCCCACCTTTCTAGTACTTATACCTCATTTCTTTCCCTCAACCTACAGCAGTGGATAGATATTCTGGAAGAAAATTGCAATGCAGTAGGGATAGAAGGCATCCTTAATCTTGTTTCTGACTTTAGTGGGATTGCCTCTGCGTTCAATATTTAATATGTTGTTAGCTCTTGGTTTGAGACTCATATACTTTATCAGGCTGTGGTGGTATCTTTCTATTCTTAATTTAAAAATAGTTATTATTAAAAACAAATGTTGAATTTAGTACATGTTTTTTGGACATCTAATGAGTTGATCATTTGTCTTTTGTCTCCAATGACTAATTGGTATGATAAAGTGTGTTCTATTTTGTCTGACTCTGTGGTTTATTTTTGCTAACATTGGCATGGCAGAGGTTTACCAATTCCTGTAATCTTTCTGACTCTGTTTTCCTTGTCATTCTATAGAAAATAAATAGTTGCATTTTTTATCTAATGTATTATTTCTCAATAGAGGAGAGTTTGATCTTACTTTTTCTTCTTGTTTCATAATTAGGGCCTTCAATCATTCTTGCATTTACTTTTGCCAAGTGTGGTCGATTTACCAATTATCTCTCCCCCTCTGTTAGAGGAATATACATCCCTGCCCATTGCCATGAGGTTTTCAGAACTGTCCCATGAGAAGGGTGTGTGTGCCTTCCCCATTGATGTAAGGATTGGGCACTTGATTTGGCCAGTATAATGCCAGTGGACTGGTTATACATTACAACTGACCAGAAGGAGAAAGAAAACCTTTGTGTGTTTCAGTCCTTTCTTTTTCTTTCTGAAATGAGAAATATATGTTCTGTATAGGGGCTGATCCTTCAGAAGGGATCCTGGAATGAAGAAGACACATGGAGCAGAGCCTCAGTCACCACAGCCAAAACGTAACATGAGTGAAAAGGAAACAGTTGTTGCAAGGCACTGAGAATTAGGGGTTGATTTTTATCACAGCATAACCAAATGAAAGCTGAAAACATTAATAACCTGTCTTTTGAAAAAATCTATGTAGTTAGCCAGTTTTTCCAGGTGGCTCCTAATTTAACCAGAGTAATTATTTTTTTATATCATTTTCTGACCCCTTCAAAGAGTAGGCTAATTGAGCAGAGGCACTTAAACAATGATCCAAGGCCTCTTTGTTAGAAGTAGAGGATGAGGAAGAAAGTGACCCAAATGGCTAATTTCCCCTAATCTTGTTGCTGAGCAGAATCTTTTTAATGTCTTGATGGTCTTCCCTTAGATACATATAGTATACAAGGGATGCATATTATGTTAGTTATGCATCTCAAACCATGATTTGTTTGCTGCTGCCAATTTCTCAGTTGATAGATTAACAAGAATGATTTAGGAGTCAAGTTCCAGATTAAAGCAGCATCCAAACATATATGAGCTGAACTACAGTAGTACAAAGGTTTTTACAATCAAAAGAAGGATTTTTTTTGTCTTGTTAACTTATTTATTCATAAATCATGCTGAAATAAGCAGGATCACAATTGTTATTGCCCCTTTTGTTTTAGTTTACACAGGGAATCAAAGTTTATACTTAAAAATGAAAACCTTTCTATCATCAGGTGTTACCAACCAACTAAAGTTTGCTTTGACTCCAGTTCCTACATAAACAATACATTCTAGATCAAAACATAATACCTAAAATGAAATGCAATATTTATTTATTTTTATTTCTTTTCCAAGGTGTGAAAAATCATATATTTTAGGAAATTTTCCAAACATTTATTTTGTTCTCATTTTTATCGAGAAATCCAAGTCTTTGTTTTCGTAAGAAAAGTTTTCTCTTATTACATCTTTTGTTTCTGTTTCATTTCTTGTGGTATACTCCTCAGAAATATGATTGTCTTCATTGCTGAATCTCTGCTCTCTGGCCTCTACATTTATAATTTCTCATAATTTTTATCTGTTTACATTTCCTCTCTACCTAATGGAAAATACGCCTCAAGTTTTCCTCCACCTTAATGATTTTGCAGTGTCAAATTTCCTCATTACTGTTTCCACTACAGGTTTTTAATATGCTAAATAATTTCCATTTCTTTACTAAGCTTTATACCTAACATTCTTTTAATTTCTACTTTACTTCCTTTCTTTCTTACCATATCTTGTATCCTAGCTCTTATTTCTTGTAGTCATGTTTTCTTAAACAGTACTGTGAACAAATATCATATGCTTTCTATTTACTTTTGTTTTTTGTAACCAGTGCTTTCAAAATTGTGCTTCTCCCATTGCATCTTTTCATGTGTTCTCTCTTTCCCTTAACCCAGTGTTGGACTTTTATTGATCACTCTCCATGCAATTCCTATTGGTTCTCCCTAGCCTGGTGGGAGGATTTCTCCTGCATCACGTCTTTGACCCCTGAAGGCCATTAGATTGCCCTAGATGCAATTAGAAGCCAAGTAGCACATTAGAGGAAAGGCAGATGATAGACATTTCAATGCTTTGTCAGCCAGAGAGAAGTAAGAAGAAAAAGAGTTTTGAGGAATGTTGTCCCTATATAGATTCTTCTCTGTGTGTGATGATTTATGAGAGCCCCCAGCTTTCTAAGGCAAATATCCATGCCCCTGTGCTAAATAACTGATGTGGTCACACCTAACCCCGTCCCTGATGCTTTTTTCACTGGGTGGCTTCCGGGATTTGACTATGAACATTTTGCCTGCTATTGAACTCAGCAGCAAAAATCATTACCAGAGCTCACCCTCACCTTCAAACCTTACCCTTCATTATTAAGGAGGTGTTTGTGAATTTCTGCCAGATCTCATCTACTTAACTTCTGTCAGTGCTCAACTGCCTTCCTAGGAAAATTCATTTTGAGCAAACATTTTGTAACTTCCATTTATGTGGTCCCATAGCACTGAATCGACATAAATATTTTAATGTTCAGCATGTGTGTGCCATTCTTCCCTAGATGCCAGCCTCAGTATAGCAGAGAAAGAAAAATGTTATCATATTTTCCTTTACCCCAATGTTTGTCCTAAAATCCAGTTGGAGTTTTCAAAAGAATGGAGAGAGTGATGGTTTTCTGCATGATACAAGAAGGCTTTTCATTGATGAAGAATTTACTTTCATCTTTGGAATCAGAAACCCATTGGCCAGGAATTTTTCTAAGTTTGTGCATCCTTATTTTCAAATGTAATTTCCAACTTTTTCCACTTTACTAAACTTACCACCTCACCATGATCTTCTTCAATGCCAAGAGTTAAATTTACCTCTCTCTTCATGTTAAATATAGAAATTACAGATGGGAACACATTTACCTTCCTGCCTCCAAACTTACAAATTTACCAGTATCCTCAACTATTCTTTGTCCTTTTCCCTTATAATGGAAATGGTGTCCATTTTCCTACACTACCATTTGTCTCTGAAAGTGTCTAGAACCCCCTAACCTATTCCCACACAAATAATTCAAGGATAATTTATCCCATGGGCCATTTTTGAAATCTTCCTCTTCCTCATTCCTCTTACCTAATCCAACACTTTGTTCTCTAAGTCTGCTGCTATCGGCCTACATGAAACAATCATCATCTATAGACTAGACCACTGCAGTTGCCTCTGAGAGATGTGCCGTGATCCACTATTGTATTCTCCAGTTTTTCACTATATTATAGCCAGAGTGATCTTCCATGTCTATCAGAAATACAGATCTGATCACATCCCTCTACCGCTTAAAACATTTCAGTGCTTCCTATAGGAGAAAGCAAAATCCTTCACATGTCTCTACCAACCTTTCCATCCTAAACCTATGACCCTTGCTCCTCATGACACGAGGCCTTTGTGCATCCATTCCCGACTCATAGAATGTGCTTTCCTTTTCTCATTACCTCATGAATTCCTACTCACTCGTTTTTTAGTCATCAATATTTATTTACCATCATTTTGGTAGAGTTCTCTAGAGATAGTGGAGAATTAATAAACTGTGAATATATACCAACCCTCATGAAAGTTACAAATAGAAATACTAGAATAATAACAGCTGATGTATGTAAGCAGAGCTACTCAAAAAGTACCAAATAGGATAATGGAACAATTACATTTAATATGTGTTTGGTGCCCACTGTGCATGAGGTTTTGTACCAGGCGTTGGGGATATAAAGGTGAATGAAAAGCACAAGATTTCCAAGTTCTGGAATAAGTGGAAGAATTGAAATGAAATGAAAGTAACATGAGAAACTGTAATGGGAATATCTCTTCTACATATTCTGGGATAAATGAGTGAAAAGTGGGGAATGAAACTAATATAATTTCATTTATTGAGTATAAAAACCTTTCAATAATACTAACTAATATTTATATCTTGTTCAGTGGGTGCCAGGAGCTCAGTTAAAAGCATTAAATGAATTAATTTCATTTAAGCCACAGAAAATCACATGAAATAAAGACTATCCTTATCCTGCATTTCTAGAATATTGCCCTGAGGCTCAGAGACTTTAACTTACTCTAAATTTACACAGCTTTTAGAGGCGGACTGATCCTGGAGGCTGTGCCCTTAGTAACTACACCGTGCAGTCTAAGAGTTGAGTACGAGAGAAATAGTAAGGGAACTCAAGCCTGGAATAACTAACATTCTCAGGTGCACAAAACTTTTATGAGAAAGAAGTGCTATTAAAAGTAACATCTACATGATTTCATAATCCCTGTTTTTTCCTACTAAAGCAAAGCTGCCTCCTGATTAAATTCAAATGGAAGTTTGGCATGATGCGGAAAAGCTAGAACCGCCTACTTGACTGTTTAGATTTCCGTTAAACCAACCTTCTCTTGGAGCCTTTCCTGACTTGTTGACTCATTTGGCCTGTTCCCTGTTAGAATGTAAGTTCCAGGAGAGTAGAGACAATATATATTTTAATTACAATTTTAGTCCCAGTACCTAGCGTAATACAAAGAACAGAGTATGGCTCAATAAATACATGTCAAATTAATGAGGACCAGACATAGAGAAAGGGATCTACAGTGGAAGCTGAGAAAAAATAAGCATGAAAGTTAGAAGAAACTCAGCTTTACAAGCCTTAGCTTCACAAGCCAAGGGGGAAATAGCATTTTACAAAGAAAAGGAGCAGTAAACTAATCAAATGCTGCTGGAAAGTCAAGTGGGCCCGTGACGTTAACTAATATGTAGGTAATTGATCATCTTAGGGATAGTGGTTTCAATAGCATGATGAGGGCAGATTCTGAACTATAGTGGGTTGAGTAGTATAATAGAGAAGGAGAGATAAGTGTAGATAGACAGGTCTTTAAACATGTTTGTCTCTGGAGAATAGGAGAGAAATAGGTGGTATATGTAGCAACATGTTGGTTTAAAAGGAGAGTCTTTTATTTTACTATGGGAAGAAGATGCTTATGTTTATTTAATACTCCTTGAAAAGAACCAGTTGAGAGAAAAATTGAAAATACAGGAATTAAAATATCTGTGGAGTAAAATGGATATTATTTTTGTTTAAGAGAAATGAAGCAGATTCCCTTGAAATGGGTTTTACTTTCAGCAACCTAGGGTAGACCTTTAAAATCAAGAAAAGTAATTCATATTTTAGTATAAAGTATGAGAGTGAAAATAAGGTAATTACAAAAGTGATTAAGGTTTCATCTCTAAGGGGTATGATCTGTACCCACTCATTACCCTCCCACCTGGGATATCAGCACAGATTTAGGAAACATTGGAAATGTATGTTTTGAGAGCTTTAAAAGTGAAATGAAAGCTGAATGCTCATATCCCCTATTTCAAAGTTATTTTAATAGGTTTAGTTTTTAAATCATGCTAATTTTTCCTACTGGAAATTTCGGAAGCATATTCCTAGCTGTTGTTGTTTCATTCTAGTTTACAAATTCATTACTCTTGAGTAGCATGATAATGATAAAACAGGAAAGAAGGTTGGGGATCAGAAGGACTCAGTGACAGCTCTGATTTTGTTGCTAATTAGCCTTGGGACCTTGCCATGCTGTTTAATCTTTCCTGCCTTACTTTCCCCATCTACAAAATAAGGATAATAAGGTCTATCATACTTTTCTCACAGGGCACATATCGTGAGGATCAAACGTGTTCACGCGTATTAAAGCCTTTTTACTCATATAAAATGCTGTACAAAGCAGCTGGATGAGAAGACACGAGACAAGCTCCGTGCAAAATGTTGTTCCCTCACTTTCCAGGCGCGTGACTTTGGGCAAACTCCTTAACACTTCTGTTCCTTAGGCTCTTCACCCAGGAAATGGGGATAATATTCCCTAGCCCTCGAAGTTTTTATTAAGATTAAATGAGTTGTGAATGCAAGCAGAGAGCATACTCCTCAAATGTGCCTTGATTTGAAATGTATTCAGCCTATGATTTTGTTCTTTTATGTTCAGTACAGCGGGGAGATGCCTTTACTGACTGGTTTGACATTAGATAGGATTCAGATTCTAATGGGTTGAAGTCCTTTACAGCTTTGCTCTTTAAGGGCGGTTGGTCCCCAGGCCAGCAGCAGATACAGAAGCGCTTGGGAGCTTACTAGCAATGCAGAATCTCAGGCCCCCTCCAGACTTGTAGAATCAGAATATGTATTTTACCAAGACTCCCAGATGATGTGTACGCAATTAATTTTGGAAATCACTGTTTAGCAAGCCATCCAGTTGTGAGAAGTGAGTTCAAAGAGAGTAATGTCCATACTGTAACCTATGATGCTATTTCCTCCTGTTCATTTTCCTTTGTCTTCAGTCCCCCAGTTCTGTTTTACGATAAAAATGAAATGAACCAAAGAAGAGAAAAATGGAGCGAGAAGTTAAGCAATCTTCAAATGTGTTTGGGAAGTGGTTTTATACTAGGGCAAGAATTAGCTCCAGAGCTGCTGTGTGCATTTGTATTGTCACTTATTAGATGTCTCTGCCTGGAATAACACTGTCAAAGTGGGTGCCTTATCCTCCCTTACCCATCTGTTCTTTAACTTGCCACCACCATCAAAGGCACTATCAAAATGTGCTGTGCTAAGGAGAGTGTCCAAGTTACTGCTCATTAACAAGCCAGGCAGCTACTGTTCTACACATTTTCCTGATAGTTTCTTAGAGGTGAAGGTGAAATGTAGAAAAATATTTAAGCAATAAGTTTATAACTTTTTAATAGGCATTTAGAGGTATGCCATTTTTTTTTAAAGTAGGCAGAGAATAAAGTTGAGTCTGTTGAAGTAAATTTCAATAATAATCATACCACATAGTCTGAGTCTATCATAGGCAAAATTTTGTTGTTTCTTTTTAAATTTTTTGACTTTGTTAAATGATCAATTTGAAGACTGGGGAAGCTTGTTACTGTGGCCACTGATGGTATTTCAGCAATGAAGTAAGCTTGCACGTTGCTGATGAAGGTAAAGTAAGTCTACCCCAGTTCAATCCAAGATCTATAGCCTTTTGCTAAATACAAGAGAGTCATCTTGTCCGTGCTCCAAAGGAAAGAGATTTACAGGTTTTCCAAAACAGGTTAGCATCTCCTGGGCCGAAAAGATATGTCATGGGAATAAATGTATGGGGAGGTTATCAGGGGAATGTTTCCAGATGAAACCTGAAATTTTTAAAATTATTTCCTTCATTAAGGTTCTCCTTTCAAAAGGCAAATGGTCCTTTAAACATAGCATCTAAGATTTTGATTTATAGAAAACCAGATGTTAGTGCAGTTTGATTTAAATGTCTTTGGGGGTAGCTATGATTTTAGAAGCGGTATATATTGCATTTATGTGGAGGCCTCCCACATGACATTTAAAGATTTGTGTGTCCCTTGGAGATACAGGTGAGGGAATTGTTGCTCTTTTACTTCATGCTAACAGGCTCAGTTTTTCAATTCGTAATTAAATAGCCCATAGTCATCTTGAGGGGCTATTAGAACTGGTGCTATTCAAGCAGACCTTGAGGAAGTTATGGCAAATAAAGGCTAAGAAGATGACCACCTGAGAAATCAAGATGATTAAATAGTCAGACCCACCAGGGCTCTCAGAATGCAGTTAGCGGTGATTGTGAGCATTTGAAAGAAACATGGATCCAGTCATTGCTAAATAAAATCAAGGTTGAAAACTAGATTCTGCTCTTACGATCTGGCTGTAAAATTTAGAAAAGGAAATGTATGAATGAATTTTTGCAAAATGTCTGAAAGGCAGGAAAAAAAATAGAATTTCAACCAAGGAAGCAAGGTTGCTCTAAATGATATTAGCTTGGATATTATGTGATTCACATCCCATGTTAGGTGTGGTCTTGTTCTAGGTATACGTATGTACCCTTCACAGGTTCAAGGTAAAATGGACCTATTGATAATTTTTTAAGTTCTCAATTTGCTAACCTTTTCACTTCTGGCTGTTGGGAGAACAAAACCCCAACGAATGAGACTCTTTAGTGCTTTACATTATTCAGAAACGATAAGAAGAAAATGTAAAAGAAACAAGGTATTGGACAGTTTTTTTCTTTTAAAAAAGGAAGGAAAGAAGGAAGGAAGGGAACACGGGCAGGAAGTCAGGAAAGCAGGGAGGAAGGCAACCTGCATAACCTGATGTGCTTCACTAAAAATTCAGCCCATACCTTCCAGAATATCATCACCAAATAAGATCAGTTTATGATTAGGTATTGTGAGCAGCTATCTTGTTAATATGATTCGATTGGAACTACAAATTGATATCCTACCTCAAAGTAGCTCCTTCTTTTGTCATATCTTTGGGAAATTCTTTTTCAAGTTATAGTTTTAAAAGGCAATAACAAAACATATTGTTTGTGTTCTTGCTATAAAAGTAATGCACTGTTACTGCAGAATGTTTTAAAATGTAGACAAACCAAGCAAAAAAAAATAGTTTTGACTTCATCACCTAAAGAGTTTACAGAGAGTTTACAGAGTTTACAGAGTTTAGTTACACCTAAAGTACTGTTTACATTTGCCCATTGAGTGTTGTTTTTTTTTTGTCAGTACACACACACACATTATAAAAAATAATGTTTTGTAATGTAACAACTTCCCTTAACAATATATGGGAAAGGTCTTCCTCAACACTGCATATTCTTCTATAACTTAGTTTTTTAATGATCGAATAGTCTGCCACTTTGTGAATTTGTAATAATTTGTTAATCCACTCCTACTTGGGAATGTTTATATTATTTTTAATTTTTTAGTTTTTAGAAACAGTGCTGAAATCAACATTATTGTAGCTCAGTGGTTCTCAGCCTGGGGTGATTTTGTCCCCAGGGGACGTACAGCAATATCTGGGAACATTTTTGGTTGTCATAATGGAGAGAAAGGGGGAGATGGCATTGCCATCTAGTGAGTAGAAAATATATTTCACAAAGTTATTGAAACCTAAATGAGATCACTGGTTGTGCTTATGAAAGCAAGATATTAGTTTCCACTTATTGACCATAAAACTGTTTTTAATTCTGTCTACCGGTTAGTCATAGTTTCTCCTGAAAATTTTTTAAGCATGAAGGTATGAGGTTTTTTATAGATGCCATAATTGTGAGTAACCCCCCCACACACATATCAAAGGAAGATTTTCCAAATATTCATTATCAAAATGAGCTCTCTGTAGCATGCTTTTTCCTGGAAAAATAGTTATTTTCTCACATATTGTTAATACGTTGCCTTTATCTTGAAGAGGTAATGTGTGATTTAGATAGATATTGTTTATTTTTGCCTGATCTCTTGTTTCCTTGGTCAAGCTTTCCAGAGGTTTGTCAATTTAAGAACCAACCTTTGATTTCATTGATACCATGTTGTACGTGTATTTTCTGTTCCATCATTTTCTTCTCTTCTCCTTTTTTTGTGCTTTCTTTGAGTTTATTTTGCTGTTCTAACTTCTTTGGATATATGTCTAGTTCATTAATTACCTTCTTTTATAATATACACATTTAAAACTATATCTTCCCATCTAAGTATTCTCAGCTTCATCTCACCTGTTTTGGTTTAAACTGTTATTACCTCAAAATATTTTCTAAATTCTGTTACAATTTTCTTGAATTGGTGGACTTAGAACATATGGGAGACTACCAAATGTAAAATAGATAGCTCGTGGGAAGCAGCCGCATAGCACAGGGAGATCACCTCGGTGCTTTGTGACCACCTAGAGGGGTGGGATAGGGAGGGTGGGAAGGAGGGAGATGCAAGAGGGAGGGGATATGGGGATATATGTATATGTATAGCTGATTCACTTTGTTATAAAGCAGAAACTGACACCCCATTTTAAAGCAATTATGCTCCATTAAAGATGTTAAATAATAAATAAATAGATAGATAAATAGAACATATGGGAGTATATTAGTTTTTTTGTCATCACTGTTGTTAAAGATCTTGTTTAATTGCATGCTCTGTGTGGTTTGTCAAACCTTTGAAACTGATAGCAAAATTATGGCACAAAATGGTCAATTTTTCAAAAATGTTTTATTTGTATTTGAAAAGAATGAATGCTCTTCAACTGTTGGGTACAAGTGCTATATATTTCCATTAGTTAAAATTTGTTAATCATAATTAATTCTATATTCTTGATGTTTCTCTGTTTATCAGTTTTTGACCAATGCATTTTGAAATTTTTTCACTGTGATTGTATTTTTGCTTATTTTCTCTCTCCTGTTGATTTTTGCTTTATATGTTTTGAACCTATATTATTAAGTGTATACAAAATTATTTTTATAATTTTGTCATAAATACATCATTTATTATAATGATGTGACCCGTAATGGAATATGACTTTTCTTTAAAAGTCTATTTCAGGGACTTCCATGGTGGTCCAGTGGTTAAGACACCACACTTCCAGTGCTTCCACTGCAGGGGGCGCAGGTTCAATCCCTGGTCTGGGAACTAAGATCCCACATGCCGCGTGGTGCAGCCAAAAAAATAAAAAATAAAAAAAAATAATAAAAATAAGTCTATGAAATAAGTCTCTTAATACAGGTATTAGGGTTTCTTGAATTTGGTATTTGCATGCTAATTTATTTTTTATTATTTTGTTTTCAACCTTTTGGAAACTTATGTTTAGGTGAATTTATTAAAAACAACATATAGCTGGGTTTAGTTATTTTTCCAGTCTGACAATCTTTGCCTTTTAAGTGGTGCAACTAGTATATCTAATTCAATGTAATTTTTGATAGATGGGATTGGATATACCTACATTTTTTTGTACCTTATATCTTTCCCACCTATTTTTCATTAATGTTTCTCTCTTTTCTTATCTTTTGGGGGTGTGTGCGTTAATATCTTTATTTTTCCTTACTTTTCATTAACTCACTTGAAAATTATACAGTGTGTTTCTGTTCTGTTATTTGTTACCCTAGAAATGACAATAATATGCCAAATGCATCAAATTCTAAAATATATCATTGCTTTTACCTTCCTCCTAGAAAATTTGAGTACTCTAAAACAACTTAATTCCACTAACACCCTTACTAACATGTTGTTATTTGCCTATATTTTAGTTCTAATTTGTAATTGTATGAGACACAGACATAATTATTATGACTTTATTTAGTCACCATTCATTATTTAACCACACATTTACCACTTTTTGCAGTTTTCATTATTTTTGTATCTTAGAACTTCTGTCCAACGTTATATTTCTTCGCTCTGAAGTAATTTTCTTAGAATTTATCTAGGAAATTAGGATCTGCTGTTGGTAAACTCTCCCATGTTTATTTATTTATTTATTTGTTTTAATTTGAAAATGCCTTTATTTTAACCTCACTCTTAAAAGTTATTTTCCCTGGATACAATTCTAGGTTAGCAGTTATTTTCTCTTTAACACACTGAAAATATTCCACTGTCTCTGTTTTCTGTGTTTTCGCTGTAGAAGTCATTCTCTTGTATACTTGATGTTCCTTTTAATATGTTGCTCTTAATATTTCCCCTTTGTCTTTATAGTTATGCATTTCTACTCTGATGTGTCTAATTGTGGATTCTTCCAGTGTTTATCCCTTGAGAAGTTCATCAGTCTTAAGTCTGTAGAGTGATGTCTTCATTCTGTTCTGGAATTTTTTCAGTATTTAAATCTTCATATATTGCCTATGCCACATTCTTTTCCTTCTCTCTTCTTGACATTGTAATTAAATGTATGTTAAACCTTCACACACAACCTTGCATGGCCTTCTTTTTTCACATTTTACACCTAAATAGAAAATCTGTCCTGCAAATGGATACTGCCTCTATAATTTCTTCTAAATTATCGACAATTTACTAATTTTCTCTTCAGTCATGTCTGCTGGTAAACTTGTTCATGAAGATCTTAAACTTGGTTATATTATTTTTCTTTTCTAGGAATCATACTTGATTATTATCTATAACCTGCTAGGTTTTTTTTATATAGATACCTGTTCCTTGTTGATATTTTTACAATTATGAGTTTTTAGAAAATATAAGCATATTTAAGCTTATGTTTACGGCCAATTTACCCTCCCAACTTAAACAACTAAATTACTGAACAAAATGTATCAAACAGCAGTTTTCAGACATTGTATGACAGGCAGCACAGCAAAGTGATCTCTGAGGGAAGAGAAATAAATGAGATAGTCCAAACGCACTGCCTAGAGAAAGTTTCAAGGCCACAGTGCAGAGAGGGAGAACCCAAACAGAATCTCTGTTCTCTCTTAGTTGAGGAGACAGAGTTTAAAATCCGGGAAGGTAAAGGTCGTTAGAGTTTGCTGGGTAGAGAAACAGAGAGGAGATAACTACTAAAGAGAGAGCTCCAGAGTCCTACAGAGGGTTCTCCTCCAGTCTTTATCTGAACACTGGTGAGCATATGTGTGTGAGGAAATAGCCAAGGCCAGGGAAAGAGCCATCAGTGCCTGGAATAGTTCATGTGCCCACCAGAACAGTGGAAAAACCTTATTATTCCTAAGGCATCAGGTAGAGTATTCAAGATAACTTAGTACCTTATTAGCAGAGAAATATTAACCCCAGAATAAACATTTTTCTGGTTTTACCTAACAAAGCTTTAAAATAAAACTTAACAGAATCAAACCCTTTTGACATAATTTAACTATGCTCCAGGCAAAACAAACCTCAAGAATATATACCTTCTTCCAGCTCACAAGAAGGTAAAATCACAATGTGTGTATCCAATAAAAAATTATTAGGCATGCTAAGAATCAGAGAAATGTGACTCATAATGAGAAAAATCAACCAATGGAAACAGAAACAGAAATGACACTGATGATAGAATTAGTAGACAAGGACATTTAAAATGATTATGATAACTATATTTCTTATGTTTAAGAAGGTAGAGCAGAGCATTAGCATGTTAAGGAGAGAAATGGAATATATGTTAAAACTCTAAAATTGAACATCTAGAGATTTAAAAAATGATTTTTAGATGAAAAATCCATTAGATGGAATTAACAGCAGATTAGGTACTCGATGCAGGAGAAAAGATCAGTGATCTTGAAGACTAAGCAGTAGAAACTCCAAAACTAAACACAGGAAAATGACTGAAAAAAAATAATTAGAGCATCAGTGAGCTATGGACAACTACAAGAGGCCAAACATATGTGTAATTGGAGTCCACAAAGGAGAGGGAAGTGGATGGAAGTAACAGTTTAAAAAGTAATGGACAAAATTCTTCCAAATTTTTAAAAAAAGACTATAGGGGCATCCCTGGTGGTGCAGTGGTTAAGAATCCGCCTGCCAATGCAGGGGACATGGGTTCGAGCCCTGGTCTGGGAAGATCCCACATGCCGTGGAGCAACTAAGCCCGTGCACCACAACTACTGAGCCTGTGCTCTAGAGCCTGCAAGCCACAACCAGTGAGCCCACATTGCTGCAACTCCTGAAGCCTGAGTGCCTAGAGCCCATGCTTCACAACAAGAGAAGCCACCGCAATGAGAAGCCCGTGCACTGCAACCAAGAGTAGCCCCCGCTTGCCACAACTAGAGAAAGCCTGCACACAGCAACAAAGACCCAACGCAGCCAAAAATAAATAAATAAAATAAATTTTTAAAAATGCTAAAAAGAAAATCTATAAACCACAGATCCCAAGAATCTCAATGAACCCGAGGGATGAGAAATATTTTTTAAATTAATTTTTATTGGAGTATAGTTGCTTTACAATGTTGTGTTAGTTTCTGCTATACAGCAAAGTGAAACAGTTATACATATACATATATCCACTCTTTTAGATTTCCTTCCCATTTAGGTCACCACAGAGCATTGAGTAGAGTTCCCTGTGCTATACAGTAGGTTTTCATTAGTTATCTCTTTTATACATAGTAATGTATATATGTCAATCCAAATCTCCCAATTCATCCCACTCCCCCTTCCCTCCTTGGTAACCGTAAGTTTGTCTTCCACATCTGTCTCTATTTCTGCTTTGCAAATAAGTTCATCTGTACCATTTTTCTAGATCCCACATATAAGTGAATATCACTTATATCACTTATATAATATCACTTATATCACTTATATAATATCACTTATATCACTTATACAATATTTGTTTTTCTCTGACTTACTTCACTCTGTATGACAATCTCCAGGTCCATCCACGTCTCTGCAAATGGCACTATTTCGTTTCTTTTTATGGCTGGGTAATATTCCATTGTATATATGTACCACATCTTCTTTATCCATTCCTCTGAGGGACGAGAAATATTAAACACCAATGCACTTCATAGTCCAATTGTTCAAAATTAGAAATCAAGATAAGATCTTGAAAGCAGCCAGAGAAAAAGTACAGACGAATAAAGATATAAATGACAGCTGACTGCTCATTAAAAAGCACAAGCCAGAAGATAGTAGATGCATGTCCTTAAAATACTGAAGGGGGAAAAAAATGTCAACAGTTGTGGTGTTGGTATGAGGGAAACAGACTTACTCTTACCCTGAGTAAAATGGTCCCAGTTCAATATAGAAAGAATGTCTACTATAATTCCCAACTAAGATGGGCACCAAATTTTGTGGTTTCTACCTGCTTTTCCCTATTGAGTCATTAAAAGAAAAGCTCAAGTTAGCTGGTACTGATAAATGCCTAGAATAAAATAAAATTCAGTGTTGTGCTTGTCTCTCTGGATTCCCAAGTCCCCTTAGATTTTTGTCCCATAATGTATTCTCTTAACAGCACTTTGATGTCTTTAGTTTGTCTTCATTAAGAGGATGGTCTGAATAACCTAGCCTCTCCATATTTCTGAAAAAGTAATTAGTAATTTTCATGGTCATTTTCCACCTCACTACAAAGTATTGTAAACATTTTTGTTATTTAAAGGTCATAGTTTAGATAATTAATCATATTGGTAATATACAATAACATGGAAAGTTGCATACATCATTAAAACGCACAATATGTAGAAAGAAAACAAAGTAATGTCATTGCCTCTCTCCATTTTTCTGCAATGTAGAAGTACAACTCATCCCTCAAGGACCTCACTGACTGTCTGTGGGCAGGATAATCTGACGTGTGAGGAGGGCACGTTATCAATAAAAAATTAAAACTTCATAAAACTGAATTTACTCTTCATTTTAAATTAAAAGTAGACATCAATAGGATTTCTAATATTTTCTGCTGATCTCCATGGATCATATTGTTGAAAGCTGAACCATATGAGTTTGTGATTTTGAAGTAAAAATGAACAAATATTGGCAATTTCTTATGGTTAGACTTAATTCACCCCATTTCAGAAACCATTGATATAGCCAAAAGGGCAGAGAATTGAGAGACAGAACTTTGATTCCCCCATTTAGCTATCCCTGGAGCTTTTGAGACATTACTTTGCATCTCTGAACCTCTGGAATATTGTGAGATTTAAACAGCATGACTTTCCTAAAATGATTACCAAACAGTGATTACCAAATTCTGGCACAGCAGGAAATCAGTTTAGCACAATGGTTAAGATGGTGGTCCAGGCATCAGTCAACTGTGAGATGAAACTGATTCTGTCATCTACTAGATGAGTCACCTTGGTAAAATTCCATAAATTTTCTGTGCCTCAGTTTCCTCATCCATAAAACAGGGATGCCACAGTGTTGCAATAAAGATTAAATGCCTATGTTTATAAAATACTTAGAAAAGTGCTTGGCACATAGTAAGCAAATAGGTATTCACTTTTTGTTATAGCAGGATATCATTAAAATTGAACAGCATCCCTTCAACCCCTTCGAGTGAACACAATCAAGAAATGCAGACAGAAGAAAACTAATGCAAATGAGAATCATTACTCATCTAGAAACCAATAACATCATTGAAAGTAACAGATATCTGGAATTCCAATCATGATGGATAAAAGGTTCATGCTTATAAGAAGGCAAAAGACTGTAAATGTAATAACTATTCGTTGATGTAGGAAATGGCCATGCAGAAGAGTAGAAACTACCTTAAACATTTCCACTTGCATCAGATGGAAAATCAAGCAGCTGCTTTAGTTACTTGCAGTTTTTCAGTAATGCACTTCACTTTGCCATTGTAGAAATTTGGTGCATTGAATTGTTGAAATCCTCTGTATTCTTTCTCCACACGGCTTCTGCTCCAAGGAAAATGTGACATAAGGGGCTCACAGCTAGAGTTACTATCAAAAGCTAGGCAAGCAGAGAAATATTCATGCTCCTGTAAGATGCTGCAATTATGGAATACAATAGCAACTTTAGGCCAAATGTTGAATCCTACAAGGATCAGTCTGAAATGTTTGCCCCAACTGTGTCTTATACCACACACGTTTTGCGGTTTTGTAGTCTTCCTAACAGAGGTTCCTAAATTTTCTTGGTTCATGGCGCCCTTAGTTTCTCAGTAATTTTTTCATGACTCTCTAGCCAACCCCCCGCCAAAAAAAACCGTAATAGTTCTGTTTACTAAGCAGTTAGGTAGGTCCAAAGAACTTAATAAGTATTCATATCCTAACAACTTAGTATCTGTTTGGAATAATACTTATATTTGTACTTTATAATACTTAAAAATTGAAAAAATTAATTTTAAATAATCCCAGTTATTTACCAATGGGATATATGTGCCTGTTGGTCACTGTACAGCTTCTCAAACCTTGGAATCCAATTGGACACTGCCTCCCTCATTTCCTGTTCCACATTGATTTTTGCACAGCACTTGCTTTTTATCACAACTACCAGAATGCCAGCTTTGCAAAGATATGACATCATCAAAATGAATGTAATCCACCTGGTAGCCCACATGTGTCGCTGAGTTTACCTTGAAATTTTAAACTATCCTAAGGTGTTCCTGTAAGTTTACTGTGTTGCCCTGTGACACGTTGGCACACAGTTTGGGAACCATAGCTCTATGCCATTTCCTATGTATTTGAAGTTATTTCAAATAGGTATCCATTATGGACATATTGCTGTATGGATCTAAATATCACTTTCTGCCTTTCAGAGCGTTTTTATTGAGAAGGAGGCTGGATAGTGGTATTTGAATAAGTAAATATAAGGAGTTACATCATCATAAAATATTTATTGAGACTTTATTGAATGTAAAGGGTGGTGAGGAAGGCAAACAGAACTTATGTTCCTTAAGAAGTTTAGTGTATTTGACTAAATAGTTTATATGTATGAGATCTGATTATTTCATTTTCTCAGTGAACTTTGTTAATACCTCCCCTATATCTCTACTATATAGTCCTTCACAGTTTGGGTTCCCTTTGTTTTTTTCTGCTCATACCCTGTCTCTTTCTGATATTATCTCTTCCCCTGCTTCCCAGCTCACCATACTCAAATATAATCATTTCATCATCACCCTAATAAGCTCTATGATTCCCAACTTCATGTCTTTATCCATGGCATTTCCTGTCTGGTGAAATAAATTTGGCCCTATTTTTCACGTAACAAACTCCCATTCATCATTCTAGCCCAGGTCAAATATTTTTCGTAGTGAAATCTTTCCCTACCCTTACCCTTACTATTCTTCCCCTTTCAGGAAAAATTACTCATTCACTCGCCTTTCTGCTTATAGTACTCAGTATATATGCCTGTGTTTCTATCAGTGTTCAGTAAGATAAGCACCCCCAGGGAGGGGGAGGGGGGAGAGAAAGAGAGAGGGGTGGGGAAAGAGATAGATGACAGATAGACAGACAAGGGATTTCATAAAGGGATTTTACTTTCCCTGATTTTGGGGGGAGCAGATTAAACAGTCTATATTTTTGTGTCTGGAGATTGAAGTCTGCAGAGAAATCAGTCAAAAAAGAAGATATTGGGGAAGCAAGGATAAAGTAGAATCTGCGAAACTGAGCTTGAACTAATGAGAACTTACTAGAACCTAGGTTGATTTCTCACTGCCTCAAGATTCCAACTTTGACAATGGGGGTGTCCTGCAGGAGAAGCTGGTGCTCATCATCAAGCAGCTAAACATTCCTCTGGCCTAAGAGTCAGAGAAGTTGAAGAAGCTCTCTAAGAACTCTGGCTCCACACCCATCCTGGGAGCTCACAGAGAAGCTTAATGGAGCTGCAACAGAGCTCCTGTCCTACACCAACCTTTAAAGCAAAAAATGAAGATGGCAGCTGCTTTAATTCTGTCTTCTGAATCTCACACAACATGTATCTTCTTTTGCCCATGTTATTTTATTTGAGCATCATAACAATTCTAGATGTCATGTACTATTTTTTGTAACTGAAGTATAGTTGATTTACAACGTTTTACAACGTTGTGTTTCAGGTGTACAGCAAAGTGATTCAGTTCTTTTTCAGATTGTTTTCCATCAGAGGCTATTACAAGATATTGACTATAGTTGCCTGTGCTATACAGTAGGTCCTTGCTGGTTATCTATTTTATATATAGTGGTGTGTATCTGTTAATCCCAAACTCCTATTTATCCCTGCCCCTCACCCCCCTTTCCCGTTTGGTAACCATAAGTTTGTTTTCTGTGTCTGCGAGTCTGTTTCTGTTTTGTAAGTTCATTTGTATCATTTTTAAAGATTCCACATATAAGTGATATCATATGATATTTGTCTTTCTCTGTTTAACTTACTTCACTTAGTATGATAATCTCTAGGTCCATCCGTGTTGATGCAAATGACAATATTTCATTCTTTTTATGGCTGAGTAATATTCCACTCTGTGTGTGTGTGTGTGTGTGTGTGTGTGTGTGTGTTTTTATGGCTGAGTAATATTCCACTCTGTGTGTGTGTGTGTGTGTGTGTGTGTGTGTGTGTGTGTGTGTGTGTATACACACCACATCTTCTTTATCCCTTAATCTGTTGATGGACACAGGTTGCTTCCATGTCTTGGCTATTGTAAATAGTGCTGCTATGAACATTAAGGTGCATGTATCTCTCCTATTAGAGTTTTCGTCTTTTCCACGTATATGCCCAGGAGTTGGGCTGCTGGATCATATGGTAACTCTCTTTTTAGTTTTTTAAGGGCCTTTCTTAACTGTTCTCCAAAGTGGCTGCACCAGTTTATATTCCCACCAACATGGTAGGAGGGTTCCCTTTTCTCTACACCCTCTCCAGCATTTGTTATTTGTAGAGTTTCTGATGATGGCCATTGTGACCAGTGTTAGGTGATACCTCATTATAGTTTTGATTTGCATTTCTCTGATAATTAGCCATGTTGAGCATCTTTTCATGTGTATGCGTCTTGGCCACCTGTATGTCTTCCTTGGAGAAATGTCTATTTAGGTCTTCCACCCATTTTTTGATTGGGTTTTTTTTTTTGATATTGAGTTGTATGAGCTGTTTGTATATTGTGGAAATTAATCCCTTGTCAGTTGCATCATTTGCAAATATTTTCTCCTATTCCGTAGATTGTCTTTTCATTTTGTTTAGGGTTTCCTACAATATGTATATTGTAGTCCACACTAATGTGGACCTGGGCAGAGAAGGAAATCCTGAGAAACGTAATTTTAGCTTGGCTAAGTTGACACAATGCAAATACACCACAGCCTTTAAGTGCACTTGCTTAGGTGCCTGTCTCTGCCCCTAGAATGTGGGCTCCTGGAGGGCAGGGACCACATCTTTCTTATAATCTCTCTCTAGTGCTTCATACAAAACCTGACACATAATAGGGGCTCACATATTTTTGTTGAATGATGAATGAATGAATGAACAAATGAATAGGAAAAGATGATGAACACCCTCAGACATCACACTGTAAGTATTAAATATTTGGTCATATAAAAAGGGAATAAATAAGCAGGAAGAATCACTTGCTTCCAAAAGCAAATACTTAACATACCTTATATTGCCTAATCCCTTTAGGATGAGGTGAATATATTTAAGCCTATCAAAATTTTATCATGTATATAGATCTTCCAAATTTAAAGATTGTGTTTATTGAGGTTCATTTGATAACTTATTATTTAGTTAAATATAATTAAGTCACCACTTTTCTGGGCATATATGGCACAAAAATATTCTTTAAAATTAGCCTCAATTATATTATAAAAATAAGAGTAAATGTTGATTACTAGTTAAATATCAATTTAAATTTATTTTCTTTTCATTTATATACCTCATATTTCAGAATCCACTAGCACAGAAGTCACTGAAGATAAATATTGCCAACCTATCTCTGTCTGCATTTCTATTTATCACAGCTTCTCCTAGCATCAATTCAATCCCAAGTCCTATTTTTCAGAGTGTTTTGGCCTGGTTTAAGCTCCAAAGCATCACTACCATGATCATTCCTTAATTTTCAGTCTTCAAAGGCATCATCAGCTATAGCCTATACCCATCTGTAATCACATGATTAATAGGCTACAGCAGGACAGAGCCCCAACTCTATGTAGAAGTGCATCCTTCATAGAGAGGCTTTAAGAATAAGCAGCCAAATTAAACTTATTCTGATCCTTATGGAAGCAAAATTAGTACCTTGCCTTGCTGTCATTATGGGTAAGATGCACATCATGTCTCACTGATAGTTCCCAGAATATAAGTAATCTTTAGCTTTTGCTGTTTGCTATTGGCTCATTATAAAACAAAAAAATTCAAACAAGAATAAAACACTTGATCCTTGACTTTCATTGATATCTTAAGGTATATGAGAAAACTTTTACAGATATGACAAACATGAGAAAATTCTATTTTACTAAGAACAGACTAACTGTAACCTTGGTAACTATGGAATCATTTTTTTTATTTCTCTAAAAGCCTGTTGCATTTTTAATTTAATGAATCAGTTATTCTAACCTCTGGACAACTTTTCAAAATTCTTAGCAAGTAAACTTCTTTTCTAAAAGTTTGTCTCTGCATCTTCAAATAACAAGAGGGAACTAAAATTTAATGAATGACAACTCTGTGCTATACATAGGTTATGAGGCAGTCACTCTTATTCTCATTTACAAGTGAGAACGTTTAGGATCAGAAATGTTAAAAATCTCCTGAAAACTAAGCAGCTGGGCTTCCCTGGTGATGCAGTGGTTGAGAATCTGCTAGCTAATACAGGGGACACGGGTTCGAGCCCTGGTCCGGGAAGATCACACATGCCGCAGAGCAACTAGGCCCGTGAGCCACAGCTACTGAGCCTGTGCGTCTGGAGCCTGTGCTCCGCAACAAGAGAGGCCACGATAGTGAGAGGCCCGTGCACCGCGATGAAGAGTGGCCCCCGCTTGCCACAGCTAGAGAAAGCCCTCGTACAGAAATGAAGACCCAACGCAGCAAAAATAAATAAATTAATTAATAAACTCCTACCCCCAACATCTTCTTTATTTTTATTTTATTTATTTTTTTAACATCTTTATTGGCGTATAATTGCTTTACAATGGTGTGTTAGTTTCTGCTTTACAACAAAGTGAATC
>NC_041234.1:13970237-13970416 GCF_002837175.3 Physeter macrocephalus
GTTAGTTTCTCCTTTACAACAAAGTGAATCAGTTATACATATACATATGTTCCCATATCTCTTCCCTCTTGCGTCTCCCTCCCTCCCACCCCCCCTCCCTATCCCACCCCTCTAGGTGGCCACAAACCACTGAGCTGATCTCCCTGTGCTATGCGGCTGCTTCCCACTAGCTATTTTAC
>NC_041234.1:13970776-13986297 GCF_002837175.3 Physeter macrocephalus
CTCCATACTGTTCTCCATAGTGGCTGTATCAATTTACATTATTCCCACCAGCAGTGCAAGAGGGTTCCCTTTTCTCCACACCCTCTCCAGCATTTATTGTTTCTAGAGTTTTTGATGATGGCCAATCTGACCGGTGTGAGATGATATCTCATTGTCGTTTTGATTTGCATTTCTCTAATGATTAATGATGTTGAGCATTCTTTCATGTGTTTGTTGGCGATCTGTATATCTTCTTTGGAGAAATGTCTATTTAGTTCTTCTGCCCATTTTTGGATTGGGTTGTTTGTTTTTTTGTTATTGAGCTGCAAGAGTTGCTTATAAATTTTGGATATTAATCCTTTGTCAGTTGCTTCATTTGCAGCTATTTTCTCCCATTCTGAGGGTTGTCTTTTGGTCTTGTTTATGGTATCCTTTGCTGTGCAAAAGCTTTTAAGTTTCATTAGGTCCCATTTGTTTATTTTTGTTTTTATTTCCATTTCTCTAGGAGGTGGGTCAAAAAGGATCTTGCTGTGATTTATGTCATAGAATGTTCTGCCTCTGTTTCCCTCTGAGAGTTTGATAGTGTCTGGCCTTACATTTAGGTCTTTAACCCATTTTGAGTTTATTTTTGTGTATGGTGTTAGGGAGTGTTCTAATTTCATACTTTTACATGTACCTGTCCAGTTTTCCCAGCCACTTATAAACTCCTACCCCCAACATCTTCTTTTAAAAAAACAAAAACAAAAACAAAAACTAAACAGCTAATAAATTTGAATGCCAAGATTTTAACTTAGGATTTTAACCAGTTAAAGAGGGCAAAGCTTTTACTCCCTCCATTATGTCATAATGCTTCCCTACCCACCATTACTATGGGATGGTTTCAGGATTTAGGATAAGTTTTAAGAAAGCATAGCAGTTCTTTTCCTGGTGTTTTGCATTATCCTTAGGCATAGTCATTATTCATTCATTCTTTGATTCAACAAATATTTATTGAGTACCTTATATATACCAGTCACTTCTCAAGATGCTAGAGATATAGTGATGAACAAGACAAAATCCCTATTCTGATTGAGTTTCCATTCTAGTGAGGAAGACAGATATAACCACAGAAATAAAAAATAAAATACATATAGTTTCAGGTAACTAAAGTAAAACATCACAGGGTTAAGGGATGAAAAATGATAGAGGTTAGGGGACAAATTGGGCTTTATAAATAAGAAGGGGAAATGGGGTGCCTATAAATATCAAGCTTCTCCCACTATATAGAACTAAGATGAAAAGGATATTCTAAATAATATTCTCATCTATGCTTAATTGGCTTAAAAATAGGGATTAATTACTGTTACTATGAAATAATCGAGAAAGACTAGAAAAGAGTGAAATTTCAGAGTAATAATAATGAGAAATCTTTCAAGACTTGTATTGACCTGTCAGTATTCTGCCTCTAGTATCATCTTAGATCATATTGTAGTGTAGGAACTCTGACTTTCCAAGTTTAGAGGTCCTCCCTCTCCAACTTTACAACTGTCTTTCCCATTGATCCTGTCCTGAAATATGATTCCCTTTAAAAACTTTAAGGACACCTTCTTTCTACTTCTGTTACAAATGACAGACTCCTAAAAGTCAGTCATTTTTTATTTTCCTTTTTTCTTTCCATAACATTCTAAATATTAACACAGAGAACCACATATGAATTAAACATTATTTTCATCTTGACTGGGTTTAAAATGGATCAGCAAGAAAAAGAAAAATGTAACCTTGACACTGTAGAGGAAATGAGATTGAAGACAATTCTTATTTTAATGTTGTTTACCAATAAGGCAATATAGCAAAGTGATCAAAACTCGAGTACTAAAGTCAGATTATCTGTGTTCAAGTCCAAGGTCTGGTGATGACTTGTTATATGATTTGAACAAATTACTAGACCTTTTGGATTCCACATTCTCATCATGATTATACATGCTCCATATGTTCATTTTAGTAAGATTAAAAAGTAATATTCTTTTTTTTTTTTTTTTTTTTTTTTTTTTTGCGGTACGCGGGCCTCTCACTGCCGTGGCCTCTCCCGCTGCAGAGCACAGGCTCCGGACGCGCAGGCCCCCGGCAGCCACGGCCCACCGGCCCAGCCGCTCCGCGGCACACGGGATCCTCCCGGACCGGGACACGAACCCGCGTCCCCCGCATCGGCAGGCGGACTCCCAACCACTGCGCCACCAGGGAAGCCCAAAAGTAATATTCTTAATGCAGCACCAGGCACTTAATAACACACTACAGATAGATATTAGTTAATATTATTTTCACCACTGATAAATAGATTTAAGGACAAAAGATATCTTTCCCATCTCATCTGGGAAACTCCTTTGTATATTTGAAAGCTATGATTTAACATTCCCTTTCCTGTCAAGCCTTCTGTGATTCCCAAGGAAGACTTAGGTGTCATTTTCTTGTGCTCCCATTGTACTTTATTCCTAATTCGATGTTAGAATTGTAAAGGGATACAGGCAACTCTCTTTTCAGTGGCTATGAAATCAATTGTCTGAAGTGACGTTTCCTAAATGCAAACCCTAAGATAAAGATGTAAATGCAACTGATTTATTTAGGAAGTGGTCCTGAGAGAAACTGGAAAAGGGAATAGGGGAGATCAGAATAGACAAAGCCAAACAAAGGTATGACTTCAGGTGAAGTCCCACTCAGTCTGATCCCACAGCAAGCTCTGGAGCTTACATTATAACTCAGAGTTTGTCATCCTATAAGGTGAGAAAGCTGGGCTTTCATACTACCCTGTCAGTCAGTCACTGGCTAAGGGGGTGGTATGGGGCCTAAACTGGAAGGTACTTCCAGCTCTCTGCAGGCAATGCTTTGAGAAAGGTCTCAGGTGGGAGCCATCAAAAACAAAGCACACGGAAGATGGGACATAGGGGCACACAAGCCAAGGGGGGAAGGAATCTGGATGTAGTACCAGCAGTGTCCTGACTCACCATCCTTTCTTAATGAACTCCCACTATTTTAATGACTTTATTCCCAGCTCCCCTGTACTGCCGTATTACTTCTGGTTCCTGTTTCAGTGCCAAGAGGGATTGGCCTTAGAAGCCCTTTTGTATAGTAAATAGCATTCTACCTTACGGCAGTAACCAGAGTGCCTTTGGCCTTAGCCTTAGAACAGTGGTAACACACCATGCAGGAGCCTCTGGTGGCTGACTTTTCTGTTTGTGTTGCTACTGAGCAGCTGCTATCGCCTGGCATTATTGCCCAAGTGTCACAATCCTTAGACAGGCACTTTGCCACTCCTCCTGCCCTACTCCGACTCCTTTCCAACCTCTGTATCCGATTCTGTGGTAGCTGCTGCCTCTTCTAATCTACAGTAGCTTACCCAAGGTTGTAAGTCTGGTTTCTTTCCAACCCTACTAACCACATACACCTAGATGGCCACTTGCCTCATCTTTGGTGGAAGACTTGCTGCCCCGTACTTCTTCCTAAATCATTCTATCCATTCCACTCTAGCAGTTCCACTGGGGAAAGAGAAATTGCCTTTATCCCTTCCAATTAAAAATTTAAAAGTTCTGTCTCCTTTTCTGATGTTCTTGCCATTCCACATGGGGTTGCATCATCAATTTCTCAGAGTACCAAAATCTGTCACCCGTGTCTTCTGTTTCACAGTTGGAATCTGTCCTATAAATAGAGTATTCTTATTGTTAGACAGCGTTTTAGAATTGAAAATTTGTGTTCAGAATTCAACAGTATTATTTTCATGTATATTATATCCATATTTAAAATTTTTTTGTCAATACTATGCAGGATTCAGTGACATTTTCCCACTATATCACCATTCTTTATTGTAAAATTAGAGACTCTCCCTAATAGTATGTAAGAAAGAAAAGAGCTGCTCAGTGATTGAAATTTATTGTATAATTTTAAAATGCCATATAAGAGAGATCTTATGTGATACTTTTGCTTGAATTCAGACTCCCTAGTCAGAAATAGATTTCCATAGGTAGATGGATAGATTAGATAGATGGATGATAGACAGATAGATCATTTATAGCATAGATTATAATAATTTCCTTCTACTTTGTTGGTCATTTATTCTTTAATATTTATTAATTTGCTACTACAGTACAGCGGTAGGCCCTGGGAATAAAAGATGATAAAGAAACCAGAACTGCCCTTAAGGCATCATAATCTAATGGGAAAAACAGACATGAAATCATTACAATACAGTGCTGATCGTGCCATTGGGGGGAAAAAAAAATAAAACCAGGGCAAGAGGTAGGAATGGCAAACATTTTCCAAACTACCTTTGTCTTGAATTTGCACCATGCTCTGTTCAATTAGTGAACTAATGATTGATCCTGAATCAGCTCAAGGCACACAGGCCGAGTTAGATTCTTCCTCTTTGTGACTCCCTTAGGATTCATCACATAATCCTATATTTCTCTGCTTGTCCACCTCCCTGACTAGACTCGGATCATCTTGAACACAGGATTTTGTCTAATTATCTATGTATCCAAAGCATCAGTCATAATTTTTGGTACGTAGTTGCTCCTCAATAAATATTTGTAGGAGGTATAGGTAGCAGGTAGGTCTGATTAGTTATGGGATTTGATTTTGTTGTGATTGCGCCCCTCCTACCGTCTCATTGTGGCTTCTCCTTAGTCTTTGGATGTGGGGTTTCTTTTTTGGTGAGTTCCAGTGTCTTCCTGTCGATGATTGTTCAGCAGTTAGTTCTGATTCTGGTGCTCTCCCAAGAGGGAGTGAGAGCACGTCCTTCTACTCCGCCATCTTGAACCAATGTCTTCATGGGCTTTTGAAAGACAATTTAGGAATCAGAGTGTTGTGCTGTTGACTTTCAGGTATTGGAATATTTTTCCCCTTTTTTGAAATATAGTCTAAAAATTCTGACTGCTCGTTAGAATTGACTCTAGTAACTTATGTATTCCCATCACAGAAGTTAGCTCTACAGAGAATCATCCTGTTCCGCTAAGTTCCATAAACTATATTTGCCCCAAATGCCTCTTTAGAAGGTTCTAGAAAAGTGTTAGTTTGGAAGACAGATGCCTTCCTGAAATTTTTTTTTAATGACTCTAAAGGGGAAATTTAGGTTGAGAATAACCAGATAACACTTCTTTCCTTTTCCTCCAAAATAATCAGGATGTGGATTCCAAAAGCCTGGAGGTTCAGTACTCTCACCTGGAGACAAAGCTGCCTTGTGTTCATTCTGAAGCAGCCGCTCCTGGTATACCCATATGTGCAGTATCAAATGGAGCAGAAATCCAGCTAGCTCGTCCTCACCTCATTCTCCTGTCAGTTCTGAGTGCTTCGTCTCCTTCTCTCTTTCTCTGCACTCTGGAGCACGTTCATTTGACCCCACCACTCTCCTGTTACTAAGCTCTCGCTTTCTGTGAAGAAGCCTGTTTGACGTCTTTCAGTTCTTGTTTGGCAGAAGAACTTCAAAATGTTCAAAAGAAACAATGGTCTAACTTTCCTAGGAAGTTAAATTTGATCATCCCCCTTGTGAAAGTGGCCTGTGATTGTATTCCAAGCTGCTAGGCTATCTCTTATTTTTTCAAAAGGGCTCCAAATTAGTAGAAAAATAAGGAAAGATCCAAAGGTTGTAGTCAGACTAAAAGTTATTTAGGAGCAGCTGGTGTTCACATGGGAGTTTAAAATGCAATTAGCACCTGTCTTCTAAATATCTGGTAAGCATAAATTGAAATGTGTATCTCATAATCTGTAAAATGGTCTGTTGCTTTTTGTGAGAAGAAATATAAGCATAAAAATAGAAATACAAATAGAAAAGAATTAATTCAGTGATGATATTCTTTATTGGCTTTTTAAGTAGAAACATAACATGTAACAGGTTTTACTAAAAGGGACCTAAGATATAATGTAGACTCATGACCTCTAAGAAGATCATAGTATTTCTTCCTGATAACACAGCTGAACTGGGAACAGTGAAACTACGACTTGGGACTCCTCATCCTACTATGCTCTTCTCACTTTAAGTGTCAGGTTCAGTGAATTTGCAGGCTGTTTGCTAAGTTAGGGCTTCTTACACTGGGATCTTTGGAAGGGATTTGTAGTTCTTCTCTAATTTCAGGTAATTTTCAGTGTGAGTGTGCACTTTCTTCTGGGGGGAACATAGCTTTCAAAAGACTCAGAATAGCCCATCCCATACACCCCCCCCGCTCCGAAAAATGAGGTATAAGAACCTTTAAATTAAATAAACATTTGTTTTTTCTTAATGTAAAAATCATGGATAAATGTTTTAGTGCTATATCTTCCTTCTCTCAGCTATCCATATATGAAGTTAGTGTAGTTTCAGTTCTAATTCAGTTGTCCATGGAGAAGGCAAAGGACCACCAAGTGAAAAAAAGTGAATCCATATACCTTGACCTTACATAATCAATCTGTTAAGAGATCTTTCATTTACACACTCTGCCTATATATGTGGTTTCCATTTCCTCACCACTTAGCCCACTAACCTCCCCCCTCCCCCCACCCCTCCAACTCCTTCCTGGAGGAACTGTCAAAATATCTAACTTATATATCATAGTAAGGCAGCTCTCTTAGGCAACTAAAGACCTGTTGGAAGAAATTAGTAAAGGGGTTTGTTTGCTATTTTAAAATTATCCATCTAAATTCTTTATTATATATTGTTCATTATTGTAGTAATATGGTTTCCTTTTTGACAATTTTCTTTTCTCAGCTAGTATAGCACTATTTTCTCTTCAGCTGGCTCTGATTCCACCTTCTTCTCCCACCTGCTGACTCCAGATATCCAAAAATCTTTAGTTTTTGACCTTCTTAATATGCATAATATGTTATGCACATTTCCTCAGGGGTCTCATTCATTCTGAAGATTTAAATGTATTCTCTCCACCTAGGAATCCCAAATCTTCCTCTCCAGCTTCTTTCTTAACATCTTACATTTCCAACCAGTTAGATTAAGCCCAGTCTGTTTTATATTCCTCCATCAAATATGGACCATCCCTATATATTCTCAAAGGAAAGGACTCTCTCATATACAAATTGAATCTCCCTTCTGCATTCCAAGTGTCTGACAACAATACCAACTTTTTCACTATCTCCAAATTGAGACGTTCAAACTAGTTTTTGACATCCTATTCTTTTTTATTGACAGCATCCAAGAACTATCTACATTCTGTTTGTTTTTCCCACTGGATACCTTTTGCTTTCAGTTTATTTAATAAATAAATGTTTTTTGAGAATCCAGTAGGTGCCAGGTGATTTGCTAGGTGCTATGGGGGAACCAAGATGAATAGGCTGTTTTAGCCCTCTAAGGAGTCACTAACGACGAGTATGAAGCATATTTACAAATAGCTACCATGTAAGGCCTTCATAGCATTGGCAGTGGCTACCCCAACTCCAATTATGCCTTGCTATTATTGACTTCTGTCCAAATCCATAGCCATCTATAGGGTTTACTTCAGACTTTTCCATTCTACACACCTTACTTTATTTTTATTTTCTTACTTTTTCACTCATGGTCATTCTGACTACATGATTTTGATTTTGATTTTTTCTCTCTTTGATTTTTCCTCTCTTCTGGGCCTATGTGTAGAAGGATATGAGTCCGTAACCCTCCTGTTGATCCAGTAGAGGTTTTTTTTTTGAGCCCTGCACTTTGGCAATCAGCATCAACCAGAGGATAACCTGGACATTCACATTCCTACCTGAAAAGCTGATTTTAATTAACTGACGCTCCCTTTCTCCAACTCTCTTTGGCTTTGAAAAGCTGAGATCATTTACTGCTTCAGCTTGGGCTATGTTTCTCTTACTGGGGGAGATCTGCCTTTTGCAATTATGCTAAGGATGACTTTCAAGGCCCAAGTCACTTCTGAGTATCCTTCTCTTCCCACCTGGAACACTTTGGTATGCTACAAGTGGTGATAAAGTGATCCCTAGGCCCAAATTGACAAAAGGGGACCTGAGTGCCCAATAAACAAAAAACTGGGCCCAGTGTTTGGTTGCCCAGGCAAAAGGCTGCCAAAGCAAAAACCTATTCTTAAAACTAGGCATATTTGTTTATATTTCTTCTGCCATTAATTAATCCATGAAAGCGTCATTTTCACATTCTTTTTTTAAAACAGGAAATCCATTTTATTCAACTCCCAAGATCGTATGAGTGAACAGTCGTTGAAACATGATTTTGTTTATGTTTAGGCTAAGATTTTACAGATTATTTGTAAATGAAGAAGAAAAGAGAGGTAATAGCCACATTCTTGCCTTGATCTTGTTTCTAACCTGAAAGGTTACCCAATTGACTAATGAAACATAGGTGGTAAATATAATTATCTACCTTTGAAAGCACTCCTTTTGGGGGTGGCGGGTGTGCACGTGTGCGCACACCTGTCTCTGAGATTGCTTGCTTTGCAATTTTGTATTTTATATTCTGGGAAATCTCACCTTTCAATTCTCTGTTTAGAAAACAGAAATTCAGGATCTCTTCAAATATTCATTCCTGTAACTCTGAAGTGGGGGGTGTGGAGGGGAATGAATAGGTCACTGCACTGAGAAGAATTATAAGGGTATAGTGACATCTACAGGTAGCATATATATTGTCAAATAGGATGTGGTTACCATCTGCTGAGGAATGGACTGTTGTTAACAAGCCTCTCTCTGCCTTAAGTTTGTTCAAACATGCCTTGCCCAAGGTAATCAACACGAAAGGTTAGAACAGTTAAACTGGAATAGCTGACGTAAGGGATCTCGCTAAAATTAAAATCTCTGTAATAAAGGGGCCTTATTTTACCTACTTTCTTATACCTAGTCTATCTTCATTTTTGAAATGGGAAAAGCATTTTGATTAGCAGTTCATTCTGAAAATGAAATGAAAAAATATATAAGCCATACATATATACTTGATAAAAGTAGTCACTGAAAACTCATGGAAATCACAGAGAAAGAATATGCCAGTTAGAAATTCAAAAAGTCATTTTTGGCTCTCAGTGACAAAAGAGCCGTAATAAAACCGTTCTGTTCCAGTAAATAACCAGTAGTAACAACTCAGGTTAACATTATGTCAGAAATTATTCCTACATTTTCTTAAGCAAAGGAGTGAGAAGAACAGTAACAGTAGGGGGTGTGGTTAATAATAAATTAAAATTGAATTAGGCTCATTAGTGTCAGTTATTTTGCTATCTTTGCAAAAACAAAACAAATCAGGGAAAGGAAAAAATAAAATTTAAGCTCCTTGTAGGGTGAGATTATGTTGTAGGTTTTGTATTTCTCATGGTGGCTAGACATACATAGTGAATAGTTGCCCAATTGAGAAAAAAATAAAAAGACATAAAGCTGCTTTCAAAACTCCTTATTCTAATGTCTATTAATTTAGTAGAAAAGAATGAGTTGTTTAAGCATAGTTGGGATTTAGCAGTCAAGTTGCTAAAACATCTTTTTCAGTATTCACTCTGTGCAAAGTGCTACACGAACCTACTTAAACGTGGGAAAATCCAACTGCTTAATTAGTTCTTATTACTCCTTCATGCCTTCTTTTTATTCCTGTATCTTTCCACTTCCAATATTTACTTTAACATCAAAGAGGGATACGCTAAAATATATATCTTTTCCCCAACAATTTCAAGTGTTTTTTTTCCATTTCAGCGCTTTTGTTTGTATGTTTTTGTTTTATAATCTAGAATATCTTTTCTTTCTCTGAATATACAACTCCTATGCAGCTCAAATGTCCCATTCTCTAAGTCTTTCCTGGATAAATCAAAATAGTTATTTATTCCTTTTTGAATTCTCTTAACACTCTCTTGTGTCACCTATCATCTTTTACCTTGAGATTAAAAATATTTATCTATTTTAGCTCTCTTTAGATATATTGAGGGCAGGAACAATCTTGAACATTTTTATTTCTGTGCCTTGCATACCTTGGGTACTCAATAAATATTTGTTGAGTAAAGTAAAAGATTCATCCCGTGGAAGTTGAATAACAATTTAAGAATTAGAGGATAAGGTAATATTTACAAAAATGAGTTCCCAAGCCTGTTAATTTGTCCCTGTTTTAAGGGGTCTTCTTTATTCCTGAAGATCTCTTTTGACATAAATCAAAATCTTAAACATAATTTAGGATTTCATTGGTGTGCTTATCTGAGAAGAAAGAATAGGCTTAAACACATATGGATGACTGGAGAGAGAGGGAGGGCAGTAGAGCAGTCTGAATTCCCTCCTTTTGGCATGCGAAAATATATGAATTTCCAGTGGTCACTACCAAGATTACTTGGCTAGAGCAAGTTTGCTAATAGCCCAATCAAGGAGGCTGGCTACCAGGTGAGGCACCTTAGCAACAGGCGGCTATAGGATGTTCTGCTAAATGGGGGGCTCATCTGTCAGGGAACAGCATAGTAGAGAGGCTTCTTGGAGACCCACGAAGAACCTAGATGTATGTCCAATGATCAGATTGATATTTCAGCATTGCCACACAGAGGGCATCTTCAGCCTGTCAGTATTAGAGAAGCAGGAATAGCCACAGAGAGGGTTATTAAAGAGAGAGGAAAGAGGTGTCTCAGAGCCAGACCCTGCCAACACCTTCCATCTCAAATCCCATAGTCAGGACTGCCACGCAAGCCTGACCTGAGGATAAGGAAAGGAGATGAGATTTAAAACAACTTTGAAATTAATGCCTTAATTTGAACTAAATTTTAATACCCAAAAGTGGCCACAAAGCTAGGGAATCTTCATAAGATCATATTGCTGTACTGCAAAGGGAGATCCAACAGTACACGAGAGAAGACAGTAATTGGAAACACTGCAGCCACTTTATCTTGAGATTGCACCAAGCTGAAACTTCTCAGTAAACCCAGTTACATTAGTCAACAAAGGACTGTCTTGGTCTTCTACGGCTGCCATAACAAAACACCATAGACTGGGTGGCTTAAACAACAGAAATTTATTTTCTCAAAGTTTTGGAGGCTGGAAAATTCAAGATCAAGTTTCCGGCAGGGTTCAGTGTCTGGTGAGAGCCCTCCTTCTGTCTTGCAGATGGCCACCTTCTTGCTGAGTCCTCACATGGCACAGAGAGAGAGAGAGAGACATGGAGAGAGATGAGATCGATCTCTTGTGCTTCTTCATTTTTTATAAGGACATCAGTTCTATCAGATTAGAGCTCCACCCTTATGACCTCATTTGACCTTTATCACCTCCTTAAAGGCCTTACCTCCAGTAGAGTCTCATGGTGGGCAGGGGGCGGCTAGGGTTAAACATATGACTTTAGGGGGACACAGTTCATTCCATAGCAAAAACTGCTTGCCATGAGGCACAGACTGTTTATAGAGACAGAATAAAATAGAGAAAACCAGGCTAGAAAATGATTCTCCATTCCTTCCATTCCATTCCAATGTCTGGATATTGCAATTACAAATGGAAGCAAGAGCTTTCAGGCCTCATTAAATAAATCTTGGTTCGGTCATGAATAAGATCAAAGGAACCAAAAAGCTGATTGGAAACTCAGAGGCTCAACTCTTTGTCCCCAGTGCCAGAGGTAGTTGATGCTTCCAAATCCTGGGGGACTTCCTGGGGTGGGTGGATTTTCACAGTAATTCAGCGTGGCATAAAAGTCAAATACGTTCTTCAAAAATTGACATGTGCCATTGGCAGTCTAGAACTCAACAGTAGCAAGCCTAAACTTAACAGTACATTGGAGAATACAGATATTAGGAATTATATTGGAAATTTAAGGCCAAGTACAAAAAAAACCAAAAGGTTGCATCTGAAAACTACTTGTTAAGTCAGAATAGAAAGTCTACTCTTAAAAAAGAAATGGTTCTGACTTCCAGTTTTAGGTCTGACACGTAAAGAGCTTCGAAGTACTCACAAGAAGAGAGCTTTGGACTTCCCTGGCAGCGTAGTGGTTAAGAATACACTGGCCAATGCAAGAGACACACGTTCAATCCCTAGTCTGAGAAGATCCCGCAGGCCGCAGAACAACTAAGCCCGTTATTAGGAATTATATTGGAAATTTAAGGCCAAGTACAAAAAAAACCAAAAGGTTGCATCTGAAAACTACTTGTTAAGTCAGAATAGAAAGTCTACTCTTAAAAAAGAAATGGTTCTGACTTCCAGTTTTAGGTCTGACACGTAAAGAGCTTCGAAGTACTCACAAGAAGAGAGCTTTGGACTTCCCTGGCAGCGTAGTGGTTAAGAATACACTGGCCAATGCAAGAGACACACGTTCAATCCCTAGTCTGAGAAGATCCCGCAGGCCGCAGAACAACTAAGCCCGTTTGCCACAACTACGGAGCCTGCGCTCTAGAGCCCGCGAGCCACAACTACTGAGCCCACGTGCCACAACTACTGAAGCCTGTGCGCCTAGAGTCCGTGCTTTGCAACAAGAGAAGCCACCACAATGAGAAGCCTGCGCACTGCAAGGAAGAGTAGCCCCCGCTTGCCTCAACTAGAGAAAGCCCACGAACAGCAATGAAGATCCAACACAGCCAAAAGTAAATAAATAAATAAATTTATTTTTTTAGAAAAGAGAGAGCTTTCCTCAAGGTAAAAATCAACAATTCTTGTATTCATCAGAGAATGGAGCTCATAGGGAAACTCCTGCCCTCCAAACTAGAGAGACAAATAGAAAAAGCAAGGACACCAGAGGAAATTTTAGCCTCTGACACCACAATTGCAACAAAAAGTATACACAGCCTACCTCCTAGTCAGATAAATTTAAACCTTACACTACCTCAGTTCATTTTACCCAATACATCATGTTTGGCAATAAAAAGAAATCACAAGTCATACTAAAAGACAAAAAGCACACTGAATGAACAAAGGAAGCATCAGAACCAGACTCAGATATGGAATTATCAGACTGAGAATTTAAAATAGCTACGATTAATATGCTAAGCATTCTCAGGGAAAAAGTAGACAAATGCAAGAAAAGTTAGGTAATGTAAGCAGAGACATGAAAACTTTAAGAAAGAATCAAACGAAAATGCTAGAAATCAGAAACACTATAACAGAAATGATGAATGTATTTGATGGATTCACTCATAAAGGAAAGAATCAGTGAACTTGAAGATAGATCAATAGAAACTTCCAAAACAAATACAAAAGGAAAAAAAAATGAATGAAAAAGACTGAACAGAATATTCAAGAACTGTGGGACAATTACAAAAAGTGTATATACATGTAATATCAATACCAAAAGGAGAAGAAAGAAAGGAAGAGAAGAAATATTTGAAGTTTTAAAGGCTTAGAATATAAAGCAGAAACTAACACACCATTGTAAAGCACTTATACTCCAATAAAGATGTTTAAATAAATAAATAAATAAAGGCTGAGAATTTTCCAGAAATGAAAGACAGACACCAAACCACACATCCAGGAAGCTCAGAGCACAACAAACAGGATAAATGCCAAAAATTTGATATCTAGGCATATCATATTCAAACTGCAGAAAATCAAAGACAAACAGAAAATCTTGAACGAAGCCAGAGAAAATAAAGTCTTACCAACAGAGGAATAAGAACAATTATATCGAACTTATCTTCAGAAACCATCCAAGCAAAAAGAGAATAAAGTAAAATATTTAAAGTATTGCTGACTGTAAGGATGGGGGAGAGGGGGAAGCTAATTGTGGTGATGGGAGACAAGGGCACGGTGACTGGCTTCCTGCTGGGTGGCATAGGGGAGCTTAACAAGAACCGCCACCCTAATTTCCTGGTGCTGGAGAAGGATACTACCATCAATGAGACCGAAGACACTTTCCGGCGGTTTCTGAATAGGGAGGACATCGGCATCATCCTCATCAACCAGTACATCGCAGAGAGGTGCGGCATGTGCTCGATGCCCACCAGCACTTCATTCCAGCAGTACTGGAGATCCCGTCCAAGGAGCACCCCAATGATGCTGCCAAGGACCCCATCGTGCGCAGGGCCAGGGGCATGTTCATGGCCCACGACCTGCACTAGGGGACTCCCCACAGTCATGCAGCCTCTCCCCAGGCTTGCCATCAGCCCTTCTCTAAGATTTGAGCCTCTGAGTTCCAATTCCCTGCCCCTTCCCACTCCACTGAGAGGCTTGGTGAGGTGCTTCCAGGTTGCTGGAGCTCTGCCATTGAAATCAAGGCTGGTTAGGGTTAAAACAAAAAAAAAAAGAAAAAGAAAAAGAGAGGAGACACAAATTACTGGTATCAGAAATGAAAGAGGAACCAGCTCTACTAATCCCATGGACAGTAAAATGATAATAAAAGAATACAGTAGACCCTTGAACAACACAGGTTTGAACTACAGAAGTCTATTTATACACAGGTTTTTTTTCAATAAATACAACACTACATGATCCACAGTTGGTTGAGTCCTTGGATGCAGAACCATGGATACGGAGGGCCTACTATAAAGTTATGCATGGATTTTTTTTTTTACTGCACAAGGAGTCTGTGCCCCTAACCACCACGTTGTTTAAGCGTCAACTGTATTTTGAACTCTACACCCACAAATTTGATAAAAGGTGAAATGGACCAATTCTTTGAAAGACACAATCTACCAAAACTCACACAAGGGGAAATAGGCAATCTGAGTAGACTTACAACTATTAAAGAAATTGAAATCAATAATTAATAACCTTCCAAAATAGCAAGGACCAGGCCCAAATGGTTTCACTATTGAATTTCACCAAACATCTAAGAAACAAATGATACCAATTTTCTACAATCTGTTCCAAAAAATAGGTGCAGAGTGAACACCTCGTAACTCATTTTATGAGGTCAGCATTATCTAATACCAAACCCAGGCAAAGACATTACAAGAAAGGAAAACTACCAATCAATATCTCTCATAAACATAGATTCAAAAATCCTCAGCAAAATATTAGGAAATAAAATCCAACGATGTATAAAAAAGGATTATACACCACAACCAAATGTGTATTCCAGGTATCCAAGTGTAGTTCAAAATTTTAAAGTCAATTAATGTAATTCATTACATCAACAGTCTGAAGCAGAAAAATCATACGATCATATTAGTAGATGCAATAAGAACATTCAACAAGATACAACACCCTTTCATGATAAACTCTCAGTAAACTAGAAATAGAGGGGAAATTTTTCAACTTGATAAAGAACATCTTCAAAAAGACTACAATTAATATCATAATGCTGAAAAACTGATGCCTTCCCCCCTAAGATGGGGAACAAGGCAAGGATGTCCCCTCTCACTACCCTATCAAAATTGTACAGTACAATTATAAATTGTACTGTTAGCCCTATGTAATGTAATAAAAAATGACAAAAGGAAGGAAAATGTGTACAGATTGAGAAGAGGGAGTAAAACTGTCTTTGTTTGCAGGTGATGTTATTGTCTATATAGAAAAATCTCAAAAAATTGACCAAAAAACCCCTTCTGGAACTAATAAGCAATTATTGCACAGATGCAGGATTCAAGGTTAATATATGAAAGTCTGTTGTTTCCTATATATCAGCAGTGAACATTTGGAATTTGAGTACAAAAAGTAAAATACCAGGGCTTCCCTGGTGGCGCAGTGGTTGAGAGTCCGCCTGCCGATGCAGGGGACACGGGTTC
>NC_041234.1:13986406-13998297 GCF_002837175.3 Physeter macrocephalus
ATGCCGTGGAGCAGCTGGGCCCGTGAGCCATGGCCGCTGAGCCTGCGTGTCCACAGCCTGTGCTCCGCAAAGGGAGAGGCCACAACAGTGTGAGGCCCGCATACCGCCAAAAAAAAAAAAAAAAAAAGTAAAATACCATTTACATTAGAAGCAAAAAAATTAAAATACTTAGGTATGAATCTAATAAAATTTTATAAGATCTATATAAGGAAAACTGTAAAACTGATGAAAGAAATCAAAGATCTAAATAATGGAGAGATATTCCATGTTCTTGGATAGGAAGACTCGATATTGTTGAGATGTTAGTTATTCCTAACATAATCTATAGATTCAAAACAATCCCAATGAAAATCCCAGAAGTTTACTTTGTGGATACCAACAAACTGGTTCTTAAGTTTATATGGAAAGGCAAAAGTTCCAGAATAACCAATTCAACATTGTAAAGGAACACAGTTGGGGGGACTGGCAGTACTCTAGTTGAAGACTTACTCTAAAGCCACAGTAATCATGACAGTGTGGTGTTGTTAAAAGAATAGACAAATCAATTTAATGGACCAAAAACCCCAGAAATAAACCCACACAAATATGAGCAACTAATTGTTGACAAAGGAGCAAAGGCAATCCAGTGGAAAAGGATAGTCTTTTCAACAAATGGCGCTTAACAACTGCCATTCATATTCAAGAAAATGAGTCTAGACACTGACCTTATATGTTTTATGAAAATTGACTCAAAATCAATCATAGACCAAAATGTAAAATGCAAAAGTATAAAACTTATAAAAATATAAAAAGATAACAGAAGAGAAAATCTAGGTGACCTTGTGTTTGACAATGAGCTTTTAGATACAATACTAAAAGCATGCTCCATGAAAGAAAAAATAGCTAGGTTGGACGTCATTGAAGTGAAAAACTTCTGCTCTGCAAAAGACACTCTGTTAAGAGAATGCAAAGACAAGGCACAGCCAGGGAGAAAATATTTACAAAAGCACATCTGATAGAGGACTTGTATCCAAAACATATAAAGAACACTTAAACCTCAACAACAACAACAACAAAATGAACAACCCGATTTAAAAGCTGGCAAAAGATCTAATCAGCTTATCAAAGTAGATATACAGATGGCAAATATGGCACGTATGAAAAGATGCTGCACATCATACGTCATTAGAGAATTATAAATTAAAACATCAATAAGATACTACTACACACCTATTAGAATGGCCAAAATCCAAAACTCTGACAACATCAAATGCTGGTGAGGATATGGAGCAACAGGAGTTCTCATTCATTGCTGGTGGAGATATAAAATGGTATAGCCACTTTGGAAGATAGTTTGGAAATTTCTTACAAAGCTAAACATAGTCTTGCCATATTTTAGCATTCTTGCTCTTTGGGATTTATCCAAATGCATTGAAACTTATGTCCACATAAAAACCTACACAGGAATGTTTATAGAAGATTTATTCGTAAATGTCAAAATTGGAAGGAACCAAGATGTCTTTCAGTAGGTGAATGGATAAACAAATTGTGATGCAGTCATGCAATAGAATATTATTCTGTGATAACAAGAAATGAGGTATCAGGCCATGAAAAAAAAAATGGCAGAAACAAGCATAGTGTTGTTTCTGAAATAAGCCAATCTGAGGGAATTTCCTGGTGGTCCAGTGGTTAAGACTCCGTGCTTCCATTGCAGGGAGTCCAGGTTCAATCCCTGGTCAGGGAAGTAATCCCGCAAGCCACGCAGCGCAGCCAAACAAAACAAAACAAAACAGAAGAAGCCAATCTGAAAAGGCTATATACTGTATAATTCCACCTGCAGTTAAGTCCCCTACATACGAACAAGTTCCATTCCAAGAGCACATTGTAAGTCCAGTTTGTTCCTAAGTCCAACAGAGTTGGCCTAGGTACCCAACTAACACAATCGGCTATATAGTACTGTACTGTAATAGGTTTATAATACATTTGCATCTGTGAAAGTTCGCAACTTGAAGGTTCGTATGTAGGGGACTTACTGTATATGACATTCTGGAAAAGGCAAAACTATGGAAACGAAAAGATCAGTGGTTGCCAGGTGTTGAAGAAAGGGGGAAGGAGGAATAGTTGGAGCATAGGGAATTTTTTAGAGCAGTGAAACGCTTCTGTATCAGAGAGAGAGAGGAAGGAGAGGAAGGGAGGGAGGGAGGAGAAACAATTTGTATAGATCAGCATTTTCTAATAGCATTTTCTACATTAATGGGCATGTTCTATATCTGTGCTGTCCAATATGAGAGCCACATATGACTACTGAACACTCGAAATGTGGATAGTGCAGCTAAAGAACTGAATTTTAAATTTTATTTAATTTTTATTCATTTAAATTTAAATAGTCACATGTGGCTAATGGCTATTGTACTGAACAGCACAAGTATATATACTTTTCTCAATTGAGAAAATTCAGTGTTGAAAAACATCTGTTGGGTAAGTCATTTTTGAGAGTCTACTACACTTAAAATACTAACTTTAAATATTCTGCATATTAAAACAAGTAAAATCTGTGCTCCTCCTCCTGGAAATTTATTTGAGGGGAAATGCATGAACAATTAAGTAACAACTGAAATGTGACCTATGAAATGTAACCTCTACACATAACCTACAGACACTACTTTCAACTGTGTGAGGATATAAAGAAACTTAATTATAAGGATAGAGGTGAAAAGAGGTTAATAAATAAATGAAGTCTTTAAAAGAAATGGAAAAAGAATATTATATGTGACCTAAAACCTGTTTTTATTCTCACCTACCAAAAAATTCTAAATATTAATAGTGCCCTAGGAGGGTTTCAAGTAACATTTTGAGACATTCTTATTTTATTCATCCTGTCACAATTTGGACAGTTTGAGGCCTGTATTTTAATAAATGTCCATAGCTAGCTTAAAAATTTTCATTACTGGAGAAAAACTCAGCAGTTGAATATGATCACCAAAAATTTTCAGAGAAGTTCCAGAGTATCTATAGACTTCCCATTAATGTTTTTTTTTTTGTGGGTTTTTTTTTTTTTTTTGTGGTACGCGGGCCTCTCACTCCTGTGGCCTCTCCCGTTGCGGAGCACAGGCTCCGGACGCGCAGGCTCAGCGGCCATGGCTCACGGGCCCAGCCGCTCCGCGGCACGTGGGATCTTCCCGGACCGGGGCACGAACCCGTGTCCCCCGCATCGGCAGGCGGACTCTCAACCACCGCACCACCAGGGAAGCCCACTTCCCATTAATGTTTAAATTTAAATGAAAAACACCTTATCTTCTGGGAAAACCTTAATTTCTAAAAGTTTAACACTTCTTAATGAAGTGCTAACAAGACATCACTGTGGGTAACAGTGTGGCTCCAAAGTCCGCTTCTCATCAGAATCACTTGAGGCTAAAAAAAAAATGGTTCTGAAGAACCTAGCGGCAGGACAGGACTAAAGACGCAGACATAGAGCATGGACTTGAGAACAAGAGGTGGGAGAAGGGTAAGCTAAGACAAAGTGAGAGAGTGGCATGAACATATATACACTACCAATCGTTAAATAGATAGCTAGTGGGAAGCAGCCGCATGGCACAGGGAGATCAGCTCGGTGCTTTGTGACCACCTAGAGGGGTGGGACAGGGAGGGTGGGAGGGAGGGAGATGCAAGAGGGAGGGGATATGGGGATATATGTATAGGTATAGCTGATTCACTTTGTTGTACAGCAGAAACTAACACAACAATGTGAAGCAATTATACTCCAATAAAGATGTTAAAAAAATAAAAATTTTAATTCTCTGTGAAGAAAAACACCAAAAAATCTCGATTCCAAGGCTGCTCTTGGGTTACAGTGGGCCTAGAAATCTGTATTCTCAGTAACTTCCCAAGTGATTTCAATTATGGGGGGTATGGTACCCATTCTTTTTAAGAGCTCACAATTTCTGTTGCCCATTGCTTTGCCTCAACTAATGCTGAGAGACTGGAAAGAACCCACCACTCCCCCAGTATCCTGTCATTTTGTTTACTTCCAGTGTTCGCTTTTCCCGTCCCACTCGCTGCAACACACACAAATCCACTTGTGTGACTCTCAGCAGCATGATTGTGCATTCTAGATACGTGAATGGACTCTGAATTTAACAAAGATCTCCTTTAATTTAAACAGAGCTCTAATTTAAAACAGTGCTCCTTTAATTTCAACACCTATTCATTTATATTGTAATATCTTTGTACCTTTTATTTATCATTTGATATTGATCTGGATTTTGAATACTTAGTGTTTTTTTGTCATTACTCTTAGTGTGGAGTCCATTTTGTTCTTTAAATAGCTTACCTATGTCTTCACCTTCTGTGGAGTACTGAAAGCCAGGGAAGTCTTGGTTCTATCAATTTGGACTTGGATACACATTTGATAAAATCCAGAACTTAAGGCCCCATCTCTTTAGATCACAAACACTTGATCTAGACTTCTAGCTTTCAGTCGTAAATGTCATATTAAATCCAACTCATTAAATAAATATCTAACAAATGTAGGCCACTTGGTCATTGAGTGTTTAGTAGATATTAAAGTCTGGAGAAAAATTACATTCTACATTCTGCACGTCAATCGCCGACAAAGCCTGAAATTCAAATCCTGACGGTGGATTTTTGTTTCTGTTCATTCTTGCTCTCTGAATATCCTATGCAATTTTTAAGCTATTTTCTCTGTAGCGTTCTTCTTTTAAAAGAAAAATCATTGTCAATGGCTTAAGCAAAGCCCTGCAGCAATCAAAGCAGTATATAGTCATTCAATGAAAAGTAGGGAGGAATAATTTAAAGAGCAGCATTCTTTTCTTGGCGCTGAGTTTCTTTACCCATCTGCAAACTAAAAAGAACTAACTAGGTGGTAGGAGTCTGCCATTGTTCACTAGGTGGTTTGTGTAGGCCAAGCTGAGATTTTTTCAGTCTTCCAAAATTGCCTAATAACAAATAGAAAGAATAGTCTGATAACAGCAGATGTCTCTGAGTAGTGGAGATTATATTGTTACTGTTGTTTTTCTTTGTGCTGTTCCTACTTCCTTCCCTCTCTATAACGATCACTTTAAACATTAATCATTAATATTTTTGAATAGATTTTTACAATGAAATGGAAAAACCAGTTAGAAGAAACATAAGAATGATTTTCTAAAACTAAACTGGAATTTTGAAAAAAACTGATAATCCTCTTAAACATTGATTGAGATGTTTTTATTTTGACCTGGGTTTCTTGCTCTATAATGAAAGAATGGTATATGGTAGCACATAATTATAAAACTTGAAGTTGTCTCCCAATACCAATGGATGCTCTCGAGGTGTGTTTTCAAACGAAAAGATTTTTAGTAAAGTCACAAAGTCCTGTTACAGTTCCCTGATGAATAATTTTATAATATTTTAAAATCATATACATATCCAAATATCATAGAGGGAAATATTTAAGTACTAAAATCCCATTGAAGAGGCATTGCTAAAATATATGCTGGAGGCACAGGTTTCAGAAATGGTTATATTTAATATCTTTATTAATTAGCTAGTACATGACTAAAACAGTATTTTAACGACACTCATGAGTTTTTTTCCACTGAGAGATGAAGACACTAATGAATACTAAAATTACCCAGGAGATGCACTAATATAGCTCTAAATACGTTACTTATATGCTGGTTTTTTTAAAATGTCAGCTATCTTGAGCCACCATCTTGTTTCTCTTTTATTTGAAACCCTTTGAAATACAGCATTTAAGAAAGTAACTTGATCAGATCAACATACTTCTAATTATCTGTATACCCTAAGTCCAAATCACAAGATAAAGGCTGGGTTTGCATTATAGCTTTGCCTAGGAAATTGCTTTAGTTTTTAAATTTATTTGAACTGTAAAGAGGAAAATGGATGTGTGTTTTTAGCTGTACTCCTCTAGACTTCTGCAGGCATCTTCTGGGTCATTGCTCTGAGCCCCTGTCTCTATTCCCTGACTTTGTCTTTCCCAGATCAACTATGTGTGTCTTCTGCAGGAACATGGCCTGCACCAGTTTCTGAACTAAACACTGTAAGAATAGCAGAAAGAATACCAATAACCTCAATCCTAACATCTGGAGAAGTCCAGAATCAGGTCTTTTGAAAGACACAGTACCCTGTACCACTTGGATGAATTGCAGGCACTTGTGTAGCTTCCTTATTACCATGTTCCCTTGCCACTTCCACTATGTAAAGCCAGTTTATAAGATAGAATTTCTCCCTTGTGGTTTCCAAACATTCCCATTCTCCACTGAGCCTGAATACCTACCCTGTATTCACACCTTTTTTGATTAGGTCCTCTACAGCTGGGCTAGCTCTAGCATATTTTCCCCCGGAGGTTTGGGTACTTAGAAAATATGCATCTACTCTCCTTTAAGTAGCTGTAACATAGTAGTATTCTTTGAGAAATTTAGGATGACCTATATTTAACATGACCCTCAGAGTATGTCTCTCAATGATCAGGCATCTCAAGCAAGTTTTGGATGTGGTTGCACCCTATTGACTCTAAGTTGAAATTTTGGAAAAGTATCAAGAGTTGATATTTCATGTCACTTATTAAGGTCTTTGTGCTTTATATATCATCTCTGTTGGCGCTAAAGCAGCCACTTTGTTTTGAAAATGTGCCTGGCCGGTATTCTTGCCCCATCCAAGGGCCACTATACTGTCACTGAAGGCATTCAGAAAAACGTAAGCTGAGGATCTGCCAGGAACATCATAGACAGCATCTCCAAAATGTTCTGTGCTGAAGTCCTGAGATTCGATGTGAAAAAAACAATGGCAGGAGGACATGCTTTTCATGGTCAAATATGTTAAGAAAACTCATCATGCTATATTATCCCTCTTGGAGTTTCTCAGTGCATATTGGCATATTGAGGGCTTTGGGAAGTCTTGCAGTGAAAACAAACCCAGAAACTAAAACTTACTCGACTTTATTTAAATCATTTGCCTTTTTTTGAATAGCACCTATTATTACTTCACAGGCCCTGTTTTTGAAAATACTGATGTAAACACCACTCCAGCACTGATTAGGGGGTATATTGGATTCCCTGTAACAATGTCTCAGCAAGACATGCAGGCACAGTCTGACGTTCCACCCGTCATTTTTGTCACTCCCTCCCCAATAGATCCCTGGCACGCCCTCAAACTTGCTTTTCACTGAGTACCATGATTTCTCCAAATACCTCCCATATGAACTGAGAATAATATAACTCCAGAAGAGAGGAACCTCAGAGGCCTGCTGCACCCCTGCTGGGAGACCTGGGAGGCCCAAACAGAGTTTTAAGCTAAGGACCCTCACTTTGCCCTCAGGTAGGTTTGCCAGACATCCTGTTAATAAACAAACAGGTCCTATATTTCTTTGTCCAGTGTTATTTTCTCCTCAGACCACTCAAGGAAGTGAGGGCTGAAGGGGATGAAAGACCCCAGTGAGGCAGAGGGAGGAATTCCATACTCTGTGAGGAGTCAAGGTGAGGAGCCAGCACCAGCAGTGAGGGGACGACTTACCCCAGAAGGGAGGGTGTCCCCCAGAGTCAAGGCCCTCCTGTCAACCTTGGGAGGACCCAGCCAGAGGTGACCATATGAGACGTCTCCATCACTTCCTTGTAGGAGTCTCAGAGAGATGAAGGCCTTGGTCTGAAGGGAGATGGCCTCAGGTCAGTAGACAGGTGTCCCAGGGACTGCTAAGAGTCACAGTGAGGACCCTGAGTGAGGACCGAGGGGAGTACTCACTCTAATACCAGTGCACCTAATAGAGCCCATTTCTCCCGGCCCTACTGTGAGCCCTGGGAAGTCTCCAACTGGGTTGGCCGGCTGAGCTGTGAAATGCCTTCTCAGTTCCTTCTTCAAGAACTTGCGGAACAAACAGGACAGGAGACCTGTGAGGCCCTGGAACACTGCCCTCAGGAAAAGTCTGGTGGAGTTGGCCTTCATCAGAGCAAACAAAATTGAGTTACCAGCTGACACCACTTCTTACATCTTCCTCCTCTTCCTTAGCCTGTGGTGGCCCATTGCCTTGCCTCCTACCCACACTCCTGCCTACTGGTACCAACAAGAGCGATCATGCCTCAGTATCAGAAGCAGTGGTGCTTGCACACGTGAGCAATGCTTTCAGGCCCTCAAGGAGACCCAAAGACTCAAAGTCAGGGGTGTTCATAGGCACCTCATCAAGCAGGACTCCAGTGGTCAAATAGAGGAACAAAGTCAGAGAACCATGCAGCTTTGCCAGACACTAAGAAGTTGCCCAAACACACTCTTGACTAGAAAGCGGTTTTGTTGGTGAATTCCCTGGTGCTCAATTATCAAGTTAAAGAGCCCATTACAAAGTCAGACATGGTGAATAATGTCATAAAAAATGATAAGGAGCACTTCACTTCCTGGGATCCTTAGGGGAGCCTCTGAGCACATGAAGCTGGTCTCTGAGGTTGATGTGAAAGAAGTGAACCACTCCTATGTACGTCTCAGAAAACTGGACCTCACCTAAGATGAGAGGCTGAGTTATGTAAAGGGCATGCAGAAGATCAGCCCCCGTGTGACTGTTCTGAGCCTATTCATGAAGGGCAAGTATATCACTGTGCGAGGGATGGGACGTGTCCTGTGCTCTTGTGCCAGAGCAGGAGAACACAGTATGCAAATTAAATGTTTCATTCACATCGTCTTCAGGGAGTTTCTGAGAGATAAGTGTAATTCTCCTTTGAGGCAAGATGGTAAGAAGCCACTGGGCACCTTTGCACTGGGCTGGGAGGGTCAGAGCCCTCTCCATCAAAAGGGCATTCAAATTACGTTATCATGTGTGTAATCTGATAAACTCTATACGAGTTCTGGGTTTTTGGTGATGGTTAAATTAAGGAAAACAAGGGTAGTTTAGATGGAAGGGCTGCTCGTAGGGAGGGAAGTTGGTGATCCTTGACACAGACTTAGGGGGTTTGTGTTGTATCTTAACTGGGAAAGTATATCTTATACCCATATTGAATAATTTATCATGTAATAGGGAAATATTACTTAGTTTTTCTTGCTAATCGGCATTTTGGATGATGGGGTTTTCTTTGTTCTAGGTTGCCACATATTTTCTGGCTTCTGCTGGAGTTAAAAAAAAAAAAAAAACCAACCCCAGCAGAGTGGGTGGTATCATGGGGTCCAAATTAATCATAGTAATAAATGCCACATTGAAGTCTCAACACAGGCCAGTCACTGTGCCAGACACTTAACACATATTAACCACATCTCACTAGTTCTACAAGACAGAGCTTGCCAAACCCACTTCATAGATGCAGAACCCGGTGCTCACAGAGTTTAGTAATGCACCCAAATTCATACGGCTGTTAAGGGACAGGTTTGAAACTAGATCCCGGGTCTGGATTAATCAAGAGCCCACACTATTCCAATTCTCCAAGCTGGAGGCCCACCCTGTGTTTCTTATATTCAGTTTTCCTCTTTCTTCTTAAAAATGCATCTCAGGCAATAAAAGAAAATCTGTGCTCATGCTACTGGGTTGGAATACATTCCCAGAGCAATATGAATACCAAAATAAATGACAGGCATGAATAAAGAAAAGAAAGCTAATACTCGGTGACTATATGATCATCTTCATATGCAGCGTCAGATAACCTCAAAAGATCAGGGGCTCGCAAAATCATCCTGGACAGCCCCTTCCCCATAAAATATAAATCTGTCAGAACAGAATTTACATGAGACTCTAAGTCTGGCTGGTGAAGAGAAGGAAAATAACAGTGTGTTTTTCCCCTGATAGAATACCACTTGTCTGGAACTCCTGCCTTATGCTTTAGCTTCCCCATCTCACATCGCTGCTAAGGCAGGGACCAAGGTTTGCAGAGGGGAAACTGCTCAGGTGTTTGCAAGGATGAGGTATTTCTCAGGAAACCTTTAATCCAAGAGGCAGGAGCCAAGAGGATGGCCTCAATGTTAGAGGGCTTAGAAGACCAACATCCCGGAATATAGGAAGTCACACCTAGACAGGCTTCCACCTGCTGTTGGGCTTAGAGAGCCTCAGATAGAGCTGTGAGGCTGAGCATGCCCTCACTTATTCTTCAGACTTCTCAGGGACTTAAGAGCCTTGGCCTAAAAACAATGGGAGGAGGTAAGCAGAAAGAGTCCCAGTCTTTGATAGATATGAAGGTAGGGACCCTGAATGAGGAATGATGGAAGGACCCAGCCAGAACAGTGGGTTTTCTGTAAAGTCTGACTCAGGCCATCAACTTTTGGAAGTCCAGAACAGTCCTGGCTGGATGTGGCTCAACCTGGCTTCCAGTTGGGGGTCTCCAGAACGGGAGTACCTTGACTTGATGGAAGCAGCCTCAAGTTAGCAGAGAGTGGAGTCCCTAGGCTGGTCAGGTATCTGACCAGACTCTGAATAAGAATGAGGGAACCACCCACCCCAGAAAAGAGAAGTCCCACAAATCCCCGGAATGCTGTCAGCACTGGGACGCCCAGGACAGATGTTTGAGGTAGAAGACCCCCCTCAGTCTCCCAGAGGAGTCTCATGGAGGTGAGGACCCTGGACTAGTGGGACAGCCACTGATCTGCAGAGAGAAAAGTCAGGCCTTAACAAGAGTCAAGGAAATGACCTGGCTGTTATGAGGGGACCCCCAAAAGCAGAGGGGGCCAAATAGAATTCTGTACTGTTCTTAGCGCTGGGAGACCCAGAAGAGCTACCGACGTGCATGCTGCAACTAAGGTTTCCCACGCCGCAACTAAAGATCTCCCGCATGCCACAACGAAGACCCGGCGCAGCCAAACTAAATATATAAATATTACAAAAAAAAAAAAAAAGACTGCAACACAGGAACCCTGCCTGAGTTTCCAGTATGCCTGCCCTGCTTTACAGACCTTGGCCTCAAGACTGTAACATCTGAGTTTGCAACCTACTGGCTGGCTCTGTGAATTTCAGCGGCTTGACTTCCCCCCAACTAGGGCCTCGGGGAGGTGAGGGCTTTGTTTGGAGGCTGGAGGACTCGGGACCATAGAGGGAGGGGTCCCAGGCTCTGATAGACGGCACCGGCAGGACGCAGGGACCGCTGGCCCCTGAACAGTGGGCGTCCCCGCAGAGCCCCGCCCCTGCCGTCAGCCCTCGGAGACCCCACGCAGGGCCGGATGCGGCTGCCCCCGACTTCCGCTTCGGAAGCGAGGAGCCCGACCGGTCGCCGCGGCGTGTGTTCGGCCGAGCGTGGGTTTTCAGGACTCGTCCGGAGCCAAGGTGAGGACCTGAATGTAGCCTGAAGGGACCTTCCCTCCCCCCTCCCCCATCACAAAGGTGACAACCCCCCCCCCCCGCCTCCCGCCCCTGCCTGCCATCAGCAGCGTGAGACCCTGGCCTGACCTGTGTGCCAGAGGAGTCCTGTTGGAGTTGCCGTCTGGAGGGCCTCAGGGAGTGGAGGGCCTTTGTCTAGAGGGGGCAGCTTCTTAGGCAAAGGGTGGAGTCTTGTCCCCAGCAAGTGAAAAGTGGGACCTTCAGAGCTAATGAGGGTCCCTCCTTCCGAAAGACGTGACTGCACGGAGCCCCTCCCGCGTTCACTCGTGCGATGCTCTAGAGTACTTCAGGCGGAGAGGAGCCCTCATTTCTGCCTGGGCTGGGAGGTGGGCTTGGGGGCTAGGGGCCGTTCGGCTAGAGAAAGGCCTTTCTGTAAAATGGGCAGGAGGCGGAGAGGAGCCCTCATTTCTGCCTGGGCTGGGAGGTGGGCTTGGGGGCTAGGGGCCGTTCGGGTAGAGAAAGGCCTTTCTGTAAAGGGGGCAGGAGTTCCCTGGCGGTCCAGTGGTTAAGACTCCTGGCTTCCACTGCAGGGGGCGCACCTTCGAACCCTGGTGGGGGAACTGAGATGCCACATGCCACATGCCACATGCCACATGGTGCGGCCAACAAGAAAGGGCGGGGG
>NC_041234.1:13999044-14039098 GCF_002837175.3 Physeter macrocephalus
AATTCAGCCCCCTTTTCAAAAGTAACCACAATTAACTGTCTGGTGTGTGTCATTCTAAAGCTGATTTGAGGCCTCTTTGTACCTAGATGTGCTACAAAATTATGTTGACTTTTTAACACACAGGGGCAACAGTGTACATATAGTTCTGTGACTTGCTCTTGTAACTTAATGGAAGTGAATGCAAGATCTTTCCGTGACGGCACTTATAAGACCCACCTCACTTTTTTTTTTTTTTTAAAGTCAGGTTTATTGAGGTATAATTTAAATACGGCAAAATTAACCCTTTTAGGTGTACAGCTTGAGGAGCTTTGACAAATACATACAGTTACATAACTACTACACCTTTGATCGCCATCACCCCCAAAACGTTTCCTTGTGCCCCCTTCGTAGTCAGTCGTCTCCCGCATGCTTAGTCCCTGGCAACCGCTAATCTCATTTCTGTCTCTATAGTTTTGCCTTTCAGCATTGTAGTGTGTAGATTTTTAAAAAATTAATTAATTTATTTATTTGGGGCTGCATTGGGTCTTTGTTGCTGCACGCGGGCTTTCTCTAGTTGCGGCAAGTGGGGGCTACTCTTCTAGGCGGTGCGCGGGCTTCTCCTCGCGGTGGCTTCTCTTGTTGCGGGGCACGGGCTCTAGGCGTGCGGGCTTCAGTAGTTGTGGCACGCGGGCTCAGTAGTTGTGGCTCGCGGGCTCTAGAGCGCAGGCTCGGTAGTTGTGGCGCATGGGCTTTGTTGCTCTGTGACGTGTGGGATCTTGCCGGACCAGGGCTCCAACCCGTGCCCACTGCAGTGGCAGGCGGATTCTTCACCACGGCACCACCAGGGAAGTCCCTCCCATGTGTAGAGTTTTGACTCTGGCTTCTTTCACTTGGCACGTGCTTTTGAGGTTCATCCGTGTTGTTGCATAAATCAGTAGCTCTTTAAAATTTCTTTCTGAGTAGTAGTCCACTTATGTACAGGTTTTTAGGTAGACAGCTGGTTTCATTTCTCTTGGGTAAAGACCTAGGAATGGGATTGCTGGCTGCTACGGTAACTGTACGTTTAACATCATAAGAAAGTGCCAAACTGTTTTCCGAAGTGCCTGTACCGTTTTGCATTCCCCCCAATGTATAGGAGTTCTAGTTGCTTTGCATCCTTGCCAGCTCTTGGTACTGTCAGGGTTTTTTTGTTTTTGTTTTAAAATTCTTAGTCATTCTAGGTCTGTTGTGGTGTCTCATTGTGGTCTTTTTCTAAAAAAGTTTTATTTATTTATCTTTGGCTGCGTTGCGTCTCCGTTGCTGCGCACGGGCATTCTCTAGTTGCTGCTAGCGGGGGCTACTCTTCCTTGCGGTGCGCGGGCTTCTCATTGCTTTCAGATGCTTTCCATACATTACATATATTCTACCAGTCCTACAGGACAGGTCTTATCAAACTCACTTCACAGTGAAGAGCCTGAGGCTCATAGAGTTAGAGTTTGGTAGTGTGCCAGAATTCATAAGGCTAGTAAACGGCAGGGCTGGGGCTAGACTCCTGGTCTAAACTGCTGTAGAGCTCGTACTGTTCTACTCCTCCTACCCTGAGACACACCCTGTGGCTTTTATTTCAGCTGTTTTCTCAGTACTTCAAACTTTGTCTTAGGTGATGAAAAGAATGGCCTTGTGCTTAAACTACTGGATTGGAATACATAGCCAGAGCAGTAAGAATACCAAAATATTTGAGAGGTATACATAAATAAATGAAAGAGACGCTATTCGGTGGCAGTATAAGCATCTACATTTGCGACGTTAGATAACCTCCAAAGACTAGGGCCTCTCAGAATCATCCTTACGGTCTCTTCCCTGGAGAAAGTAAATCTATCAGAACAGAATTGACATGGGAATCTTCATCTGTCTGATGAGATAGAATAGATCAGTGTACTTTTTTTTTCCCTGACAGGCTACCACCGCCTGTTCTGGGACTCCTGCCTTGTGCCGTAGCTTCCCCATCTCACATTGCTCCTGGGCCAGGGACCCATTCTCTGTAAGGTTTGCAGAGCAAAAACTGCTCAAGTGTTTGCAGAGATGTGGAATTTCCTAAGAAGGCTTTAATCCAAGAGATAGAAACCAAGATGAGGGCCCCATGTAGGAGGACTGAGGAGACCAGCACCCCAGAATATTGGGGGGCGGTCACTGGGACACCAGTCCTGTCTGCTGTCAGGCCCAGAGGGTCCCAGGCAGAACTGTTAGGCTAACCGTACCCTCACTTATTCTTCAGGCTTCTTGGGGCCATCAGAAATTGGTCTAAGGGCAGAGTTCTCAGGTTGGTAGGGGAGAGAGTGTGAGTCTTTCACAGAAATGACAGTGGTAAACCTGAATAAAGACCCAGCCAGAACAGTAGGATCCCATAAAGTCCTGTCCCCTTTGGCGGCCCCTAGAGGTCCGGAACAGTCCTGGCTGCTTGTGACTAACACTTTCGACTCAGGTCGCGGGAAGGTGGGGACTTTGGGGATGAGCAGAGAATGGGGTCCCAGGAAGTGTGCAGAGTCATAGTGAAGACCCTGTCTGTGGACGTGGGGACCGCTCAGTCCACAACTGACAGGGCTACACTTAGCCCCTCCTCTGCTGTTAGCCCTGGGAGGCATAGGCAAGAGTCAAGTGGCAGGGTCAAGTGCCCCCTGACTTCTGCCTGGAGGGTGTCAGGGAGGTGAGGACCTTGGTTCACAGGCTGGCTGTTCAGCAGAGAGTGGAATCCCACGCATGACAGCGTCAAAGTACAAGTCCTGTATGAGGAGTGCGGCAACCAGCTACCCCGTTACAGGTGTATCCTTAGAAAGTCCCGCGTCTGTAATTGGCCTTGGGAGGCGGTAGGCAGGGCTTTCAGACTACGTTTATCCCTTATTGCCTGAAGGAGGATGGTTCCAGGGACTTCAAGTCCTTGGACTGATGGGGGAGGCCTCATTCAGCAAAGGAAGGGTACCCAGTTCCTAACAGGAGTCAACGTGAGGACACTGACTGACCATGAAAGGATCTCTCCCAGAAAGAAGGGGACCACATAGAGCACTGTCCCTGTCGTCAGACCTGAGGCTAGGGCACTCAGGCATGGTGACGTGATGCGTCATACTCACTTCCTCCCAGAGCTGTCATGGAGGTAGGGAACCTCATTAAAATCAAAGGGAGCAGCCACGGCTCAACAGAAGGAGGATTTCCAGGTTGTGCCAGAAGCCAAGGTAAGGACCCTGAAGACTGAAGAGACCATCCGCCTCAGAAGAGTGGGGGCAGAACATACTCCTGCCGCAGCTGTTAGCCTTGTGAAAGCGTGGGCTCTTGTGGCCAGATGAGGCAGGCTCCAGCCTTCTTCCTAGGGGGTCTCAGGGAATTGGGGGCCTCAGTATGAGGGGCGAAGCGTCCAGGCAAGGCAGGGACTGTTTCCCGGTTGTGACAGGAGTCAGGGTGAGGCCAGTGAAGAATGTGGGAACACACATACCAGCAGTGGCCACACAAGATCTCCCCTACTGTCAGCCTAGAGGGCCCCCGGCAGAGAGGTCAAGCAGAGGGGCCCGTCAGTCCCCACTGAGGAGGAGGAGCAGGGAAGTCAGGGTTTGGGTCTGATGGTGGTGGTCCCATGGCAACCGAGGGGGGACTCTCAGGCCTGGCTGCGAATCAAATGTAGGACCCTGACTTGGAACCCTGAATGGAACCGTCTGCCACAGGACCTCACCCAGCTTGCCACAGCTTGCGTTCTTGTGAGACCATGGGCAGGGGTGGCCAGACAAGGGCACCCTTATTTCCTCCTCTTGGACCACAGGGAGGTGTGGGTCTTACTATGAGGAGATAGGCCTCAAGTCAAGAAGGAGGGGAACGCCAAGCCCCATCAGCAGTCAAATCGAGGAGCCTGAGTGGGGACTGAGGGGGTTGTCCACCCATTCCTGAATAGAGGGGACAAAAGAGAGTCATGCCCTATCCTGAGATGTCAGTGCTAGAAAGCTCAGGGCAGGGCTGTCAGGCGAGGCTCCCCCTCACTTCTTTATATCAGGTCTAAGGTAAAATCTTTGGTTTGAAAGTGCAGCCACCAGTCATGAGAAGGGAGGGATATGGTGCATGCCAGGCACTGCAGCAGTTGCTTTGCAAATACCACCCAAATGCCACCAGTCCTTCACGGATAAAGAGCCTGAGGCTCACTCATAGAGTTTAATAATGTGACAAAGTTCACGAGGCTGGTTAAGTGACAGAGGTGGTAGTAGGCCCTTGACTTGAGTTAGTCTAAAGCCCACACTCTCACTCCTCCAAGCCTGAGCTGACTCTGTGTCCCTTAACTCACAATTTTTTTCTCATTCCTGCGAAATGTATCTCAAGCAATAAGAAGGAGCACTCTGTGATCCAACTATTATGTTGTAATACGTAGCCAGAGCAGTGATACCAAAATAAATGTGAGTTATGAATAAGGGGAAAAAGACAGTATTTGCTGACAATAGGATCATCTACATATGTGGTTTCAGATAAGCTGAAAAAACTGGGGACTCAAAAAAATCATCTTACAGCCATTTTTTAATGAAAAGTTAATCTAGGGACTTCCCTGGCGGTCCAGTGGTTAAGACTCTGCGCTTCCACTGCAGGGAGCACGGGTTTGATCCCCGGGGTCAGGAAACTAAGATCCCACATGCCGCGCAATGCAGCCAAAAAAAAAAAAAAGGAAAACTTAATCTATTAGAACAGAAGTTACATGAGAACTTAAGTCTGGCTGAGGAAGAGAAGGAATAGGTTAACATGTTTTATTTCTCTTATAGCCCACTACCTGGGCCGCCTTACTTGTGCAGTGGATTTCCCATCTCTCATCACTTCTAGGACAGGGACTCATTCTCTGCAAGGTTTGGAGTAGGGAAACTGCTCAGGAGTTTTCGGGGATGTTGCATTTTCCAAGAAGCCTTTAATCAAAAGGGGCAAGGGCCTATAGGAGGATACCCATGGATCAGGACCGGAGAGAGCAACATCCCAGAATATTGGGTGTAAGACACCAGCCTCTGGCTGCTCTCAGACTTAGAAGGCCCCAGGCAGAGCTCTCAAGCTGACCATCTCCTCGCTCTTTTGTCACGGTTGTCAGAGACTTGAGACCTTTGGTCTAAGGAGGGCGATCTCCGGTCAGTAGAAGGAGTTGTCAGCTATAAATGTGAAGCCCCTTAAAAAGATATGAAGGAAATACCCACCGAGAACACCGGGGTCCTGTAGAGTCCACTTCCTGCTGTCAGCCCTTGTAGGTCCTGCATTCCATCGCAGGGTAAAGTAGAAAGAGACTTTGAGAGATGAGAAGGAGAGAGCCCGAGCCAGAGTTGCAACCAGGCCTGCCACTGCGGCCACCACCAGGGCACGTTCCAGAGCTAAGTCCAGCAGCCCCTTCTACACCTAGTGAAATCTGGGGCAGATCCTTTACCTTGTGGTTGAGGAGAGAAGTAAATATTCTAGGTAGTTGAGCGCCAAGGTGAAGCTGAAGGGAACACATTGTATGTCTTCTTTTTGTTCTTGCTTTGCTTGAGTAACTGGGAGATTTTTTTCTGTTTGGGGGTTTCTTTTTGGTACTCTTAAAATACGATTCCCTGTAATTGAAGGTTTCTTTGACTTCAGTATCTGTGTTTATGAGCAATGTATATCACACATTTATTGCTGTTTTTCAGTATAAGTATAAAAGTTTTGGGATTTTATACAACGAGTCAAAAACCTGGAATCTCTTTTTGTGATCCAGAGCAAGATAACGTGCTGTGTGAATCAGGATTTTCTTGCAGGTGTGAGTGAACACGGAGGTAAAATTGTTGGTATGAAGAAATAAACAAAAGGGTCTTGACTGAGTGGCATCAGCAATATGCTGGAATAGGAATTCCCAATAGGAATTCCCAGCCCCTGTTTCCCCGCAGCAACCCAGATTTTAAAATGATAAAAGGAACAAAATACCTTTATAAAAGGTTCAGAAACCAATTAAGAAGTTGCAGTACCACAGGCGAGCATAAAGCCTAGATTAGCTGCATTTGCAATGGGTAAGAACAGCAATTTGACTTTATTGGCATCAGCCCCTGCTTCAAGCTGGCACAGCTTAGTATCAAGAGAGATTTTGACCTCTCTAGGTGGGGTGGGGGGGAGAGAAGGTGGGGTGAATGTTCCAAGTCCCTGGGAAACTGTTAGAACTAATAAATGTATTCAGTAAAGCTGCAGGACACAAAAGCAACACACAAAAAGTAGTTGTGTTTCTAGTGCATAAGCAAATGTAGAATTCAGTGAAAAGCAAATGCACATCTGCCTATCACCAGTGTCAAGAGATAGAACTTAGTGACAGCACCCCCTGAGACCTCCCCAGTGCCACTTAGCAGTAACTCCCTCCTCACAGCCAGAACCTCTACTCTGAGTCCTTTCTTTACAGTTTCACCACCTGTGTATGTATCTGTAGATACTGAAGTTTTGCCCATTTTTGAACTTGATGTACATAGAATCCGATTGTGTTGCAGTTTTGTGCCTTGCTTCTCTGGCTCAGCACGACGTTAGTTTTAGGTTTGTGAGATTCGTCCACGTTGCATGTGGCTCTAATTTGCTTTCTATTCTCCCATTAAATGAATATATGAATATAAAACAATTAGTTGTGTTTCTAAACACTAACAACAAACTATCTGTAAAAGAAATTGAGAAAACAGTTCTATTTAAAATATGTCAAAAAGAATAAAGTAGTTAGGAACAAATTTAACCAAGGAGGTGAAAGATCTGTACACTGTAAACAATAAGACATTGATGGAAGAAATTGGGAAAGACACAAATAAAAGGAACGATGTCCCAAGTATCTGGGTTGGAAGAATTAATATCGTTAAAACATCCATACCAACGTGATCATACCAACGATCACCCAACGTGATCCACAGATTCAATGGAATTTTCCACAGAAATAGAAGGAAATTCTAAAATTCATATGAAACCACAAAAGACCTTGAATAGACAAAGTAATCTTCAGAAAGAGTAGCAAAGGTGGAAGCATCACACTTCTCGACTTTGAACTATAGTGCAAAGCAGTGTGGTCCAGCATAAAAACAGACACACAGACCAAGGGAACAGAATAGAACCTAGAAATAAACCCATGCATATATGGTCAAGTAATCTTTGGCAAAGGCACCAAGAATACACAGTGGAGAAAGGATAGTATCCTCAATCAATACATGGTGTTGAGAAAACTGAATATCTACATGCAAAAGAGTCAAACTGGATTCTTATCGTACATCATACTCAAAAAATAATGCAAAATGGACTAAAGAGTTAAAAATGAGGCCAGAAACCATAAAACTCCTAGAAGAAAACATGGGAGAAAGCTCCCTGTCATTGGTCTTGACAGTGTTTTTCTTTCTTTTTTAAATTTGACAACAGAAACACTGGCAAGAAAAACAAAAATAAATAAGTGGGACTACATCAAATTAAAAAGATTCTGTACAGCAATGGAAACAATCCACAAAATGAAAAGGCAACCTGTGGAAAAGGAGAAAATATTTGCAAACTGTATATCTGATAGGTTAATATCTAAATTATAAAAGGAACTCATATAGCTCAATAAGAGACTGATTAATTTAAAAATAGCTCACTTTTTAAAAAAATGAGCAAAGACGCTCAGTATTTTCCAGAGAATACATACAAATGGCCAACAGGTATATGAAAAGGTGCGCAGCATCACTAATCATCAGGGAGATGGAAATCCAAACCACAGTAAGATGCGCCCTCATACCTGTTGGGATAGCTGTTATCAAAAAGCCAAGTGGGGCTTCCCTGGTGGCGCAGTGGTTGGGAGTCCGCCTGCCGATGCAGGGGACATGGGTTCGTGCCCCGGTCCGGGAAGATCCCACATACTGCGGAGCAGTTGGGCCCGTGAGCCATGGCCGCTGAGCCTGCGCATCCGGAGCCTGTGCTCCGCAATGGGAGAGGCCATGACAGTGAGAGGCCCGTACCGCAAAAAAAAAAAAAAAAAAAAAGCCAGGTGATAGCAAGTGTTGGCAAGGATGTGGGGAAAAGGGAACATCTGTGCACCGTTGGTGGGAATATAAATTGGCACAGGCACTATGGAGAACAGTGTGGAGGTTCCTCAGAAAACTAAAAGTAGAGCTGTCACATGAGTCAGCATTCCCACTTCTAAGTACGCAGTTGACCCTTGAACAACACAAGTTTGGACTGTGCAGGTCCACTCATAGATGGATTGTTTTCGCTAAACATATTGGGAAACTTTTTAGAGATTTGGGACCACTTGGAAAAACTCACAGATGAATCACATAGCCTAGAAATATCCAAAAATTAAGAGAAAGGTATGTCAAGAATGCATAAAAATATATGTAGATACTAGTCTATTTTATCATTTGCTACCATAAAATATACACAAATATAAAAAGTTAAAATTTATCAAAAGTGATGCACACACATACTTACAGACCATGAATAGCACTGTTCATCTCCGAATGAGCAGTTTGTCTAGTAAATTGTATGTCTCAGTAGAAAGTGATCCCCCATGGTAATCGGGTATTTCTCATCATATTTAGTATGACACTGTAAACCCTGAATAACACCGTAGGACCCATACAAAGTGCCACTGGTGGTGCTGGAAGTGCTCTCAGGAAGCAGACAAAAATCATGACATTATACGAAAAAGCTGAATTGCTTGATAGGTACCATAGACTGAGGTCTGCAGCTGCAATTGCCACCATTTCAAGATGAATGAGTCTAGCATAAGGACCACTGTAAAAAAGAGAAAAGGAAATTCAAGAAGCCGTTGGTTGCTGCAGTGATGCCATCAGGTGTGAAAACCTTGTACTTTTTGCAAAGTACCTTTTTATCTCATATTGAAAATGTAGCTTGTATGTGGTGCAGGATTGCTATAAGCAAGGCATACCTATAGACTCTAATATGATTCAAGAAAAAGCAAAGTCATTATGACAACCTAAAGCAAAAGGAAGGTGAAGGATCTAAAGCTGGGGAATTCAATGACGGCAAAGGATGGTTTGATAATTTTAGAAAGAGGTTGGGCCAAGAAAACGTCAAAATAACAGGAGAAGCAGCTTTTGCCAATCAAGAGGCAGCAGATGAGTTCCCAGATGCCATTAAGAAAATCACTGACTATTAATCTTGTATCCTGCAACTTTGCCACATTCATTGATGAGCTCTAGTAGTTTGCTGGTAGCATCTTTAGGATTTTTTATGTATAGTATCATGTCATCTGCAAACAGTGACAGTTTTACTTCTTTTCCAATTTGGATTCCTTTTATTTCTTTTTCTTCTCTGATTGCTGTGGCTAGGACTGCCAAAACTATGTTGAATAAAATTGTTGACCAAGACTTCCCTCGTGGTCCAGTGGGTAAGACTCCATGCTCCCAATGCAGGGGGCCTGGGTTCTATCCCTGGCCAGGGAACTAGATCCCGCATGCATGCCTCAACTAAGAGTTCACATGCCACAGCTGAGAAGTCTGCGTGCCGCAACTAAGAAGCCCGAGCCCACATGCTGCGGCTGAAAGATCCCGCATGCCACAACAAAGATCCCTCGTGCCGCAACTAAGACCGGGCGCAGCCAAAATAAAAAAATATATATATTTTTTAAAAGTGGCAACAATGGACATCCTTGGGATTATCATACAAAGTGAAGTAAGACGGAGAAAGACAAATATATCACTCATAGGTGGAATCTAATTTTTTAAAAAATGATACAAATGAACTTATTTACAAAACATAAACAGACTTACAGATACTGAAAACGAACTTACGGTTACCAAAGGGGAAACGCTGGGGTGGGGGGAGGTAAATGAGGAGCTTGGGATGAACATACACACACTACTGTATAGAAGACAGGTAACCAACAAGGACCTACTGCATAGCATGGGGAACTCTACTCAATATTCTGTGATAACCTATACGATAAAAGAAAGAATGAACGTATGCATATGTATAACTGAATCACTTCGCTGTACACCTGAAACTAACACAACGTTGTAAAGCAGCTATAGTCCAATAAAATTTTAAAAAGTAAAATATAAAAAAAATTTTTTTAAATCATTGAATAGAAAGGAGATCTGCCTGAACAGGTTTTAAACGAAGATGCAAGTGCCCTATTCTGGTTGGAGGGGCTGGGGGGGTGGGAATGCCACAACGGACATTTATTGGTAAGGAAGAGAAGTGAGCTCCAGGATTTAAGGCAGGAAGGGATAGGCTAATTCTATGGTTTTGTGCAAATGCACTCGGGTTTATGATCGGGACTGCCCTGATCTATAGGGCTACTAACCCCAGAGCCTTGAAGGAAAAAATAAACAGCAGCTACCAGCCTTTTTGTTGTACAACGAGAAGGCCTGGACAATGAGAACCCTTTTTTGGATTGGTTCCATCAATACTGTGTTGCTGAAGTCAGGAAGTACCTTGCCAGTAAGGGACTGCCTTTTGAAGTTCTGTTGATATTGGACGATGCCCTTGGCCACCCAGAACCCCATGAGTTCAATACCGAAGGTGTCACAAATGGTCTTACTTGTCCCCAAACACAACAGCTCTAATTCAGCCTTTAGATCAGGGCGTCAAAAGGACCTTTAAGGCTCATTACACATGGTACTCTACGGAAACAATTGTCAGCGCTATGGAAGAAGACCCCAAAAGGGAGAACATCGTGAAGTCTGGAAGGATTACACCACTGAAGATGCTGTTGTTGTTATAGAAAGAGCCAGGAAAGCCATGAAGCCCCAAACAATAAATTCCTGCTAAAGAAAACTGTGTCCAGGTGTTGTGCATGACTTCACGGGATTTGTGACAGAGCCAATCAAGGATATCATGAAAGAGACCGTGGATATGGCACAAAAAGGTGGCGGTGGGGAGGTGAAGGGTTCTGAGATATGGATCTTGGAGGAATTCAAGAGCTAAAAGACACTACAGCAGAGGAATTCATAGAAGATGACTTGATGGAGATGAGTGCTTCCGATCCAGTACCAGACAGTGAGGAAGAGGACTAGGAGAAGCCAGTGCCCCCAAACAATTGACATTAAACAATCTGGCAGGAGGGTTCTGATTACTCAGGACTGCTTTTGACGTCTTTTATGACATGGACCTTTCTATGGTACAGGCACTAAAACTAAAGCAAATGGTAGAAAAACTATTGGTACTGTAGAGAAACCTCTTTAGAGAAATGACAACACAAAAATATCAGACAGAAATTACAATGTATTTCCATGAAGTTACACCGAGTGTGCCTGCTTCTCCTGCCTCCCCTTCCACCTCCTCTACCTCTTCCATCTCTGCCGCCCCTGAGACAGCAAGATCAACAACCCCTCCTCTCCTTCCTCCTCCTCAGCCTACTCAACATGAAGATGACGAGGATGAAGACCTTTCTGATGATCCACTTCCACTCAGTGAGTAGTAAATAATCATCACGCCATACAGTTAATAAACTTATCTGTTGGGTATGTGTATATGAGTGTCTTCGTGTGAAAATCTAATAACTGTATGGCAAGAACTGTATGAGATGTCTTTGTGTTGTCATCATCACCTAAGTATTCATCATGTAGAACATTGTATGCAAGACTTGTATTGATGTGGATAGCCTACCATTACCTAGGCAGAAGGTGAGTGATACTTAATATAAATTAATAACGCATTCATCTTCTTACTGTTTTATAACCTTGCTTTCAAAGAATTAGATTACTGTATGGTACGCCCCCCTCTCTCTCGTGATTGGCTAAACTGCATATCAGCCTCTCATCACAGGTAAGTGGTTTTTTTTTAACTAACAATGTTTCTAATACTGTATTATAATAAATATGATGAATATTGTATGTTATAAAACATTTTAACAATTCATTCATTACTGTATATGCTAGGCTACCAGGAAGCAATCCTATCAATGACCCTAGGCTACTATAAAGCAATCATATTGCTGCTTCTTCATTATCAATGCATGAATCGTTATACCTGTAAATAAATATGAATTTCTTTTCACATTATTTTTTTCGTTTTTGATGTTTAGTGTTTTGTATCTGTCGTCTTTTGTATCATAGAAGACAATATTGATGTAGGTGCTGACAGACAGTTCTTCTTGGAAACAGATGCTGTAAACTTACAGTATTGATAAATACAGTACTGTAAATGTATTTTCCCTTCCTTATGATTTTCTTAGCAACATTTTCTTTTCTGTAGCTTACTTTATCCTAAGAATACGGTATGTAGTACTTATAGCATACAAAATATGCATTGACTGTTGATGTTATCAGTAAGGCTTCCGGTCAACAGCAGGCTATTTGTAGTTAAGTTTTGGGAGAGTCAAAAACTGTACAGGGATTTTTGACTGCATGGGGGGTGGGTGCCTCTAACCCGCACATCGTACAGGTGTCAACTGTATAGCCGAAGGATGTGAAATCAGTACCTTGAAGAGGCATCTTCGCTCCTATGTTCATTGCACCATTATTTACAATAGCCAAGATAGGGTAACAACCCAAATATCCATCAACAGATAAATGGGTAAAGAAAATGTGGTATATGCATACAATGGGATATTATTTCACCTTAAAAATTAAAGAAATCTTGTTATATGGGACCACGTGGACGAACCACGGGGACATTATTCTAAATGAAATAAGCCAGTCACAGAAAGACAAATACCGCATGATTCCACTTATATGAGGTATCTAAAGTCATCAAACACATAGAAACACATTGAGGCTGGGGGAGGGAGAAATGGGTGGTTGCTCGTCAACTGGTATAATGTTTCAGTTATGCAAGATGAATAAGTTCTAGAGATCTGCTGTGCAACACTGCGCCTATATTTAACAATGCTGTATTTGTGCCTAAAATTTAAGCGAGTAGACCTGCTGTTTAGTGTTCTTACCACAACAATAATTTTAAAAGTTGATTGTCTTGTTCTCTCCCCAAGTAGAGAGTAAGCTGATCGAGTGCATTTAGAAAAAAGAACTCTTTTGTACTGTTGGTGGGAATGTAAATTGGTGCAACCATTATGGAAAACAGTTTTGAGGTTCCTCAAAAAATTTAAAATTGAACTACGGTATGATTCAGCGAACCCACTTCTGGCTATCTATCCAAAGGAGTTAAAATTAGGATCTCCAAGTGATATCTGCATTCCCATATTCACTGCAGCATTATTCACAATAGCCAAGACATGGAAGCAGCCTAAATGTCCATTGGTGGACGAATGGTTCAAGAAAATGTGGTATATACATATAATGGAGTATTGTTCAGCCTTAAAAAGAAGGAAACCTTGTCATTTGCAATGACCGAGATGACCTAGAAGACATTATGCTAAGTGAAATAAGCCAGATACAGAAGGACAAAGACATGATAGAAGCAGAATAGGATGGTGATTGCCAGGGGCTGGGAGGAGGGGTAATGGGGAAGTGCTTGTCAAAGGACACAAATTTTCAGTTATCTAAGGTGAATAATTCCTAGAAATGTACTGTATAGCATAGAACCTATAGTTAACAATTCCATATCAGATAACTTAAAGTTTGCTGAGAGGGCAGATGTTATGTTAATTGTTCTTGCTCCCTCCCCCCCCCAAAATAAATAAGTAAATAAATAAAGAGGGTGGGAGGAAGCTTTTGGAGGTAATGGATATGTTTATGGCATAGATTGTGGTGATGGTTCACAGGTGTATACTTATCTCCAAACTCATCAAGTTGTATATATTAAATGCATACTGCTTTTTGTATGATAATCAGACCTCAGTAAAGTGGTTTTAAAAAAAGAGCAGAGGTCTCCCCTGGTGGCGCAGTGGTTGAGAGTCGGCCTGCCGATGCAGGGGACGCGGCGTTCGTGCCCGGGTCCGGGAAGATCCCACATGCCCCGGAGCGGTTGGGCCCGTGAGCCGTGGCCGCTGAGCCTGCGCGTCCGGAGCCTGTGCTCCACAACGGGAGAGGCCACGACGGTGAGAGGCCCGCCAAAAAAAAAAAAAAAAAAGCAGATATTTTGTTTTATTATTTGGGGTTGTAGTCTGAGCATAGCGCGTAGTATACAGGAGATACCTTACATTTAATCAATAAAGGCCAAAAGAAAGACTATAAATAAGGAAAAGGTCGTCAATTTGTGGTTTGCCTAAATCCTTCTCATGTTTCTTCTTGTAAAAGTAGAAGTTAGACACCTGGATTTGCTTAGATTATTCAGGAATGTAAGATAAATTAAATTTTAATGGATTAGGCCACATGCTTCCTCTTTTTTAATTTCCCAATCATTAATTGAGAATGAGCTCTTTGGAAGGCTTCATACTAGTACTGTGGATGCTTCCCCCCGCCCCCACCCCCCCCCCAAAAAAGCCCCCAAACAACAACCACCACAGAAACAAGATCTAGCCCCTGCCCATTGAATTTGAGAGTCTAGGAGCTGCCATTATATAAAAAGATGGTGAGATACACTCTGTGACCTAAAGAACAAGTAAAAAAGTCGGGGTAAAGAGGGCAGGCAGTTGGAGCTGAAAGCAATCAAGTGTAAACGGCCTGAGGCAAGGCAGTTTGGAGCCTTAGGAAAATGCAAAGCCTTCAGTGAGAAGTAATTTTAAGTGAGGTTGCCTGGAGGGCTAGATGAGACTATGGGAGTGGAGAGCCCGGCCAGACCCTCAGATGGAGGGCCTCACAAGTTCTAGATTTTTGTTGGCAGTTAAAGAAATGGAAATAATGGTTATTTAGAAGAAAGGGTAGCTGGTAGGGAAGATATTGGTCAATGACAAAAATTCTAAGGACTTTGAGCTGTTTCCAACTGGGAAAGATTCTCCCCCAAGCGCAGTATGTATTATATCCTCTGGTGTGGATATTACATGATTGTCCTTGCTAGGCAGCCTTTTAGTTAATTGCGGTTTCTTTGTCTTGCTGTTTGGTTAATGTGCTCGAGTTCACGGGGCTAGTGAAACAGCACGTAACGCAATTGATCAGCTTAAACTGGTTTTGCCTCCTTACATAGGTTGTTGTTTAATCAAACCTTGAGTTATTTTACAGAGACAGAACTGCACATCTCCAAGAAGGAACCCATGACCCCAGGATGACCCTGGAAGCAAGATCTTCAGTCTGCAGAACTCGGAGAATAGCAATGTTGCCTGGAGAGCCCGTGAAAGTCCTTCAATTAAGGAAAATCTGGCCTCCAGCAGCATGAGTAGCTTATATGGACTAATTCAAGACTAGCCAATTAGCTTCCAAGTTTGAAATTACCCTAACCCCTTAAATTTCACCCAGACCCGCTGGATTGAGGTGAGATTTGAGAGCCTTGTCTCCTGTGTTGGTCGGCCTTGCAGCGAAGCTCTTTCCTCAAAAACTGTTGCCATAGTGTTGGCTTCTGTGCACACAGGGCAGTGAGCCCTTGTTCAGTAAGTTTTGGCAACCCAGGTGAGATTTAGGTCTTGTGACCGCCTGCCTGAGGCACTGCGGCCCCTGGCAGAGTGTGGGCCCTCAGCACCAACCTTGAGTAGCCACCTAGACTGAATTTGTCTAGAAGGTCGGCTCTTGGGTTCCTGCTTCGCCGCCATGGCACTCCAGGCTCCTCGGGCTACTTTCACTTTTGAGAAAAGGAACAGCTCCTGGATCAGACGTCTTTTGGGTGAGTAACCTTGTTAAAATGTGCCTGTACCTGAATTGTCTAATAATCTCATCGGAATTGTGGGTTAGAGTCCTGCCTGGGGGAGGTTTTTCTTGGTCGGGATAGAGTCCAGGTTAGAGTCCTAAGGCTAGGATCGTGGGCTAGAGTCCCACCCTAAGAGAGACAGTACAAAAGGTTACAGCTGCTGAGGTACTCAGAGGATTGGGTTAAAGTCCCAGGCCTTTGGATTTGTTTGCCTATGTTTGTTTATGTCTGACTGTTATATTTGTTAGGATTGGCTAATGGGAGTTGGCTATTGGATGACTGTGGCAAAACTTTATTAAACCTGATATTAATGAGGGTCCTCTGACTCAGGAGATGAAGGACCTTGCTCCTGGACTGGAAACCTTGCTGTACAGAGTGATGGGGTTTTTCCCCCATGCCTAAGATGATTGCCTGGAGGTGGTGTTACACGTGTATATTCCTTTTTTATTTTTTTGTCGTTTTTTTGGAGAATAGTTGATTTGCCATGTTGTGTTCGTTTCAGGTGTACAGCAAAGTGAATCAGTTATACATAGACATATATTCTTTCTTTTTCAGATTCTTTTCTCATATAGGTTATCACAGAATATTGAGTAGGATTCCTTGTGCTATACAGTAGGTCCTTGTTGGTTATCTGTCTTAGATATAGTAGTGTGTATGTTAATCCCAAGCTCCTGATGTATCCATTCCCCCCACCACGTTTCCCCTTTGGTAACCATAAGTTTGTTTTCGATATCTGTAAGTCTGTTTCTGTTTTGTAAGTAAGTTCATTTGTGTCATTGTTAAAAATTAGATTCCACAGATGAGTGATATATGATATTTGTCTTTCTGTCTGACTTATTTCACTTAGTGTGATAACCTCTAGGTCCGTCCATGTTGCTGCAGATGGCATTCTTTCTTTCTTTTTTTATGACTGAGTAATATTCCGTTGTATATATGTACCACATAGTTTTTATCCATTCCTTTGTCGATGGACATTTAGGTTGCTTCCACGTCTTGGCTATTGTAAATAGTGCTGCAGTGAACATTGGGGTGTGTGTACCTTTTCAAATTATGGTTTCCTTTGGATATGTGCACAGGAGTGGGATTGCTGGATCGCATGGTATATATTTTTTTAAATTTTATTGGAGTATAGTTGATTTACAATGTGTTTGTTTCAGGTGTGCAGCAAAGTGATTCAGTTACACATATACATATATTCGTTCATTTTCAGATTCTTTTCTCATACAGGTTATCACAGAATATTGAGCACAGTTCCCTGTGCTATACAGTAGGTCCTCGTTGGTTATCGGTCTTATATATAGTAGTGTGTATGTTAATCCCAAGCTCCTGACTTATCCCTCCCCCCCCACCACGTTTCCCCTTTGGTAACCATTAAGTTAGTTTTCGATATCTGTAAGTCTGTTTCTGTTTTGCAAATAAGTTCATTTGTGTCATTTTCTTTTTCAACACATTTTTTAAACATCTTTATTGGAGTATAACTGCTTTACAATGGTGTGTTAGTTTCTGCTGTATACCAAAGTGAATCAGCGATACCTATACATATATCCCCATATCTCTTCCCTCTTGCGTGTCCCCTGCATTGGCAGGCAGATTCTTAACCACTGCACCACCAGGGAAGTCCCGGAATAAAGTTTTCATCTCAAAAGCCAGTGCCATAGTGTTGGCTTCTATGCATGTCAGGCAGTGAGCCCTTGCTGGGTAACACTAGTAAATGACAGACCTGGGACTAGACTCCTGGTCTGAATTCCTCTAGATCTCACAGTGCTATACTCCTCTTGGCCTAAAGCAGAGCTTGTATTCCTTGATACTCAAATGTGTCTTGGGATAAAAATAAGGACTCTGTAGGTAAAGAACGGGATTGGAATATATCCAAAGCATTGAAGAATACCTCAGTAAATGACAGTTAGGAATAAGGAGGAGGAACAGGAATAAGGAGAAGAAACAGATGATACTCAGTGACAATAAGATCATCTCTGTATGCACTGTCAGATAACCTCAATCAGCGGAATCACAGAACCATCCTGGACAGCTCCTTTCCTCTAGAAGTATGCGCATATCTCAGATACTGTGGGTTGGGTTCTAGGTCACCGCAGTAATGCAATAAAGTAAATCACAGGAAATTGTGGCTTTCCCAGTGCTTATAAAAGTTGTTAATCCTATTGTACACTTACTAGACAGTGTCTTAAAAAATGTACACATCTTAATTTAAGAGTACAAAACAGTTACAATAATAGCAAAGATAACTGAGCAGAGAACCATAAGAAAATAATGAAAAAGTTTAAAATATTTCAAGAATTCACAGAATGTGGCACAGGGACCCCACGTGAACACATGGTGTTGGGAAAACGGTGCCCATTCGCATGTTCAATGCACGGTAACCACAAACTTACAATTTGTAATAAAACAGAATATCTGTGAAGCATGATTAAGTGAAATACGATAAAAAGAGGTATGCCTATAAGTCAATTAAAACAAGTCACAGAAGAGGCTAATTCTGGCTATTGAAAAGGACAGATTAGCATTATTTTTCTCTGGGAGCCCACCCCTGTCCTGGGCCCCCTGCCTTATGTTGCATTTTCCCCATCTCACGTCAAGTCTGGGACATGAAACTACAAGGTTTGCATTAGGTACACTGCTCAAGAGTTTGCAGGGATGTGGCATTCCCCAGGAACCTTTTAATCCAAGAGGTAGACAAACTGAACACCCCGCCCCCCCACCACCATGAGTGAGGACTGGAGAGACAACCACGCCAAACTATAGGTCATTCAGAGAGCTGCCCAGACGTGCTCTCAGACCTAGAATGCCCAGGCAGGGCCTCCTCTCTTGTAAGTCTCATAGTTCTCAGCGAGGTCAAAGTCTTGGTCTAAGAAGAACAGCCTCAGTTCAGTAGAGGGAGAAGCTCAGGTTGGAGGGTCACGGAGGATCAGGTCCCTGGACTGGCCAGGAGTATGGTGGGGTCCCTGAGTGAGGAAAGAGGTATCACCAGACCCACAGATGAGGGGGCTTTACAGACCCTTGCCCCCATTCTTAACCACGAGAGGCCCCAGGCAGAGCTATAGGGATGAGAAGCCTCCTCATTTCTGTCTGTCTGGTCTCGGCGAGAGAAGGGCTTTGTCTATCAGGATCAGGTCCCAGTTCTGCAAGGGAAAGGGATCTTGGCCATAACCAGGCAAACCAGGGTCAAGGTGAGGACCTCAGGGCTAATGAGAGGGTCTCTCTCCCAAGGAGGGAGGCTCACAGTGTGGCACCCCTCTTGTCAGGTGGAGATGGTCAGAGCAACGCCCTGACTTCCCCACTAGGGACTCCGGGAGGTGAGGGCTTTGTTTGGAGGCTGGAGGGCTCGGGACCACAGAGGGAGGGGTCACGGGCTCTGACAGATGGCCCGGAGAGAACCGTGAGGGAGGATGAAGGGATGGCTGACCTCTGAACCCCGGGGTCCGGTAGAGCCCCGCCCTTCCCGTCAGCCCTTGGAACCCCACTCAAGGCAGCCATAGCCGGAAGTGGCCCCCACACTTCCGGTCCTGGGGCGAGGAGCTGGACGGTTGTTCACGGCGGTTGTTCGGCCAAGGGCGGATTCCCAGGACTGATCTGCAGTCGAGGTGAGGACCTGAATGCGGACCCAAGGGACCCTTCCCCCCTCCCGTAACAAAGGTGACCCCCACAAATCCCGCCTCTGTGATCAAAAGTGGAAGGTTCCCAAAAAGCCGTTAGGCTGAGTTCTGCCTGGAAATTCTCAAGGGGGAAAGCCGTAATAATCTAAGAGAGAATTTTCTGATTCTGTCAACCAAGGAAACCTAGGCCCTAAGTGAAGTCAAGGCAGGGGGCGGGGCGGGGCCTGAGTGCTAATGAGGGAGTAGAGATGGCAACAAAGCAGCACCCATGCACTCAGTTCCCGGAGGCTCCAGGCCGGGGTGGGGGTGGTCCTATATAGCAGGCCCCGACTTCACCCCACCCCCGAGGAGCTCAAGGAGGTGAAGCTTGTGGGCACAGTTCAGTAAAGGGAGGAGTCCCAGGCTCTGACAGCTTCCAAGATGGGGACCCTGTATGTAGGACCTAGGGACCACCGACTCCAGAACACTGGAGGACCACAGACCCCCGCCCCTGCTGTCAGCTGTCAGAGACCCTGAGTAGTTGTGGCCGGATGTGAGTCATCGTGACTTTGGCTTCAGAGGTTCCAGGAAGTGAGAACTTTCATCTGAGGGCCATGCCTCCGGCCGGCCAAGAGAAAATTCCCAGTACTGGGCTGGAGTCAAGGTGAAGACTTTGAGTGGGGAGTGAGGGGTGCCACTCGGCCCATAACAAACTGCACTAAGTCTCGCAGCTGCTGTAGGCCCTGGGAAGCCCCAACAGAGCCATCAAACTGAGTTCTGCCTGAGATGTCTCAGGGATGGGAGGGCCTTGGTCTAGGGAGTAGCTCCATCTTGCAGATGGAGGATACCTAGGTCCTAACTGAGGTGAAGGTGAGGGCCCTAAATACTAATGAGGGGGCCTATCCCCATTATTAGGGGTGGCACCACAAAGCAGCGCCCCTACACTTGTGGGAGGCTCCAGCCAGGGGTAGTCATATATGTAGGACCCTGACTTTCCCCTCTAGGGACTCAGGGAATTGAGGGCTTTGGTCTGAGGGTGGACTACCCAGGTTATTGGTGGGAGGAGTCCTAAGTCCTACCCAGAGTCAAGGTAAGAGACCTGAGTGAGGACTAAGGTGAACACCGACTCTAAAATGTAGGGTCCTATAAATTCTGCCCGTGTTCTGAGTAGAAACCAAGAGTATCTGTCAAGCTGAAGCACTCTTCTCATTTGTCTGGAGAGTTCAGAGATGTGAGGATGTTGGACTAATTGAATAGCCTCAATTCTGCAGAGGGAAGAGACCCAGGGCTTTATAGGAGTCAGGGTGAGGACCCTGAAAGAACGGTGATGATACCACTCACCCACAAACAGAGGAGGCAACAGAGAGTGCCCCCCCTCCTTGCTCGCAGCACTGAGGAGCCCAGGTATGGAAGTCAGGTGTATGTGACCCCTCCTTTTTTTCGGATGGTATCAGATTGGTGAGAGTCTTTGTCTGAGAAGAGGTACATCAGATCAGACGCAGGTATCCCAGGCCCTACCTAGAGCCAAGGCAAGGACCCTGAATGAGGACTGAGGACCCCAATGAGCCCAGGACAGAGTCCCATAGAGCTGTCAGCTGTGGGTGCCCCCCTGGCAGGGGCACTGGGCTGCGGTGCCCCTTCACTTCTTCTTAAGGTATCCCAGAAAGATGAGGACCTGGGTCTGAGGTATCAATTTAGAGCAGCACAGAGGAGGGGACCCAGGCCCTGCCAAAAGTGGCTGTGATGGTCCTGAATATGAACTGAGGGGACCCCCACGCTCCAGAGTAGAGGGGGCTCCACAAGGACTAGATAATTGCCCACTGCTGCTCTCAGCCCCAGTAAGCACCAGGCAGGGCTGGCAGGCTGCAGCCTGGGGCTCACTTTAATTATTTCCACAGGGTTCTTAGAGGACAGGGTGATCAGAACAGGAGTCCTGTGTGTTCATAGAGCAGTGCCCACGTGGAAACCTACAGAGCGGCCCTCTTAAAGGCAGGGTGGTACCTCCCTGCTGTGGGCGCTCACACCCTCTCATCCCCTCTCCTCTCTGCCAGATCACCCGCTGTCCTACCTGCACTCCTGCCTGTTGTCCCTGACCACAGTCACCATGCGTCGGGGTCAGAGGAGTAAGCTCCGCACCCGTGAGAGACGCCGCCAGGCCCAAAGTGGGACCCAGGGTCTGACAGGTGCTCAGGCCACTCCAGCCGCCTCGTCTTCATCTCCTCCTCCTCCTCTTGGAGTTACTACTCAGAGAAAGCTGGGTGCTAAGTCATGTAGCACTCTCAAGAGTCCTCAGAGGGCCCGAGCCACCAGCACTAAGCCTGCAGGTGTTTCTCCCAGAAGATCATACAAAGGAGCCAAAGGCCAAATGGAGAAAAAGCAGAGGTCCTCTCAGGCCCCCGTCCCCGCTGTGCGGTCTCGAAAACGCCCTCTAAGGAAGACAGCGAATGTGTTGGTGCAGTTCCTGATGCACATGTATAAAAAGAAAAAGCCTGCTATGAAAGCACATATGCTGAAGTTTATCGGTAAAAAGTACCAAAACCGATTCCTTGAGATCCTCAGAAGAGCTTCTTTCAGCATGGAGGTGGTATTTGGTATTGACGTAAAGGAAGTGGACCCTACCAAGCATTCTTATACCTTTGTCAGCAAAATGGCTCTCCCCAACAATGGGGCCGTGGGCCGCGTCAGGGGATTCCCCAAGACTGGTCTCCTGCTGCATCTCCTGGGTGTGATCCTCATGAAGGGCAACTGCGCCACAGAGGAGACTATCTGGGAATTCCTGAATAAGATGAGAATCTATGCTGGGAAGAGGCACTTCCTATTTGGGGAGCCCAAGAAGCTCATCACCCAAGATTTGGTGAAGCTGAAGTATTTGGAATACCGGCAAGTGGCCAACAGTGATCCAGCACGCTACGAGTTCCTGTGGGGCCCGAGAGCCCACGCCGAGACCAGCAAGATGAAAGTCCTGGAGTTCCTGGCCAAGGTCAATCACACCGTCCCCAGTGCCTTCCAGTCTTGCTATGAAGAAGCTTTGAAAGATGAGGAAGAGAGAGCCCAAGCCAGTGGGTGTTCCAGTGTTCTGTCCAGCTCCTCCCACACAGAATCTGGGGCAGAGCCTGTACTTCGTGGCTGAAGAGAGCATTCAGTGTTCCAAGTAGTGTAGGGCTGGTTGTGACGGAGGGAACAGGGTATCAAAACCCTTGTGTTCCTGTTCTGTATGGGGAATTTGGAAATACGTCTGTGTTTTTGTTTTTTGCTGTTTTTCAAACGCTCCTCCTAAATGAAATTTTATTTAGCGTTATAATGTAAGTTTATGAATTACATCAGTCATACTTACTGTTGTTTATCAGGTATAAGAATAAGAGTTTTGCTGTTTTGTAAAACAGATTGGGAAAACTTCCATCTTGTTTAGTAATGTGGTGGAAGATAACATGGCATTGCAATATGCAATTCCTTGAAAATGTGAAAAAGTATAGTATAGTATACCGTAGTATAGCATAGAAAAAGGAAGATGGTCAATATTTGGTTTCCTAATTCATTTGACTCTGATTTATAAAATTATAAATAACTGTATGTGCTTGGCTCATTCAACAATGTAGAATTAAATGATAATAAATTAGACCTCATGCTCACAGGCTCATTTATTCCCCAAACGTTAATTGAGCATCTGCTCTCAGAAGGCTCCATCCATGCTAGTACTGTGAGAGCCGAGACGAAGAAGACCTAGCCGCTGACCGTAAAATTATAGAGTCGAGAAGCAGCTCTCATATAACGAAAATGGTGATACATATACTCTAAGACCAAAAGGACAAATGAAACTACAGGGTAAGAAAGGAGAGGGGTGGTTTCAGATGATGGCAGTCAAATGTAAATTCCCTGACGCAAGGCAGTGGCGGGCCTTGGGAAAATGTCAGTCCTTCAGTGGGAGGTGGTCATAAGTTAGGTGCGCGGCGGGCTAGATGAGACTGATCATTTTGAGCAGGGGCCAGATCCTCAGACGGTGGGTCGTATAGTTGAAAGACAAAGCCTGGAATGGGAAACTGCCCTTAGCAGTTACAGGCACACTTCATTTTGTTGTGCTTTGCTTTATTGTATTTCACAGATACTGCTTTTTCTTTTCTTTCTTTTTTTTTTTTTTTTTTTAACAAATTGTAGGTTTGTGTCAACCTTGCTTCCAGCAAGTCTTTCAGCGCCATTTTTCCAACAGCGTTTCCTCACTTCATGTCTCTGTGTCACATTTTGGTGATTCTCACGATATTTCATACCTTCCCCCAGCAAAAAGATGGACTCGCTGAAGGCTCAGATGATGGTTGGCATTTTTTAGCAGAAAGGTATTTTTTAATTAAGGTGTGTACATTGTTCTTAGACATAACGCTATTGCACGCTTAATAGACTGCAGTATAGTGTAAACATACATTTTATGAGAGCACTGGGAAACCGAAAAATTCTTGTGACTCACTTTATTGTGCTATTCACTTTATTTTGGGGGGTCTGGAACCAAACCTGCTATACCTTCGAGGTCTCCCTGTACTTTGGGGTTGTGGGTAAATCAGAGAGAAATCACCTGAGGCAGGAATAGAATGTGTCCTGTGCTCTTGTCCCAGTGCAGGTGAACGCTATGCAAATTAGATGTTTTATTCACGTTGTCATATCTCCAGGGAGTTTCTGAGAAACAAGGGTGGTACTCCCCTGAGGTGGGATGCCCAGAAGCCACTGGACTAGCACTCTTTGCCCTAGTTGGGGGAGCCAGAGCCTACTCCACTGAAAAAACATCATTCAAATTAGGTTATCTTGATTGTAATTTGGCAAACTCTAGGCAAGGAATAGATATGCGTGGGTGGTTAAAGGAATGAACGTGGGAGTGGTTTATAAAGAAGGGCAACTGAGAGGGAGGTAAGTTTTTGGTCCGTGAAACATTTTAGAGCTTCGTGTTGCATCTACTGAGGAAGTCTACCTCATGTTGACCTTGAATGACATACTCTCACAGGGAAATACTAGTTTCCCTTGCTAAGCAGGATTTTGCCTGATAGGGGTTTCTTTGCCCTAGAGCCCTGCTTATTCTCTGACATCTCCTGGATTGAAAATTAAATCTCAGTGTAGTGGGTTGAAACTCCAGGGGACAAATTAATCATAGTAAGAACTGGCATCCTTGAAAGTCTCAGTACCGGCCAGGCAATGGGCCAGGCACTTCATAGGCATTATATAAATTCTATCAGTCCCCAAGACAGAGCTTCTCAAGCCCATTTCACAGATGAAAAGACCGGGGCTCACAGAGTTGGGTAATGTGTTCAATTTCACACAGCTGTTAAGTGACAGTGTTGGAACTAGACTCCTGGCCTAACTAAGTCTGACGCCCACACTTTACCATTCCTCCCAGCCCGAGGCCAACTTTGTGTTCCTTAATTCACCTTACTTCTCACTCGCTACAAAATATATCTCAGGTGATAAAAAGGAGGACTCTGCGCCCAAAACACTGGATGGGAATACATAAGCACAGCAATAAGCGTATCAAACTAGTTGAAAAGGGTGAAGAAAGCAGAGGAAGGTATTTAGTGACAGTATGATCATCTACATATCCAAAGCCAGATAACCTCAAGAGATCAGGGGCTCAGAAAATCATGCTGGACAGCCCTTTGCATTTGGAAGTTAAATCTATTCAAAGAGAAGTTGCATAAAAGGCCAAGTCTTGCTGGTAAAGAGAAGGGAAAAACCAACGTATTTTTTTTTTCCTTGACGGCACATCCATCCTGCCTTGCGTTACAACTTCCCTACTTCACATCACTCCTGGGACAGAGACCCAGTCTCTGAAGGGTTTGCAGTAGGGAAACTGGCCAAGAGTTTGCAGGGAGGTGCCCTTTCCCAGGAAGCCTTTAATCGAGAAACAGGAGCCACGATGAAGGGCCCCTTACAGGTGGCCTGGGGAGAGCAACATGCCGGGCAAAGTTGTCAGCCTGAGCATGCTCTCACTTACTCGTCGGGGTTCTCAGGGACTTGTGAGTCCTACCTAGGAGGATGAGCTCAGGTCAGTAGAGGGAGGAGTCCCAGTCACTGCCACACGAGATGGTGAGGACCCTGAATGAGGAATGAAGGAGGCACACCCGCCACCCCCGAACAGTGTGTCCCATGGACTCCTGACCCTGCCGTCAGCCCTCAGAGTCCCCAGACAGCCTTGGCAAGATGTGGCTGAACCTGATTTCCACGTGAGAGGTTGAGAAAGTGAAGACTTTGGCCTGAGGTTGGCCAACTCAGGTCAGTAGAGAGAGGATTTCCAAGGTGTGCCAGGAGGAAGGTGAGCACCCTGAAGAGTTCAGGGCCCACCAAACCCATATCAGCGGAATCCCCCCTGTTGCCGTGACAGATCCTGGTGTAATGGTCAGGAAGAGATGGCCTCATATCCTTCTCAGGGATAACAGAAAAGTGAGGAACTTGGTTTGAGGGGGAGGTCCCGGGGCAGCAGAGGGGGGAATCTTAGGCCTTCACGTGAGTCAGATTCAGGGTACTGAGTTAGAACCCTGAGTGGGATCACCATCATATGGTCTCAAGCTGCCTGATAACAGTTGTCACTCATGGCATGGCAGGTGTGGCCAAGTAAAGGCCACCCTCACCTCCTCCTATTGGATCTCAGGGAAATAAGAGCCTTTAAGTGACAGTGTTGGAACTAGACTCCTGGCCTAACTAAGTCTGACGCCCACACTTTACCATTCCTCCCAGCCCGAGGCCAACTTTGTGTTCCTTAATTCACCTTGCTTCTCACTCACTACACAATATATCTCAGGTGATAAAAAGGAGGACTCTGTGCCCAAAACACTGGATGGGAATACATAAGCACAGCAATAAGCGTATGAAAATAGTTGAAAAGCGTGAAGAAAGCAGGGGAAGATATTGAGTGACAGTATGATCATCTACATTTCCAAAGTCAGATAACCTCAAAAGATCAGGGGCTCAGAAAATCATGCTGCACAGCCCTTTGCATTTGGAAGTTAAATCTATGCAAAGAGAAGTTACCTAAAAGGCCAAGTCTTGCTGGTAAAGAGAAGGGAGAAGCCAATGTATTTTTTTTTTTCCTTGACGGCAGATCCATCCTGCCTCGCGTTACAACCTCCCTACTTCACATCACTCCTGGGACGGAGACCCGGTCTCTGAAGGGTTTGCGATAGGGAAACTGGTCAAGAGTTTGCAGGGAGGTGCCCTTTCCCGGGAAGCCTTTGATCGAGAAACAGGAGCCACGATGAAGGGCCCCTTACAGGTGGCCTGGGGAGAGCAACGTGCCAGGCAAAGTGGTCAGCCTGAGCATGCTCTCACTCACTCGTCGGGGTTCTCAGGGACTTGTGAGACCTACCTAGGAGGATGAGCTCAGGTCGGTAGAGGGAGGAGTCCCCGTCTCTGCCACGCGAGATGGTGAGGACCCCGAATGAGGAATGAAGGAGGCACACCCGCCACCCGCGAACAGTGTGTCCCATGGACTCCTGACCCTGCCGTCAGCCCTCAGCGTCCCCAGACGGCCTTGGCAAGACGTGGCTGAACCTGATTGCCACGTGAGCGGTTGAGAAAGTGAAGACTTTGGCCTGAGGTTGGCCAACTCAGGTCAGTAGAGAGAGGATTTCCAAGGTGTGCCAGGAGGAAGGTGAGCACCCTGAAGAGTTCAGGGCCCACCAAACCCATATCAGCGGAATCCCCCCTGTTGCCGTGACAGATCCTGGTGTAATGGTCAGGAAGAGATGGCCTCATATCCTTCTCAGGGATAACAGAAAAGTGAGGAACTTGGTTTGAGGGGGAGGTCCCGGGGCAGCAGAGGGGGGAATCTTAGGCCTTCACGTGAGTCAGATTCAGGGTACTGAGTTAGAACCCTGAGTGGGATCACCATCATATGGTCTCAAGCTGCCTGATAACAGTTGTCACTCATGGCATGGCAGGTGTGGCCAAGTAAAGGCCACCCTCACCTCCTCCTATTGGATCTCAGGGAAATAAGAGCCTTTCTCTGAAGAAATGTCCTCAGGTCGAGAAAGAGGGGAGCCTCAGGCCCTGCCAGGCGGCAGAGCAAGGAAACTGAGTGAGGACTGAGACGCCCACCCACTCTTGGATAGAGGGGAAAACTGGCGCTGCGCCTGCACTCAAGACTTAAATCCCCAGGGAAGGGTGTGAAGCTGAGCAACAACCACCCGCCCCCATCAGTTTTTTTTTTTTTTAGTTCACTTTATTTTTTTTTAAAGCAGTTTTAGGTTCACAGCAAAATGGAGCAGAAAGGACAGAGGATTCCCACGTACCCTCCTCCCTGACACAGCGCACACCTCCCCCACTATCAACATCCCCCATCAGAGTGGGCCGTTTGCTACGATCTGTGAAGCTACGTTGACACATCATTAGCACACAAAGTCCCAAGTTACATTAGGTTTCATTCTTGGTGGTGTACACTTTGTGGGTTCCGACGAATGTATGATGACTTGTGTCTACCATTATCGTGTCATACAGAGTCATTTCACTACCCTAAACATCCTCTGTGCTCTAGTCATCCCTCCCTGACCCCAGCCCCTGGCAACCACTGGTCTTTTTACTTTTTCTATAGCTTTGCCTTTTTCCAGGATGTCATGTAGTTGGAATCATGCAGCCTGTAGCCTTTTAAGATTGGTTTCTTTCACTTAATAATACACATCTAAGGTTCCTCCATGTCTTTTCATGGTTTGATAACTCATTTATTTCTAGCACTGAACAGTATTCCATTATTTATCCATTTACCTGCTGAAGGACACCTTTGTTGCTTTTAAGTTTTGGCAATTACGAGTAAAGCTGCTATAAACATCAGTGTGCAGGTTTTTGTGTGGATGTAAGTTTCCAACTCATTTTGGTAAATGCCAAGGAGCATGATTACTAGATTGTATGGTAAGAGTATGTTTAGTTGGTTTTTAAAAAAAAAAACAATGTATTGAGGTAGGATGGACATACAAAAACCGTACATATTTAATGTATACAAATTGATGAGTTTGGAGATAAGTATCCACTTGTGAAACTATCAGTCACCACAGTTTATGCCATAAACATATCTATGACCTCCAAATGTTTCCTCCCACCCTTTTTATTGTGTGTGTGTGATAAGAACACATACCATAAGATTTAACCTGTTAGAAAGTGTACAGTATAGTATTCTTTTTATTCATTTATTTACTTATTTATTTATGGCTGCGTTGGGTCTCCTGTTGCTGCGTGCGGGCTTTCTGTAGTTGCGGCGAGCGGGGGCTACTCTTCGTTGTGGTGCGCGGGCTTCTCATTGCGGTGGCTTCTCTTGTTGCAGAGCATGGGCTGTAGGTGCGTGAGCTCAGTAGTTGTGGCGCACGGGCTTAGTTGCTCCGCGGCATGTGGGATCTTCCCGGAAGAGGGATCGAACCCGTGTCCCCTGCATTGGCAGGCGGATTCTTAACCACTACGCCACCAGGGAAGTCCCCAATATAGTATTCTTAACTGTAAACTCTATGCTGTATAGTAGATCCCCAGGACTTACCTTGCATAACTGAAACTTTGTAACTTTTGATTAAAACCTTCTCATTTTCCCCATCTCCATAGCCCCTGGCAACCACCACTCTACTCTGCTTCTCTGACTTTGACTATTTTAGATTCCTCATATAAAGCACATCATGTAGTATTTGTCCTTCTGTGTCTGGCTTATTTCACTGGAACATAATGTTCTCTAGATTTATTCACGCTGTCATAGCTGGAGAAGTTAGCTTCTTTTTAAAGCTGAATGATATTCCATTGTATGTATATTTTACACTTTCTTTATCCATTCATCCATCGGTGGACATTTAGGTTGCTTCCATAGCTTGGCTATTATGAATAATGCTGCAACGAACATGGGAATGCAGATATCTCTTCAAGGTCCTGATTTCAGTTCCTTTGGATAGGAGTGGGATTGCCGACAATATCATAGGTTATTTTTGACTTTTTGAGGAGCCTCCATACTGTTTCCCATAGTGGCTGGACCAATTTACATTCCCAGCAACAGTATAGAATATGTTTAGTTTACTAGGAAACTTGCAAACTGGCTTCCAAAGCAGCTATACCATTTGCATCACCACCAACAATGAAAGCGTTCTTGTTGAATCACATCCTCACCAGCATTTGGTGCTGTCAGTCCTTTGGATTTTGGCATGTAGTGGTATCCGGTTGTAATTTTAATTTGCAGTTCCCTAATGGTATATGATGGTGAGCGTCTTTTCATAGGCTTGTTTGCCATCTGTATAGCTTCCTTAGTGAGGTATCTATTCATATCTTTCGTCCATTTTTTATCGGGTTGTTAGGTTCCTTCTTATTGAATTTTAAGAGTTCTCTGTATATTTTGGATGAAAGCCTTCATCAGATATGTCTTTTGCAAATATTTCCTCTGAGACTGTAGCTCATCTCTTGTTCCCTTGATGGTGTATTTTTGCAGATTAGAAGTTTAAGGGAATGAACTCTAGCTTATCAATTATTTCTTTCATGGATCCCCATCACATTTTATATGAGTTCTGGAAGGAGGTGAGATCCTTGGTCTGAAGGTCCAGCCCCCAGTCAGCAAAAGGAAGAGTCCATGACCCCGTGCGGTATCCAAGTGAGGACTCCAAATGATGACTTAGGATCTAACAAGCTCAGGACAGAGAGGTACCCACAGAGCTTTAACTACTGGGTTCCCCCTGGTAAGAGTGGTCGGCTGCGGTGCCCCTCTCACTTCCTTCTTGTGGGTCCCGGAGAGCTTTGGGGTGTCAACTTTAGAGTAACAGAGAGGGGAGTTTCCAGGCCTTGCCAAGAGCTGTCATGATAATCCTGAAGCTAACCATAGAGGACTCCCTACACTGAGAAACACAAGTGGCCCCACTGTCAACCATGCTGTCACCCTAGGCAAGTAAAACACAGGGCAGGCAGGCTGCAGCCTAAGGCTCACCGTTTCTCCACTGGGTTCTCAGGGACAGGTTGACCAGGAGAACAAGAGCCCTGCACATTCCTAGGGCAGTGCCCGCAAGGAAACCTGCAGAGATGGACTTGGTTAAAGCTGATGTGGACTCTCCCTGCTGAAGGTCCTCACACCATCTCATTCTCCGCCCCCCCTCCCTCCTCCAAGTGCGGGCGTCACCCACACTCCTGCCTGCTGTCCCTGATCGCACTCATTCCCGAGGGTCACAGAGTAAACCCAGTGCTCGTGAGAAATGCCAGCGTGCCCGGGGTGCGACCCAGGATCTCCAGGGTGCTCAAACCACTCGGCAGGAAAGAGTCCCCTTCTTCTCTTCCTCTCCTGTTTTGGGGATGTTTCCTTGGATTCCCCTGTGGCTGGCATTCCTAGGAGCCTCAGAGATCCACATCCACCATCATTACTCCTCAGCTGTTTCATGCACAACGTCTGAACAAGGTGTCAAGAGCCAAGAGGAGAAAGTGCACGTCGCCCTAAAGCCTCAACCTCCACTGAGAGCTTACGGAACGACCTTCTAACCAGGAAGGCAGGGATGTTGGTGCAATTCCTACTGCAGAAATATAAAAGAGCCCATTATGAAGGTAGACATGCTGAAGGTTGTCAACAAAATGTACAGGGTGCACTTCCCTGAGATCCTCAGGAGAGCCACTGAGCACATGGCACTGGTCCGTGGTCTTGACTTGAAGGAAGTCAAGCCGAGTGGTGGTTCCTATGCCCTTGTCAGCAAGCTAGACCTCACCGATGAAGGCAGCCTGAGGAGTGGCTGGCCGCTTCCGAAGAATGGGCTTCTGATGCCTCTCCTGTGTGAGATCTTCTTGAATGGCGACCGCGCCTCTGAGGAGGAGATCTGGGAATTCCTGAGTATTTTAGGCGTCTGTGATGGAATGGAGCATTCAATCTTCGGGGACCCCAGGAAGCTTATCACAGAAGATCTGGTGCAGGAAAAGTACCTGGTGCTTGACTTGAAGGAAGTCAAGCCGAGTGGTGGTGCCTATGCCCTTGTCAGCAAGCTAGACCTCACCGATGAAGGCAGCCTGAGGAGTGGCTGGCCGCTTCCGAAGAATGGGGTCCTGATGCGTCTCCTGGGTGCGATCTTCTTGAATGGCGGCCGCGCCTCTGAGAAGGAGATCTGGGAATTCCTGAATATTTTAGGCGTCTGTGATGGAAAGAAGCATTCAATCTTCGGGGACCCCAGGAAGCTTATCACAGAAGATCTGGTGCAGGAAAAGTACCTGGTGTATCGTCAGGTGCGCGAGAGTGATCCCCCACGCTATGAGTTCCTGTGGGGCCGCAGAGCCCGTGCTGAAACCAGCAAGATGAAAGTGCTGGAGTTTGTGGCCAAGGTCACTGGTACCGTCCCCAGTGCCTTTCCAGTCCATTATGAAGAGGCTTTGAGAGATGAGGGAGAGAGAGCCCGAGCCTGAGCTGCAGCCAGGGCTGGCACTGCTGCCACGGCCAGTGCACATTCCAGGGCCACATCCAGTCGCTCCTGTCACCCCTAGTGAGGTAGAGGCCGATTCTTCACTTTGTGGTTGGAAAAGCCTGTTAACCTGGGTTCCTGATATGCATACATTCCTATTGACTTATTTTTTTGGTAATTTTTTCAAAAGAAAGTTTATTTAGATTCAGAACATAAGCTTATGAATGACATGGGTCAGACACTTTTTGCTCTTTATCAGATTTAGAAGTAAGAATTTTGTTTTTTGAAATAGAAATTGAAAATTTTTAAATCATCTTTGTGATCCAGAACAAGATTGCATGGAATTGGAATAGGGATATCCTTGGTAATGTGAAAGAACTCCACAGTAAAATAGGATAAGAAGATAGAGAAAAAAATTTAAAGTTGTTCACTTACGGGTTTGGCGTACTCCATTCAGTCTTTCTTTTCCAAAATTTAAAAGATATATGCCTTTTAAATTTAGGAAAAGTTGTATACCTTTTGCATTTAGGATGTGCTTAAATTATTCAAGAAAATATGAGTTTATGGGACTGTAAATTGATGCAGCCACTATGGAAAACAGTATAGAGGTTCATCAAAAAATTGAAAATAGAACTACCATGTGATCCAGCAATTCCACTCCCAGAAATTTATCCAAAGGAAAAGAAAACAACAACTTTTTTGAAAAGATATCTGCACCCCCCCATATTCATTTATTTATCATAACCAAGACATGAAAACAACGTAAGTGTTCATTAATAGATGAATGGATAAAGAAAATGTGATACACACATACACACACAGTCACACTCTCACCCTCCCTCGGATATTATTCAGCCATTAAAAAAAAAAAAAGGAAATCCTGCCATTTGCAATAACACAGAGGGACAGACAAAGACAGATACTATATGATCTCACTTATACGTGGAAATGTAAAAAAAAAAAACACCCAGAGATACAGAGAACAGATTGGTGGTTGCCACAGGTGTGGGGTGGAGGATGGATGAAATGGGTGTAAATGGCCAAACGGTACAAACCATTTACAAAATAAGGGGATGTAATGTACAGCATGGTGACTATAGTTAATAATACTGTATTGTATATTTGAAAGTTGTTAAGAGAATAGATCTTTTTTAATTGAGGTGTAGTTGATGTACAGTATTTTATAAGTTTCATGTACACAACAGAGTGATTCACAATGTTTAAAGGTTATATGACCGCGCCTCTGAGGAGGAGATCTGGGAATTCCTGAGTATTTTAGGCGTCTGTGATGGAATGGGGCATTCAGTCTTCGGGGACCCCAGGAAGCTTATCACAGAAGATCTGGTGCAGGAAAAGTACCTGGTGTATCGTCAGGTGCCCGACAGCGATCCCCCACGCTATGAGTTCCTGTGGGGCCGCAGAGCCCGTGCTGAAACCAGCAAGATGAAAGTGCTGGAGTTTGTGGCCAAGGTCACTGGTACCGTCCCCAGTGCCTTTCCAGTCCATTATGAAGAGGCTTTGAGAGATGAGGGAGAGAGAGCCCGAGCCTGAGCTGCAGCCAGGGCTGGCACTGCTGCCACGGCCAGTGCACATTCCAGGGCCACATCCAGTCGCTCCTGTCACCCCTAGTGAGGTAGAGGCCGATTCTTCACTTTGTGGTTGGAAAAGCCTGTTAACCTGGGTTCCTGATATGCATACATTCCTATTGACTTATTTTTTTGGTAATTTTTTCAAAAGAAAGTTTATTTAGATTCAGAACATAAGCTTATGAATGACATGGGTCAGACACTTTTTGCTCTTTATCAGATTTAGAAGTAAGAATTTTGTTTTTTGAAATAGAAATTGAAAATTTTTAAATCATCTTTGTGATCCAGAACAAGATTGCATGGAATTGGAATAGGGATATCCTTGGTAATGTGAAAGAACTCCACAGTAAAATAGGATAAGAAGATAGAGAAAAAAATTTAAAGTTGTTCACTTACGGGTTTGGCGTACTCCATTCAGTCTTTCTTTTCCAAAATTTAAAAGATATATGCCTTTTAAATTTAGGAAAAGTTGTATACCTTTTGCATTTAGGATGTGCTTAAATTATTCAAGAAAATATGAGTTTATGGGACTGTAAATTGATGCAGCCACTATGGAAAACAGTATAGAGGTTCATCAAAAAATTGAAAATAGAACTACCATGTGATCCAGCAATTCCACTCCCAGAAATTTATCCAAAGGAAAAGAAAACAACAACTTTTTTGAAAAGATATCTGCACCCCCCCATATTCATTTATTTATCATAACCAAGACATGAAAACAACGTAAGTGTTCATTAATAGATGAATGGATAAAGAAAATGTGATACACACATACACACACAGTCACACTCTCACCCTCCCTCGGATATTATTCAGCCATTAAAAAAAAAAAAAGGAAATCCTGCCATTTGCAATAACACAGAGGGACAGACAAAGACAGATACTATATGATCTCACTTATACGTGGAAATGTAAAAAAAAAAAACACCCAGAGATACAGAGAACAGATTGGTGGTTGCCACAGGTGTGGGGTGGAGGATGGATGAAATGGGTGTAAATGGCCAAACGGTACAAACCATTTACAAAATAAGGGGATGTAATGTACAGCATGGTGACTATAGTTAATAATACTGTATTGTATATTTGAAAGTTGTTAAGAGAATAGATCTTTTTTAATTGAGGTGTAGTTGATGTACAGTATTTTATAAGTTTCATGTACACAACAGAGTGATTCACAATGTTTAAAGGTTATATTCCATTTACAGTTATTGTAAAATATTGGCCATATACCCTTTGTTGTGCAATATATCCTTGTAGCTTATTTATTTTATACATAGTATTTTGTACCTCTTAATCCCCTATCCTTCCCCTGCCCCTCCCCCTTCCCTCTTCACACTGGTAACCACTAGTTTGTTCTGTATATCTGCGAGTCTGACATATTTCCCTAGTTTGCTTTATTTTTGAAATTCTCCATATAAGTGGTAATCATACAGTGTTTTTCTTCCTCTATCTCACTTATTTCACTTAGCATAATACCCTCCAACTCCATCCATGTTGTTGCAAAATGGCAAAAGTTCATTCTTTTTTATGGCTGACTAGTATTCCTGTGTGTGTGTGTGTGTGTGTGTGTGTGTGTGTGTGTGTAAAGAAGATGTGGTATATACATCTTGGCAATTGTCAGTAATGTTGCTATGAACATTGGGGTGCGTGCATCTTTTCGAATTAGTGTTTTTTTCCTTTTTTAACAGTAATTTAAAGTTTATTCTAGCTATAATGCAGGTTATTCTGACTTTAAGGTAGCATACATGGCATACTTCTGAGTCCGTTCCTGAGAAATTCTTTTGTACTTATCTCTCTCTGTTTTATAGATCCATGCAGTCTATGGCACTGGGGGGGGTCATCTGGGTTTGGCTCATATAGCAGTGAACAAATGGATGAAAGAACTTCAGAAACAATTAAAGGAGGAGACCACTGTGATCTTAGAATATTGAGACAAATGCTGCCATTAGTGTTAATGTGTGAATGATAAATTCTTGTTGCAAATGCAACCTTCGGTAATTTGAAGGGGTAGTCTGTAGGAAAATGAATTGTCAAAAATGAATTGTCAATACACCACGTTGATATGGGTTTTCATTAGCTTCCATAATTGTGGCTTGCCAATGAAACGTATTATCCCCAGCTGGACCTGCAGAACAGTGTGCTGGAGGGTCACGGGCCAAATCACTAAGTTCCGTATTAATCCCTTTCAGCACCATCGTCTGTGCTTTTCCTCTGGCCCCTCACAGTCTTGGTGTGTGCGCAGAGATCCGGCAAAACTCTTGATTATCGGGGCGGCTGGGAAGGACTGTCTCTTCATCCTATCCTGGCTCTGCCAGACACAGGCACCTTCTTACTAAACAGAGAGGTTGGACTGGGAGGGTGGGGTCAGAGGCATGTAGACGAAGCTGGGGGGAAGGGTAGATGAGCGGTGGAAACCCTTAGACTCAGAACCATTGAGAACCTGAAGGAGACCATCCAACTTAGTGAGGAGGTGGGGTTGTTGTTTTTTGTTTGTTCGTTTGTTTCTTTTGGATACATACTCAGGAGTGGAATTGCTGGGTCATATGGTAGCTCTATTTTTAGTTTCTTGAGGAACCTCCATACTGTTTTCCACAGTGGCTACACCTATTTACATTCCCACCAACAGTGTACAGATCTCCACATGCTCACCAGCATTTGTTATTTCTGTTCTTTCTGATGATGGCCATTCTGATAGGTGTGAGGTAATACCTCATTGTAGTTTTAATTTGCATTTATCTGATGATTAATGATGTTGACCATCTTTTCATTTGCCTGTTGGCCATCTGTATGTCTTCTTTGGAAAAATGTCTATGTAGGTCTTCTGCCCATTTTTTTGATCGGGTTATTTGGGTTTTTTTTAACTGTTGAGTTATATGAGCTGTTTATATATTTTGTATGTTAACCCCTTATTGATCTTATCATTTACAAATATTTTCTCCCATTTAGCAGGTTGTCTTTTCATTTTGTCAATGGTTTCCTTTGCTGTGCAAAAGCTTTTAACTTTAATTATATTCCATTTGTTTATTTTTACTTTTATTTCCTTTGCTTTAGGAGACAGAGCCAAAAAAATATTGCTATGATTTATGTCAAAGAGTGTTCCACCCATGTCATCTTCTAGGAGTATTATGGTTTCCACTCGTATATTTAGGTCTTTAATTGGTTTTGAGTATATATTTGTATGTAGTGTTAGAGAACATTCTAATCTCATTCTTTGACGTGTAGCTGTCCAGCTACACGTCAAAGAATGAGATTAGAACATAAACAGAATTTAGCGATACAACAAAAGTAAATATGCATTTACATTTGAGCCAGTAATTCCAGTTTTTCAGAAATTAACCCCGAAGACACATCCACAACAATATGAAAATACCGCAATGTCCGTGAATATATTAATTGAAAAAAAAACATGGTATATTCACAGAGTGGAGTACTATACTATGTAGCTATAAAAAAGAATGAGCATGATCTTTGTAAACTAATATGGGGTGCTTCCAGGATAGATATGGATATAGATATATAAAAGAATGTGTGAGTTTTGGGCTAATGTCAATGATACCAAGCCCAGTGCCTTCCCGTCCTGGTATGAAGAGGCTTTGAGAGATGAGGAAGAGAGAGCCTGAGCCAGGGCTGCAGCCAGGGCTCATACTGCTACGCTGGCCATTGGGTGTTCCAGGGCATGTCCCAAAGCTCCTCCCGTCTCCAGTGAAGTCTGAGCAGATACTTCACATTGTATTTAAAGAAAGCAGTCAATCTTCCAACTAGTGGAGGGCCAAGGTGTGGCTCATGGGAACACAACATATAATATATTTGTGTTCCTGGACAATATGCACAAATCGGAGATTTTTCTGTTTTCTATTTTTAAATGTTGTTCCTTTCAATTAAAGATGTGTTTAGCTTCAGAGTCTGTTTATTAATGACATGACTCACACATTTAGTGCAGATTATCAGGTTGAAAAATAAGAATTTTGGTATTATGTAACACAAACTGGAAATCCTTGAATCATTTCTTGTCATTGGGAACATTGGAATATGGATTTTTTGTGAAAAAGGAAATTATTCCACAGTAAAGTCTGTGTGACCATGAGATACAGAAAAAAAAATCTTAAGAGGTATTCACTTCTTGCTTTGTTTTATTCCTTTTAGTCTTTCTTTGTAAAATTGAAGTATATATACCTGGATTCACTTAGCTTATTTAAGAATGAGGGAGAAGTGAAATCACAGTATTTTGCCTTCTTGCACACTCGCTCTTTTTTTAAAAATTTATTAATTTATTAATTTTTGGCTGCGTTGGGTCTTCGTTGCTGCAAGGGCTTTCTTTAGTCGCGGCGAGTGGGTCTACTCTTCGTTGCAGTGCACGGGCTTCTCACTGCGGTGGCTTCTCTTGTTGCAGAGCACGGGCTCTAGGCACGCGGGCTTCAGTAGTTGTGGCAGGTGGGCTTCAGTAGTTGTGGCTGGCGGGCTGTGGAGCGCAGGCTCAGTAGTTGTGGCGCACGGGCTTAGTTGCTCTGCGGTATGTGGGATCTTCCCGGACCAGGGCTCAAACCCGTGTTCCCTCCATTGGCAGGCGGATTCTTAACCACTGCGCCACCAGGGAAGCCCTGATCTTTAATTGTTCAAATATCAATTTAGCGTCTGCTCTTCAGAAGGCTTTTGGATGGTACTGGGGATGCTAAGAAAAATAGACCCAACCCCTGCCTGTAGAATTCTAGAGTCTAAGAGCAGCATTCATCTAAAGCAGCTGGTGAACAAAGATCTAAAGGCCCAATAAAAATAAGGGGTAAGAAGTGGGGGTTGCGGGGTTCCTCATGAGGAGTCTAGTGTAAATGTCCTGATGCAAGGCACTTTGAGACTTCAGGACAATAAAAGTCCTGCAGTGGGAGATAATTTTAAGTTAGGCTGTATGGTGAGCCAGCCAGTGAGGCTGTGGAAACACTGAACAGGGGCCAGACCCTCAGATGGTGGGTCTCAGAGTTGAGAGACTTAAGCCTGGAATGGAAAACTACCCTTAACAGTTACTTTGAAATCATGAGTAAACCAGAGAGAAATCTCCACCCGGGGCAGGGATGGAACGTGCCCTGTGCTCCTGTCCCAGTGCAGGTGAACACAGTGCACAACCTAGGTGTTTTATGCACATCATCTCCAAGGAGTGTCTTTGAAATAAAGGTGACAGTAGTCTGAAACTGGAAACTCAGAAACCAGTGGGCTGATACTCTTTGCTGGGGGACAAGGAGTCAGAGCCCATTCTATTAAAAGGGCATTCGCATTCAGTTTTTTTTTGGTTGTAATTCCGCAAAGTCTACGAGATGTGTAGATTTTCGGTGATGGTGAAATTAATGACGATAGGGGTTGTTTAGTTTAGATGAAAGGGCAGCTTGGAAGGAAGAAAGAGTTAGTCTTGGAAGCAAATTCTAGAATATTTGAATTTCATTCAGTTGGAATGAAAACATAATTTTCATATTTGATTTATTGGGGGAATTAAAGATTCTTTGTAAACAGCGTTTTGGACTGATTTGGTGTTCCATGTCCTAGAATGCCACATATTCTCTGATATCTCCTGGATTTAAAAATTCCTTCATTGTGGGTGGTATCGTCTGCAGCCAAAATAATCATAATCATGGTAAAAACAGACATTGTGTAAAGTCTCAGTGTGGTCCAGGTGCTGTGCCAGGTGCTTTACATACATTACCTGCATGCCACTAGCCCTGCAAAATAGGGCTTAACAACGCCACTTCACTTGAGGCTCACAGAGCTTGGTAATGGACCTGAGTTCACACAGCTAATAAGTCACGTGGCTGGGACTGGGCCTCTGGTCTGAATTTGTCCAGAGCTCGCGCCATTCCACTCCTCCCAGCCTGAGGCTGATCACGAGTCAGTTAATTCACTGTCTTCTACCACTTCAAAATGTATCTTGAGTGATGAAAAGGACTCTGTGACCAAAACACTGGATTGGAATACATACCCATAGCAGTACGAATACCGAAATAAATAAGAGATATGAATAAAGGAGAGAAAGAGCAAATGCTCAGTAACAATATGATCATCTGCATGTGCAAAATCAGATACCCTCAAATGCTCAGGGGCTTACAAGATTATCTGGCTCTATCCTTCTATGTAGAAAGTTAAGTATTTTAGAACTACCCTAAGTCTGGCTGGTGAAGAGAAGGAATATATCAGCTTGTTTTTCTCTGACAACGTAACATCTGTCCTGACTTCCTTAATTTGTGCTGCATTTTCCCAACCTTAACATCACTTTCGGGACAGAGACCCATTTTCTCCCAAGATTTGCAATAAGGTAACTGGTCAAGTGTTTGTAGGAATATGCGTTTCCCAGGAAGCCTTTAATCAAGAGACAGAAGCTGATATAAGAACCCCCATGAATGAGGACTGAGGAGACAATCACCCCTGAATATAGGAGTTATCCAAAGACTAAGGAGAGTGACCTCAGTTCTGTAGAAGGAGGAGTGCCAGGCTTTGTTAGATGTAGTGAGCATGTAGAGTGAGGAATCATGGAAGGACCCAGCCAGGACAGTGAGGTCCTATAGAGTTGCATCCCTGCTGCCTGTTCTTGGAGGCCCCGGTGGACTATGATAATATGAGGATCACCCTGACTTTCAACCTGGAATTCTTAGGAGAGTAGGACCTTGATGTAAGACAAGCAGCTTCAGGAAAGCAGAGAGTGGAGTTACAGGATTGATCATGTGTCAAGGTGAGCATCTGAATGAGGCCTAAGGGTAGCACGCACAGCATAAAAGGAGGCCCCGGGAAAATCTCTGATGCTGTCATCCCCAGGAAGCTCTGGCCATAGATGTCAGGTTGATTTCAGCCTGGAAAGTCTCAGTGAGGTGAGGGTCTCTGTCTAATGGGGTTGGCCTCAGTTTTGCAGAGAGAGAGATAGAGAACTGAGCCCTAACAGGAATTCATGTGACGATGCTGAGTGTTATGAGGGGACCCCCAAAAGCAGAGGGGGCCAAATAGAATTCTGTAC